>NC_056479.1:7037983-7350483 GCF_008729295.1 Plectropomus leopardus | reverse complement strand
CATGGGAAATATGAATTAATTTAAATTTGAATTTGAAACATTAGCCAGAGTTCAAACACTGCTGAATTATGACCGCTTAGCTTAAAACTACTTAACTGACAGTGGATATCACCAACTAGTTTGTTTGCTAATTTCCATAACGGCAACAACAATTTCATGAAATAAAAGCCTGTTCTCACTCCAAACTCATCAAATACGTCCACTCTGTCAGTGCTTTTGGTGTACGAGCATGACGCCGAATGCCACCTTCCATGTCCAACTGGAATATGACTTGACAGAGATGGTGGTGTTGTTATTATTTTACACGAGCAGGTGGTCAGGTGATACTGGGCATGTCCACATGCAATGCGCACAGGCAGCATCACTTAAAAAAAAATGCGGCTGGATGGACATGGTTGCATCCGCCTGAAATGCTAAAAGATGGCAGCAAGTAATAACACTGCCAGAAAGGATGTAGTATATATGGTGCAATACTGCACTTATAGGATGGGCAGGTGGGCAGGTGGATGGGTCCCACAAACAACTGACATTTTTGCAGGAGTCTGGTTTTCAGTTCCCATGTGGATGTGAGGTTGTTTTTTTGTTCTTCTACACCTTACTATGTGCCTCTTTTGCCTCAATCTAACCATCTATGACTTTGTCGCCTAATCTTAACCATCCTGACAGTCCGTGTTGGTTGCCATGTACTGTTGTGTAAACACAAGGACCCTGCAGCATTATCCCCCCCATGTGCATTTGTTGACTCAGAGCTGCCTCATGTGACAAGCTGGGATGAGAGCGTATCGGAAAAGATCTTGAAATCAATACATCCTGTCAATTTCTGATTAACTTAAAAAAAAAAAAAACAGTTAGCCATAATGTTTACTTTGGGTTCTTTGTCACCCTGTCTGTACTTATTTTGCCAATACCAGCTGGTGGTTGATTGTGAACTTAATCTCTTACTATAGTCTACATGTTAGCATACCCATATTACACACATACACATTTGGTGAAAAAGGTGAAGTTTCAGAGAACTAGGCTGAGTCCAAAAACTAAAGATACAATCCCTCACAATACCAAAGTGAAAGCTCACTCTTGACGTTCAATGACGTTTTGCAGCGTCAACATCTTATTACATCTGCCTTCACTGATAGCTAGAACTTGTTCAAACTGACACATTGCCAGTAAAACTTTGTTTTTGGGTTGCTTGGAGAGTTTTAACGATCAAGTTTTCCTTGGTTGTAAAAGGGTTTCAAGCAAAAAGGTTTGGAATTGCTGGTTACCAAATTTCCCATGTTTGGGACATCATGTGTTTGTCTGCAATTTACTACTTCATCCTCTCTCAGCATCTTGTCTCGTCTCCCTCTGTGTTAAAAGTGTACTTGAGTTTTTTTATTGCACACTGTCTTCTTAACAGGCCTTTGAACGTTTTTGTGTTCCAAGTTCTTTCAATAGTTAGCAGCATGTCTTCCCAGACCCGTATTCGTTATATGTTTGCTCTCTAACTTATTTTCTAATGCTAGTTTTGCTGTTTCTTCTCATCCTCCAACATGAAGTCACTCAAAAAGTCACACACAATTTACAAGATTTTTTTTCAGTCATAGTATTAGTGTACACAGTTTGCAAAGTTTCTGCATTTATTATAATTTAGTCTGGTATAGTCTGGTGCTTGTTATATTTGTTCGGAAACACTACTTAATAAGCTGTGGATGGATCCTGTTCAGCTGCACAACACATCATTTTTATGTAAAACTTCATCTGCCTTATTAAACAATGGGGTGAATTTCAAACATGTACTTTCTCCTGCCAATGTGCTAACATATAACATTTTGTACATGTGGCGTTCCCAGTAGCTTCATATTGTCACCATCAGTTTGATGAACCAGAAATGCTTCAATTAGCTACATTCTATCTCAGTTAGTGAGAAATACGGCAAGGACCCCAGACTTAATGTGATATATGGTGTTCCAGTAGATGATTTGGTGGCAGTGAGCACACCTTTTATGGTGGAACCAGCATGGTTTGACAGAAGTGGTACCTTGGGGTGATCTTGTACTTCTGGCCGATCGGCTCAGAGGTGGCAGGGCAGAAATATGAATGTCGTTGTCGGTGGTTGTGCAGCATATCACATTAATAAACCACGTCAATGCATCATTCTCCGGCCCTCTGGCCTGGACCGTTGCCCAGAACAAAGAGATTGAAAGTCATTTGAATCAGGGGGTGCAGAGCAGAACTTACATGAAATGAAAGCTACCGCCTGCACTGCCACTGAATACCAATCAGGCAGAGAAGGCCATCAGAGCAATTGGTTGAAAGAGATGGGAGACACTGAGAGGCAACTTATTCAGCTTTAGATAAAATACAACACATTGTCTATATTCGTCCTCCAAGTTCTTTTTGTGCAGACTGTCACGCTACAAAGAGTTCATGTTTAAAAGTTTCAATCCCGCATTGCTTATATCCCTGTTAACTTGCTTATTGCCTTTACTGATACATATATGCACTTCTTGGTGTGTTATCATCTCCTGTGAATAAGTGGAACACTGGCAGAAATAAGTATCATGTCACCTATTCAGTATGCAGGTCTTTTCTGTGTGTGCAGAATACAAAAAAAGAAGGCCCACTTTAATATAATAATTGCTCCAAAGTGTTTGCAGAAACCACAGGGCACCTTAAAATTCTTAATTTAATTTACCTATGTTTCTCATTGCAGTTTCTCTTTTTATTTTTGCTTTTAGACATTTTAATGATTAAATTTAGCATTTTTATTCCCATAGTATGGCACACTTGCAAAGTATATTTTGAGAGAAGACATCCTTTATTTCAGCTAGATACACTTGTCCTCTTTATAAATCAGATACAATATCACGAAAGACTGTCCTCCAAAGTACAACATAGATCGCTTGTACAAGCAGCAGTTATGGCATGTTTACATTTATTGTTAGGTGGTGACCACTAGTGGCTGCAGTAATACAGACGTGAACAAAAGAGGAAGTCATGTGACATAATGAGTGATAAAGTTCTGCAAGGGGGACTGGTCAAAGAAACACAGGGCTTCATCCAGGACACTAGTATTTGTTGCTCGTGTGAAACCATAGACTCATTGTCACCCACAGGTTTGTGGTTTTGGATACTCGAGTTTGGAATTCTAGCCATTGCCATATTGATTTTTGGAGCCAGAAGTGACTAAATTTGGATGAAAAGTTGGAGCTGTGCAAGAGCGATGGGTGGATCTCACTCACAGACCACAGCAATGCTTTGCAGAAAACCTGTTACCCAAGTTGCCCCATCCCCAAACATCTGTAACTCTAAGCCTTAATAAAATGTATACAGGTGAGTTACATAAAAATTTAACCCTGTGCAGTTGTCTTGAAAGTTAAAATTAGCTATAGAAACGAAAACTGTGTTTTGTGCCAGACTGTAAACATTTATTTCTGCAGTAAATTTGGACATTTTAAGACTGATATCTTTGTTGACTGGCTTTTGGAGCCAGCCTCAAGTGGCCATTACACGTACTGCACTTTTGAGTTATTTTAACAATGTAATGCAGTATGTCACATGAGATAAGTTACCTTATATTGGTAACAAATGTATTATTTTTAAGCCAAGCCATGAGCTTTTTTTCTAAACCTAACAATGTGGTTTTGGTGCAACTAAGACAGTTTTAATCGTGTGTTTATATCAGAGACCATTCACAGTCATACAAGTTATTTTGTTGGTGGGAGCAAATTTAGAAAATGCTCCTGTGAGTTGTATTTAAGGGGAAGAACATACAACCTTTGTGGATGTTTGGGTTGAAAGAATTGTTGTGTCAAACATAACCATCATTAAGTATACCTTTTGCTATTAAGCATATGGCCTGAAAACCACACGACCATCAACTCAACTCAAATTAATTTCTTTTTTTTTTTTTTTAACATTTCTGCACTATTTGGAATGTGTTTTATTCATGCTCATCTTTGTATTGTGTATGATAATGTGCCTGGTTAGGGTCACAAACCAAAATGCATTAGTCTTACAATAAATTGTTATCTACACTTCAGGCTTTGCCCTCTTCAGGGTGCAATCAAAATCCCTCCCTGTTCTCCTGCTTTAAAAACATCATTTTTTTTGATGGCTCAGTTTGAATTTAGGGGCTGTCACATAATGTATCTAATCAGACCTTATTTGGAATGACATACTAACCACAGCCATCATATAAAAGAGCACTTGACTGTTAGTGTGGGCAACTAGTAGATTAATATCAGTAAGAAGCATGCAATCTTGTCTCTTAGGTCTGCAGGAAGTTACTTTGGCCTCATGTATGTGTGCTGTGATGAGCACCGCAATCTGAGTCTTTTTATAGACAGGTGTGTGGCTTTCCACATCAGTTCCAATCAAGTGAATTGGCCACAGGTGAGCTCCAATCAAGGTGCAGAAACATCTCAAAGGTGATCAAAAGAAATGGAAGGCTCCTGAGCTAAATTTCAAGTTGCAAAGCAAAGGCTCAGAACACTTCTGTCTGTTGTTTTTTTCATGAAATTTGTAAAAAAAAAAAAAAAAAAAAAAAAAGAAAAAAGTAAAAGATCCTGTGTTTGCTTTTTCATAATGCAGTATTTGGTGTAGAATCACAAGGAAAAAAAAATATTTAAAGATTTATTTAAACTTTCTGAACTGTATATTTGTTTAAATGCTTTCATGGCTGACTTTTACCACATATAATTTCTAAATATATTTTTTTACACAAGTTCTTATAATAGGCTGATTGTTCTACAGCTCTGGCTTCTGAAGAACAGACACATAGTTCAAATGTGCTTCAGTTTCAACAAAATCACTATTCTTATATCCATAAAGTTTGTTGAGTGCACTTCTCAGACTGCTTTTATCTTATCTACCTCATCATTGACTTCCATAACAACACTAGGGACGATGAAGTGCGCCACTGCTGTGTTTTTGTTCCACAAGTACACTGAAAAGTAAGTAACCAAATTCTCAGCAGCTAATTGCTCCGCAAGGTCCAGGAAATAATGACTGCTCCAGCACAGAGCGCCTGTAATAGGCTCTTTTGACATTTAGAAACAAACACTAATTACTTACAGTAGATCTACTGCATGTAGGAGGTGATGAATGTGTGTGTATTTTATTTAACAAATCGCTTGATTATTTTGTCTATGATTTATTCATTTTGCATTTTCACCACTTCAGTCTTCATCATAGATTTCTTTTTCCATGTGTTTTTTTTTTTTTTTTTTTTTAGTTTTCACATTTAAGAAATAACAGTGTGTATACAAAAGCACACAAGAACATTTTTCCCCTAGGAGACAAATTGGCAAATAAAATCAAGTTTAATAAGATAATTAGATGTCCCTGTATTAAAAGCACACAAACAACATGAAAAACAACAATAATTGTGTGTGTGTGTGTGTTGACTGGAGTTAACACTTTTGTAGCAAATGCTGAAGACCAACAATTCTTGTGACCTAGGCCGGGAGGCGAACACTGGACTAAATGGTAAATGGACTGTACTTGTATAGTGCTTTTCTAGCCTTATTGACCACTCAAAGCGCTTTCACATTACACTGTTACATTCCCCCATTTACACACACACTCACGCACTGTGGCCGAGGCTACCATACAAGGTGCCACCTGCTACTCAGTTATCATTCACACGCAGTCACCCTCCAATGATGTGGCATCAGGAGCAATTTGGGGTTCAGTATCTTGCCCAAGGATACTTCAACATGTTGCCCAGAGGAGCCGAGGATTGAGCCACTGACCCTCTGATTAAAGGATGACCCACTCTACCTCTGAGCCATAGTTAGCTTATAAAAGTACCGGGTTTGTCCAACATATCCACCTCCTCTCCCAACTACCCTATAGGCACCCTCATGCCCCTTAAGGGCAGCATTTCAACCTGACGCTGTCCTGCTGCGTTTGAATGCATGAGACAGGTTCTGTCTGGCTGTTAACTGGATAACCACAGTGAATATTTTTGTTCAGTTATGCATATCGGTCAGCTTCTGGGTGCGGACTAACAAAATAAAGCCCTACAAAGGCCAAAAACTCCAGAGGCCAGTGACTTTTTGGCCCATGTTTTGCTGGGTTTTTTTAGACAGGCATAAATGATAAGATATTCACAACTTAAGTTTGAATATCTAAGTTCAATGTAAGCCCATGCAGCCAATCAAGCAAGGCAAAATTTAAATGTGGTAGGCAAAGTGAGACAAAGACAAAGTCAGTCAAAGGCTGGTATTAGCTGTAATTATTTACGATGAAGGTCACCCCATTATTCAAATACTAATCGGCAAATGCATGCACAGATTTGTGTGAGCAGACAGGTGAGAGTCTGTGAGGGGGAAGGGGAATTCATATCTCATGTCATGATCGTTTCATGTAGGCTACTGTTGTTAGAGAGGAGAGAGAAAGAAAAAGAGAGAGAGCAAGATTCCCCTACAACACAAAGGGCCTACAGCAGGTTGTCTATCTGGCCCTGTTGCTGCACATTCGCAGGACGCAGTGGTTTCTATAGTATTGACTGGTTTATGCTCAGCCTGGGTGTATGACCTCTGTCAGACTGCCATCTGATGCAGAGTTCATAGGACATCAGTCAGACGTCTCTACTGAAACATATCCTTGGTCTGGTGTGTAGGGTGTCTTCCTGGAGAATGTCATTCATGATGCTGTCGTGTAACTACACAAAGCAAGCCATGACGGCTGTGGATCTGACAAATGGTCTAATTAAGCAGAAATGCACACTGTATGGCTTTGGCGGATAAATAGATCCATTGGCAATTAATATCCCAAAATCTGACATTTTGGCCATTGATATTTCCATTTGCTGGACAACTACACGTGATACTGGCCAAAAGCTGGCATGTAACATAAACTTTGATGCAGAGGAGATTCCAGCTGGCAACCAAAGCAATACACAGGCTATTCTCACAAATGGATCATACGTTTTTTCTACCAAAAAAAAAAGCACTGAAATTTGTGGTTATCCAACGCATTTTGAAAGGCTGTGATCACATGACCAATGAGCTGACAGGAGTAAACAAGGAAGTAGTCCTGAGCAACCATGAGGCATGCTGCTTCATGGTTGCGGTGGTAGATCAGTTACGAAACACCAACGTTACTTTGTGTCATTTTAAGGTACATTATTGTCATGTTACTTTTCCTAAACCTGACCATAGTGACTGCACTATGGTCATCCCTAATTACATAACTGTACATTAAGGACGTGACGTCATTCATGGGGTGCTAATTTGTATGATGAACTGTTGTGCATCCATTTTCGTAGGATATCATACAAACTGATCTATGAAAATATGTTACAATACATAACAGATATTGGGCCTTTGAGAAAAGGAGCTGCTAGGAATAAAACATCTTGAAGCTGCTATTTAGGAATTGAAAGAAATGATCCTGTGTGGCTAGGGGCCCAATCCTAAACCTATGAAAGTCTTAAATAAAAAAAGCTTTATGTAAATAAAATTTAGCTCTGAGTTGATCTTATAAGGCAAAAACATCGGTCCAGATCCTCACTCCAGACCAAGAAGAAGCTCATCACAGATTTGACTTAGCATTTTCCATTTAAAGTCTGCAAGTTCTTTAAGACAGCAGACACATATTTAATTTAGCGGAAACCTCAAAGGAGCTGTTAGGACTGAAGAAGAAAAGGTGTTTGTTTACACATGCTGAGACTGAAACGGTTGTTTGTCAACTAAATCACAGTGTCAGGAAACACTGACGACCTAATTCAAATAAAGAAGAGGCAAATTAAGCTAATGTAATTTCAATAGCTCAACTGCTCCACGTCTTAGTTGCTTTTCGATAAATTCCCGACCCTGCTGAAATAACATGAGCCCCATTTAAAAAAATCGAGCTAAATTAGCTTTTTAGAATAGCCATTCATCACTGAGTTAATTAGCAAACATTACATCCGCTTCCACTTTGAAAGGAGCAGTTGGTGAACTATTTATTATCAAATGATTCAATCCAGTGAAATTAAAGAGACTCAAAAAGGGGCTTGTACTCTTCCACAGACTTTGAGATAGATTTGCACAAAACAAGACAGGAATTTCATACATTAGAATAAAAAGATTCTTTAAAAACTTTTCTCCAGCACTCCAGTAGATCCATGCCTCAAAACTGAGCCACAAAAACATGTTTCAGTGCAGCTAAAATAGTCTGTTGGCATCAGATATTTGGGTTTTGCTGCCCTGCCGTTGATTGCATCTCTGTTTTTTGGTTTCACAACGTGCTCCCGCTCTGATGTTTCTCAGGCCGCCTGCTGTGCATCCTGCTCTGATTTGTTATCTCTGAGAGAGGATCCCGAAATTACAAGAGCTGTTATTTATTTATTTATCTAGCCCTTCTTCCATACTGTTGCTTTGTTTCCCAAACTGACAAACATATTAGAGCTAATTGTATACGACCCGCTGACAGCTGTCTGAAATAATGAAGCCTCTTTTCCTCACATTTTCTCCCCCAGGATGGCCTCTCACTCCTGCACTTCGGTCCACATCAAAGTGCCTTATCAGTGCAGAATCTGGGGCTGAAGGAATTATTGATCACACTGAGAGCCCGCGCCTCCATATTTACTGCTCCTGCATTGAGGGGGAGATGGTATTATGGAGCCAAAAGCCATGCTTTCAGAGTCAGGAGACAATGGTCGGACACTGGATGAGGTTTTCTGGGTTTGTTTTTTTATGTTATTTTAGATATTTTTTTACAAAATGTCAAGGTACATGAAAGAGTGAAATATGGCCGTAATGGACTATATGTATGACATGATTGCTTGTAAATATGTTTGATTATTTGGTTCCTAAATAGCCCAGACCGAGTTAATAATTTGTTTCAAGTCATGGCCAAAATGACTGAGTTGGCTTTTAATTTCATTCTGAGGAAACACATAACATATAATGTCAAAAGTTTTTGATTTTTACTTTTGAACCACCTGCAGCAAGAAATAATGACAGCTCTCTCAGTAAAATTAGTTGATTTAGAAATAATTTTATTCAGTACTGATGTTCTTGATCCCCAGAGGATGATTTATAAGATGTTTTCCTACGAGCCCGGTTTAGACTGCTTTCATCATGCTGTGCTTTGCCTGTTATCCCCCAGCAGTGCTGTCGATTGATAGGTCCACCATATTTACTAAAATATCTCAACTAGTATGAAATAGATGCCATTATTTTTTTTTTTACAGATGTTCATGCTCACCACAGGATAAATCCATCTGAATGGTGATCCCCTGACTCGTCCTCTAGCGCAACCACAAGGTTGACATTTGTGATTTTTAGTGAAATATCTGGACCAATATTGGATGGACTGCAATGAATTTGGTACAGACATTCATGTCCCCTCATTAGCCTCATTTGCACTTTGCTACATGTGCTATTTAGCAAATGTTTGCATCCCACCTCACTGGACAAAAACCCGATAACATTTGGCTTTTTTGTATTAATGGAATGAATACACATACTAATTTTGGTTAAAAAAGGGTATAACATTGTCATCATGGTATATTCTACTTGCTAAACATCAGAATGTTAGCATTGTCATTGCGATCATGTTAGCATTTGGCTTAAAGCCTCTCTTTGCCTGAATACAGCCTCCAACCTTTTGTTGACCATCTGACCTGTTGTCTGTGGCCACTATTAGTTAACAAATTTTCACCCACATAGACCAAGGAAATCCAAATTAAACAGGCAAATAGTGATGAAATATAACAAGGACATTCATGCTTCCCAGAGGATAAAAAACTTTCAGTTGTGAACATTCATTGTGATTCCTCATTAACACAACCTAACCTAACCTCTAACCCAGATTGATAAATTAATTTCTGTGTGAGCAGCCCGTTAAGGCATGATGACCTCCACCTGTTCAGTGGCAGGTGCACTGGGGATATAAACTGCCTTTGAATGTGGATTTAATTTGCAGAATGTGTAAATGGAAAAATTCAAATACTGTAATTGTAGTATTTCATGGCAGGTTTATTGAGTTGTGGTCTTACAGAAACCTAACACTTTGTATGCGTCATATTCAATACAGGTACTATTTGTCTTTTATTTAGCCAAAGTTTGTCTTAATGGTCTTGAATTAACTCAACACACCCCACAGCTTTAACCCCGGGGTCAGTGATCTGTCCAAACACTGTGGTTCACCCATATATTTATAATGAGGCTGACTGATGCTTCCATGTGTGTGCTGGATTAATGCGGCCCAGTGTCATTTGTTTATAAATGGAGATTGGCAGAAGAGGCCCTTGACATCTTACACAGTAATGAAAATGTAAATCTGTAGATGATTAGCCATAGAGTTGGCTGACAAGGTATTATAATGGCCTTCAGATTATAATGAGGTTATGTTAATAGACTGCGGTACAGCAGTGATATACCTTACCCTTGCTGTATGATGAGAGATTGATTTCAGGCAGTTCCCAGTGTACTGCAGATATTCCATATGTAGGTTGTGGCTTACAGATCTTTTGGTATAAAAATCTGTTTATATCACAATGTTTGGTTATTTCTTCAACAGTCTGGCATTACAAATAGGCCCGATAGGACAATTACTGTTTGAGAACTACTTGCTCATGTTTGTGTCATTTTTGTAGAGGAGCATGCATTAGGATCGGTAGCAGTCCAAATCATTGCTAGTTTATTTGATGCATGAAACCACAGTTTTTGGTTAAAATGCCAGAAATTAAACAGTCAAACAAAGACTGTGGAATGATCATATGTCGGGACAACTGTCAAATTCTATTCTAACTGTTAAATTCTGACAATGTACCACAGATACATTCACAATAAATCTATGGGTTTACCCAGATGAATGGGCTAGCTCTCTGGACCAGTGTTTATTACATAAACATACATTGTTGACCAACACATTTTTATCCCAAGTCATCACATATCGTTGCTTTGCTAGTGTACTTTTACGTATGCATATTACACTCTAGGTATCCTCCTGCGTCTGTTGCTCCAGGACACTGCAAGATGCTGGAATGTGAACAAAAGCACATGGGCGGGATTGGGCTACAAATGACCAGGTGGTTCCATTTCAACAAAAACAGGTGTTTAGGGTTAGGAAAAAACATCATGGTTTGGCTTTACAATCATACTGTCATACTGGAAGAGAACACAGGGTGTTAGTTGGACCCATCCACCACTGCTCCCACCACAACCCATAGGGACCTTCCAGCTCATTATATTACCTTGTTACTGGCAGCCTTTCAACCTGTTGGTCTTTGCTGTTGCATTGTATCATATGGCTGCAACTCCTAAAACCTAAGTTCTGTCCAGCTTCTTTATCAACTTACATTCTCTTTCCATGTAATATACTGCGGCGCCAGGTGCTGCCTGGCCAACTGGTGGCATATCATAACACCACAAAAGGTTTTGTCCAGCCACATTACAAACAGACACCTCCCATTGGCGTATGAATGCTGCAAGAGGTGGCTTCTTGCGTTGAGATCTTAAAATCGAAATCACTTACGATTCATCAGGTGCTCTTTTCTGAACTTGACATCTATATTTTCTCTGTGTAAGAGCTGATGTAGCTTAGAAACCTTGACATGCCAGCTAGTCAAGAAGCAGGGTTGGTAACAGAGAAGGTTTGGGGTAAAATGCTGTCTGCATCTGTAAATAGTCTCATTTTTAACTAGAAAAGTGTAGTCAGTAGGGTGCAGATCTCTGCCAGGTGGTTGCCTAATTCTTGTAATTCCATCACACTGCAGTGCATTTCAGAGGTATTCCAGAAGCATCCCTGAAGCGAATAAAAATACCTGCCTCGTCTATTTTTGATGGAGCTACAGCGCTTTGCAAACAGCAGATCAATTTCTCCTCCTAACAGGCATGCTATGTGAGACAGAGATAGCCTACAATGTTATCATGAGGATAAATGTATTTTTAATAACTAAAACGCAGATAGAAATCTTTAATCCATGGTGTTGATAGATGAACCCTAACAATATTAACTATGTCTGTAGGTCACAACACAACAAAGTAGGAAATAAAAAAATAAACACAATCAAAACATAAAACATATAAACAAAAACAACCATTTTACTACAAAATCTGAATGGCTGAAGGCTCTACAACTCCTGGTAGTCAAGCAGGCAGATGGTGAAGTGAGTTGAACTGCAGAAGAAGATCTGAGAGTACAGCAGGGCGTGTAGATATGAAGGACTTCATAGAGATAGAAAGGGGCCAAGTTTTTATGGAGCCTTAAAGGTGAGAAGCAGAATCTTGGAATTGATATTATATTTAATAGAAAGCCAGTGAAGTTGCTGTAGCTAAAATCTGGACCAACTGGGGTTTATGAAGACACTTGAGAGGAAGAGGACGGAAATGCTATATTCAATAGGGGTTGTAACCAAAGTGTGAAAGAGAATAATAGCGTTGTTTGGTGGAGGCGACGGGCAACGATTAATAATATTAAGTAGATGAAAGTATGCAGACCAAGTAACATGTGTGCCTTAATGGACAATGTACTGTCCCTGTTAACCTGAGGAGAAGGAGCTGTCAATGGTCAGAGCAAAGCTATGCAGTTAAGCCAAAGTAGTTATATTACCCCTGTACACACAAAAAGTATTAGGTGAATGGTCCAGTGAGAGGGGCGGCATGGTGGCGTTGTGGTTAGCACTGTTGCCTTACAACAAGAAGGTCCCTGTGCGGAGTTTGCATGTTCTCCCCGTGTCTGCGTGGGTTCTCTCTGGGGTCTCCAGCTTCCTCCCACAGTCCAAAGACATGCAGTGCAGGTTGATTGGTGACTCTAAATTGCCCTTAGGTGTGACTGTGAGTGTGTATGGTTGTCTGTCTATATGTGTCAGCCCTGCGATCGTCTGGCGACCTGTCCAGGGTGTACCCCGCCTTCCGCCCAATGACAGTCCCCCCCCCTCTCCGCAACCCTTACAAGGACAAGTGGTTGCAGAAAATGACTGACTGACTGGTCCAGTGAGATTAACAGAAAGACAGTCAGATACAATCACTTACACACAACCAAAAACATAACACATTCTTTCTCCAAACTCGTCACATGGTGCCATTTCTCAGTGAAGTTCCACGTATATCTATGATGTTTTAGGTATCCTTCTGTGTGTCAGCTGTTTAGGATTTGGGATGCCGTTACTGGGATGTTAACAAATGCACATGTGGTGGGATGAAGCAGCATGTTCCCAATGTTAAAACAGCAGCTGTCATGATGGTTGGGATCAGGCAACAAGGTCAGGGATGGTTAGATTTAGGCTAAAGAGACACATGGTAAAGTGTAGAACACACACAAACACACACTCATCTACACAGGAAGCGAGCTCAGAACTTCTGCACAATAGTCATTAGGGTAAGGGTTAGCAGCCATCTACTTCCCCACGCACTTGCCCTGTGAGTCCTGTAAATATAAGGACTCACAGTCCTTATATTTCGTGATTGAAGGCAGCGTTATTACTTGATGCTGTCCTTCAGCGGTTCATGTGCGGCCAACTGGTTTCATCTGGCCATATTGTCAAGTGACACCGCCCCTGCGGATGCACCCACAGTCCACCAGTGTATGATAACAACACCACCGGTTCTATCCAACTGCTTTCTCATCTGACGCCGTCCGTGCATGCAGACATGGAAGGTGGCTTTTGGCGTCACACTCGTACGCCGAAAGCAGTGACAAAGTGGCATTATTTGACAATTTCAGAATGAAAACGGGTCAAAATACATGGTCCCCTTCAGGATTTACACCTGGTGAAACAAAAACATTTTTCTTAGAATTCAACCAAAAACCAACAAACTTTTATGTTCTTGGTGATATTTACATACAGCTTAAGCACATTTATTCATATTTACATTTATTAATGCATTTAGTAATTTGTGCATCAGGATTTTATTCATGTACAGTATTTCAGTGGGAAATTATTAATTGATCAATTTGTTTACTAGTTTTTAGTTTTTTTTCTTTCTCTGTCTTGCATCATTGTGTGTTACTGTATATTCTATTGACCTTTCACCATAAGGGTTTAATATATTTGTGAAAATACATCTACATGCCATCCATCCCTCTGCCCCGTTGTCTCCACAGACTCAGTTTCAACCTCGCTGTTTCACTGCCAAACCTACCTGTCTAACTGAGCTTTCTCTCACTTTCTGTGGACCGAACATGTATTTGCATTTTAAGATGTGCTTAGTCCATAAAAGATTCATGAGTCCAGACTGACTATTCACACAGAATTCAGGAGGAATCTGGCTCAGACACAGTGTTATAGTCCCAGACATTTTGTCCATATACCGCGTCTTTTAATAAGGGAAGAGACCCAAATTGGAAACTGTGGATTCAGAGTTCGAAGTATAGTATAATGATAAAGAAAAAAAAGTCTTTAGAAGTTATAGAGAAAATGTCATGCTCTTTCCCTCCCCTGTATTGTGTGGAAGTGTATTATTTATAGGTACTCAGGGCAAGAGAAAAGAAATACAACCCCATTCATTACCTGTAAAAGTTGAGAAATGTCCCTGCCACGCTGCAGAAATACCCTGCAGAGTGTGAACAGTGTCAGAATGAACAGCAGACTGTTTCTCACATGGGGCATTTTCAAAGCACTGTATCTTACTTTATTGATTTACAATACGACAAATCATTAGACAATCAAGCTGACAGTCCGCTGCCTTCATGCCTCGTGTACCCAATAGGACAAATCTCTCATCAATCCAGATACTCTTCAAAAATATCCTCATTCTCTTGTTGTAACTCACTTTTACTGAGATGATTTTCCTCCTCTCAGAAGATAACTTGAGCGAAAAGGAAAGCAGGGAGGCATTCTCTGAAGTACATGTCTGCAAACATGGCAGTGAACTTTAAAAGTAATTTATTCAGCAGACAGGAGCTGAGAAAGATTGATGTTCATATTTCATCCATCAATGGTTTTCATAATTCACTAGCCTGGTGGATGGGTGCTAGTCAGAGCTTGTCAAGAAAGCTGTGGCAAGTACATTCTCCATTCAGCGGCCTTATTGATAATCAAATCTTACCAGTGAGCATGTCTCGTGGTACATTATGATCGGAGGAAATGGTGGTATCTGGGGACAGTCGGAGGGAGAGGCAGCGATGCCAACAATGCAGTCACTGACTCCTCTACAGTCTGATACCCCACAAACTGCCATGATGTCACGTCCTAGCGACAAATGTTACCAATGTTCAGTTAAAAGTCTAATTGAATACATAAAAAATTAACACTGTCAATTAAATAATTCAACGTGATTAAAAAATTGCTCCCAACATTTCCTATTTTTTGGTGTTGCTTCTATGATTATGAGAGGTTTCCTTTTTGGCTAATATTTGGCCAAGGATACCTCAAAGGTAACAGGCAGTAGGTGGGTTTCCATTATAGATTTGCACAAAAATTAAGTGATATTTTCAAAATGTCGATAAAACACAATTGCAAGATGACTGCATTTCCATTGAGGGATATTATGCAACTTTTCTCGCAATGTTATGCACTTCTCCTTTCGTGATAACATTCCAAGAAGTATAGCGATGGATTTTCAAAACATTAGCAGGTTTATTTCTTTTGCAACCACCACGCTAGCCATTATTATTTCCAATCAAAGGCGACGTAGGCATGTTATGTGAGCAATAATGGAAAGAAAAGCCCCTTACACGTGGGAATGGCCATGTATGACGGATTTCTTGGAGGTGATAGTCCATGATTTCACAGAGGAATTGTGGATTCAAAACTTCCAGATGATTCACTTAACTATTGAAAAGTTATGTCATTCAGTAACACCTCTTGTAGTGCCTGCTGCATCATGCCAAAAGGAGCCACTTCCTACCAACAAGCACATAATGTGACCTATAAAAGCATGCAAAGTGTCGTCATCGCAGACTAGCAAAATATTGCTTTTTCAAATTGCCTAAAATACCACCTCATGCGAGCGTAAAACTTTTTTTTTTTTTCAAAATTGACGTGTTTCAATTAGGCCTATTTTGTATTTGCAATTACAATTTCTGCAATTTGAGGATTATTGGAAACCACCAAATGTAAGTCTATGATCTGACCTGAAGGTGAAGATTAACTTCTAGTTTTTACCAAAAATAAAAAGTTGTAGGGTCACAGAAACCAAAAATAAGGTTGCATTGCCATTACAGGGCTGAATTCTTAATTGTGATTATCTCCCAATCTTTCTGCCGTGTTTATCACCCATATCTGACATCTGAGTGCAAGGATCTCTTCCCTGAAATGTATCACATTGAACAAAAAACAGCACATATATGTATGCTGACCAAAATATAAAAATCTCATAGTTGCAAAACAGGCATTTAAGGGAGAAGGAGTTAGGGTTTGTTTAAAACATTTTAGTGCAAGCTTCATCTACAGAATGATCGCCACATCAGACAGGTCCAAGCTGTGCCATATGGGGCCCATTTTTCAGCCCAGCATTTCTTGCTCACAGCACTGTACTGGCTTTAAGTGCAGCCTCATAGAGCTGCTTGAGTGGCTGCAAACTTTTGTTTAATGATCAACACATTCATTTTGATGTAGTCAAAATGTGGTATTACACAAACAAAACCAATCTTAGCAAACAAGTATTTCTCATTATCAAACAGAAAATGAGTAAGAAAACTGAAAAATTTTGCATGGAAAAATGGGGGTGAAACAAGAAAACATAGAACTTGAGAATTCTACAATCCATATAAATGATTGAATTCACTCTTTTTATTTATTTACTTCACTATTTATGTATTCAGTTATATGTTTGACTATTCAGACTGCCTATTAGTGTCACCTCTGGGACTCCATATGACCTACAGGGAGCAGTCATCCCTGTTGCCACTTGTAGGTAAAGCATAATTCTGGCCCACATATCAGTTAGTATCAGAAATGTCTAATTTCAGGTGAATTATGGAACAATTACAATTCAGAAAACATCTAATTAGTTGTTTTCCTGCTTTTCAATTTGTATCAGTTGAAATGCTCATATTGACATTCTACAGACTTTCTTAACCTGCCATAAATAATTATATAAAAAAACAATCATCAAAATGCAAGGAAGCCCAGGACTGTCAGTTAATATTTAATGAGCAATATGCAGTTTGCGGAGAGGAAAATGGAATTACTGATGGAATTGTTTTCTCCCCTCTTAATTTCATAAAGGGCACAGAAAGCCGTCAGGAGATGACGCTTTCCTCAGCTAAACCCGGATGTTGTGAAAATGAGAAAACTTTGCAAGGAAAGTTATACTTTTTCTCACGTCTCAGAGACAATCAGAGGTCAACGTTCAGACCGGAGCTGTTGTTGACTTGGCGCTGCTGCCACACAAGCTGCCTGGGTTTGAGTTTCATATGTTCACCAGCAGCCTGTTAGTTACAATCAGCAGGTTTCCAGCTACCTGGGGATTCTCATACATAAAGCTGCCTTAATGCAATTCCCTTTGACGTTATATGACTAATTGCTTTCCGAATGTTCTGCCCAGACGCTTGTTACAATTTGTAACAGAGCAGATAAATTCTCTATGTATGGTAAGCTCAGACAGTGCACTACCTCTAGATGACCACGGCTGACAGCTTATCATGGCCCACAAGTTTTGTTTTCCTCGTTGTTCACAGTTTTGACAGGGATGGATGTCTCACTAAGGCATGGAAGACAAATGATGACAAATCCTATCCACAACACTGAATATCCTGCAAACTGCCAAAGATTCTTTGGATATCCTTCTGAGGTATTTTATTTTCTGCTTCATTTTATCTCTTGTTCTCAATGTACCTTACTTTTGAGAGGATAGATGAAGATGACAGCTTTTAATGATATCTTTTAACAATAATAGGAGAGGTATTCATATCCAAGTCCACTGTATACCATTTGACAGGAATCATTGTGTTTTTGTTATCTTAGATTTCTTTCTACATGCAGAACAGTTCCTCCCCCACAGAGTCCGCCATATTATTCTGTAATAGCCCTAAACCTTACCATGTGCCTCTTTTGCCTAAACCCAATCACCCGTGACTTTGTTGCCTAATCCTGACCATCATGACGGTTGCATTGGTTGCCATGTGCTTATTTTGTGTAAACATAAAGACTGCTGCTTCATCCCTCCATGTGCATTTGTTGACATTATGGTAACGGCACCCTGGAGCATAATAAGCTCACATAGAGGGATACCTAAAATGTCAAAAGTAGACGCAAAATCAGAAAGTCACTGACAGAGTACTTTGGTGAAGCTCCACGCAACTGCTGAAGTAAAAAAAAAAAAAAAGCAAGAAAATCTGTGTAGGGCCAGTGAATGGGTCAAACAAACTCGAAAGACTGCTGTCCATCTCCTGTATAAAACAAAAATCAATCATGGTATTTCAAAAATGCTGTAGTCTGCTAGCATGTCTTGCACACTATGCTGGTGACATGTGTCATGTGACATTGCATCATGTTAATAACAAATAAAGTTATTCTAGGCCATGGTGTTTTTCTCTATATCTCACCACCTGCTTTCATTGCCTTAACCTATGGAAGTAAACCTAAAAGTAATGTTTTTTAACCTTCATTCTGAGTTTATTATTTATATGCATATAAAGAGCAGAAACTGTACATTTCCTGTGAAAATTGAAGTTTATTTTTAAAGAGGCAATGCATGTAACAAGCACAAATTTACAGGCTGTCACTAAGCATCCAATACTGATGCAGGAACCCCTCCTAGCATGTCATATTTTGACATGATGGGCCACTGACCAAGTATCAGTATCTGAGGAGTTGAGAGTGAGAATAAGTTGTAAGAAGAGGCAAAAAAATCACTGGCACTAGATTTTGTGTTGATCATTGAAGTTCTGCTGCATGTTTTACGCATTGGAGACGTTCAGTCCTGCAACCTTATAGTTAAATGTCACTAAACCTTCCAAACTTGACCTTTGAGACCTTGCCCTGCAGAAAGTCTGATAGACATACATGCTATGACAAGAAAGAAACAAAAATCAGGCACACTGTTGATACATTTGGGGACTAAAGCATTGCAAACAAAATTAGTTCTTTCAAGGTAAAAGGGCTGTGTTCCTCATACTTTGTCTTTCATTTCTGGCACTGGAAAAGCATGTGTAACTTCATCAAAATCACCACTCTTGAATACCAAAAGCACACCACCTACATGTTTAAGTTGTTTACGATGGTAAACAAAAACTGCATTTATTTTTACACAGCTTTAATCATCTTCACCTCTAAATCTTCCACCGGCCGGCTGTGATAACAAAGCAGTTTCGGCTGAAGGCATGATGGGCTCCAGCTGCAGTGTGATTGTGCTCCTTATGGACAGAGAGCCTCTCTTACAATGCAGCCCAGACCATTATACATTAGACCTGTGAAAGAGGCCTACAGCTACTTCTCAAAGCTTAATTTGCACATTAATTCTTGCTGACAAGCGTACAGATAGCCGGCGTGAAATGGCTCAGAAAATGAACCCGGTGAATTTCTTAATAGGCCCCCAGCATGTAAAAATATTACAAGTTAATGGAACATCGTTGCTGTTTATTTGTCCCTTTCAGGCATCCTACACACTTTGGTGCAAATATTAGGATGCAGATAAGGGATGTTCAGGATTCTGGTGGTTTATAATGTGGGTAAATGTGGAAATAGTAGATCTTGTGTGTTTCTGTGACATATTTATTTAAATTTGATTGTTGGTGAAAACTGGAGAGACTTATTTTTCCAACGTTTTCACACGTTTGGTATGCATGTCCCCACCACAAAAACAGAACAGATGATAATCTGGCATAGCAGAAAACCTGAATGAGTCATTTTTTAACTGTAATGATATATGAATAATGTATAAATAATGTGCATAGCTACTGTCACGTGATTTGTGGACGGCTGTTTTAAAGACTAGAGACGTCTGGTATTACTACTGTCGCCAACTTGAGTTCTTGAAACCAGATGTGACCATATTTTGTGACCACAAAGGACAGACAGTCTGTCACTATGGTTAAGTTAAATGGTTGAGTTATTAAAAAAAGTAAATTCTCCCCAACACCTCAGCCTCAAGAGACCAGTCAGTGAACTGCAGTTTTTTGCATTTCTAATCATTTTGGACAAGACCAACAAACAAACTAGCATTTTCTTCCTGTTGTGCTTAATTTGGCTAAACATATCCATATCTTTCCAGTGGTGCACCCTAGGGAAGGCCAGAGGGGCCATGCTTTGGCAAAACCTAGGTACTTTAACACTTTAACAGCGTAAAGAAATTCCTGAAATTCAGTTATGGTTTTGGCTTTTGGTGGGGTACCCTCATATTTCCAGAGGCCTCATCTGTCCACCCATATGAAAAAATAAAAAATAAATAAACAAAAGCAAAGAATGACGAACCAACATCATGCAAACAGGGCCTTTTGAATGTCATCATGGCTCCAACACATTAGATGGAATTTATAATTGAGCTTATGGTGATTGGGGGAAATAGTTTAATGACATCTTACCACATTCTCAGTCACTTCTAATCACTAGTCTTCAACATTAGATGGTATGAAGCAGTTTAGCACCCTGGCGTCAATATTGTGTGCTGTTGTTCTTATGCAAAGTGACACATAAACTTAAGTTAATGTTGACATTACTTGAGCACACTATAGCCATGAAATGGAGCGTAGTTGTTCAAGTCGATGGACAGTTCAGATATGTTTTTTAATGCTTATTCAGTCTTTGTTTGATAAAAGAGTCTTTGCTTTCATTTGTTTCCCCTCATGTTCTCAGTTTGGACAGAGATGTGTTCTCATAGCTGATTCTAATTCAGTTACAAGTTCTTAACTGAACACTCCAATTCTAACAAATCACTAATTGAAATATTTTATTTAATCTTCTTTTAGAGTCAAGAGTTTCAATTCAGTGAATATGAAATTATTTTTTAAAGTTGTTACTTGACAAAACTAATTTGGCTGCATTCAGATTTGATAAACCGACTCTGAACCCTCAGCATCTACATTTGCACATGCTTTTGAACTCCACGTCTGTTTTCATAGCTTAAACCAATGAAAGTTCAACCTGTGACCTGAAGCAATATAATGTAATCATTGCTTCATAATTAAAGTGTAATGTGGTGTGTTTCACCCTGTTCTTTTTAAACCAGCTTCTAATTTATACACAGAGGCACAAATTGTGCAAAGAGCCATTATATTAGCCATGCTTATTACGCCCACACATAGCTCATTCATAATTAAGCTGCATATCTTAATAGCTCCAGTTGAATTGTCTCACTTTACTGTGTAGATGTTTTATGGGAGAGGGGGTGGAGGTTGAGTGGGTCTTCCCTTTATGTTTCATTAATATTTGCACATTTGATGACTTCTGGTAGTTTGAACACGGGTGAAGAATTAAACTGTTAACAAAATGTCAAAAAAAAAGACAAAGGCTGAGGAAATGAGGAAGAAATCAGCATGCCAGAACATGACAAATAAATAATTCTGGTTATTCAAAACAAAAATCTTCCTTCTGTTGAGTGATGCTGCTAAATAAATCAATGTGTTTTCCTGCCTGATGCTCTGGGGTCTAAACCAAACCTCTAAAACAAAACCTCCATTGTAATTAAGAGATGTTTGCAACCAGCCCATGTATTCCCTCTGATTAAAAATGTATCCGATTCTTGTTTGTGCATCTACCTGCAAAGTCACACTAAAAAGGCTCTTCCTCAGCCTGGCAGCCTGGAGATGCATCAAGGCAGCAGCGGCCCCGTACATGAATACTATGAATGAAGTTGGGAATGGAGTAATGGTGTAGGAGGAAGGGAGCAGCCTCTGGGCCTCATCCCGGAATTCATCTCTCTGCTATCAGTCTGAGGAAGTTGCCCTTCAAAGCTCTCAGGGGGTGAAGCTGAGAAGACACGCCGATAGATAAAGCCAGCAGCTCTATTGCACCTGTCATCCGACGCCCATCACCGCGCGCTTCCTGGAGCAGCGATAAAGATGGATGAGGCTGCCATGCAAGATCCCAGCCAGCCAAATCACTAGTCAGAACGACGCTGATGGAGAGCTTGTTGAAGAAGATAGGAGTGCTGTCTATCTCACACAGGTGTGTTTACACCCCCCTGTTCTCCATATGGATCCTTTACCAGACTGACATCAGTACCTTGTTTGCAGAAGCTCTTTCATATGAAGGGTCTTTAAGTTGGGTGTGATCAATATACAGCAGTGGGTACCAGTAATATGTTATCCAAACACACAAAATAAAAGTTGGCACTGTACGTTTCTTAACACAACGGATGTGTTTACTTTGTACGTTATTTTGTAGCGGATAGATTGAACCAACACTGTGGTCAAAACTGGAAACCTGACGCAACATTCACTTGTGCTCAGGTGCTTTTCACAAGTATTTAAACTTTTGAACCCTGAGAAAATTGACTGGATTTATTTGAAAATGTGGAGAAAAGGCAGAAAAAGTCTGGCAGATTGGAAGCAATTCATAGATTTAAAAAATTGTATTTTAAAAGGCTAAAAAAAAAGATATGTATAATTACTGTAATTATACAATTATAACTGAGTAAACTGTTACTTCTAAGCAGTTTTTCAAACAGTTCACTTGTATGTTTCTTTTTAATTTCCTTTTCATTGTTAATTTCTTCTCAAGTTGCTAACTGCCTTCGAATGTGTTTCTGTTGTTGTTGTGGTGTTGTTTTTTTTTCAAGACATCAAGCCAGTTTGCTCAGATTTTAAACTGTTAAAGTTTGGCCAGGAATAGGCACAAAATCCTTTTGGTTACAGTTGGGGAAAGATCATGTTTTGGCTTGAAACATACACTTGTGGGAGCACAATCCTAACTGGAAACACAGCAATGTCTTGGTGAAAAACAACTGCTTTTCATGGCACTATTGTTACAGCCTGGCTTTGTAACAAATAAAGGGAACACATATGGAGTTAAGACAAAAGCAAGGGGTTTAATTTAACAAAACTTTTAGAAATGCAACTATCTTAAAACTAACAAAGGGAGCTGACCGATACCCATTCTGTCAGATACACTGAAATAATAGATAAGGAACTAAAATGCAGCAGAGGAGAATTTCAAAAGCAACATGACAAAGTGCCAGGGAGAAGGAGTCTGTCAACAGAAGTCCAGGACGGGAGGGGCTTTATGGAAACCTACAGATAGTGACCAGCTGCCTCTCGTTCCCTTGATTAACCTCCAGCCAGGAACCAAGGAGGGTGAAAAGGAGAAGTCATAGTCTCAATCGCGGCCTTATTGGTTGATTGCCCACAACTGCAGACCAGATTTCATTGCACATGCGCTGTACCCCAATTGTGTGATGTAATTTGAAACCTCTCCTCTTTTGACCCTCCTTGCCAGGAACCAGGAACACTTAGTGTGTTAACATGCACAAATAGTCTAGTTTTTGCCCTCATTCTGAAGAAGATAATATTCCTGCTAGGCTGTTTACATGGGCAATAAAAAAGAATATTCCACCATGCATACTCCTATAATACATGTCCTGACATGTCATTTATTACGTGAAAATATGGAAAAGTATAACAGCTGAAGCTGCTTGTCATTTTGCTTCTTTTCTTCCCCTATTGGTTTTTTTTGCTACTGTGGAGGACTTGTCAGACCATACAAGCTCAGCCTCCTCTTTACTTCCTTGAACAACTGTCTTGAAAAGATCCAGCCTGTTCTAATTACAAACTCATAAAATAGCACAACTCTGTATCAACAATGTCGAGTAAGAACCCAGCCAGACAGAAGCAGTTTCAATGTTATTATTTAGAAGTGGACAGCCAGACGGCACCTGCAACTCCCGCCCAATCTGCGCATGGGCAGCGTCACTTGACAATGTCAGATAAACCCTGGGGCTGTTACACCATCACGGCTGGAAATGCAGCAATAAAAAAACAAGTGTGTTATGGTAGTATCTTTATTGGAAACATTGCAACGGGTTGCTCAATAACTTCACTTTCACTGAAAACAGTGAAAAAAATGCAAAAACAAGAACAAACCATGTTTGGTGGCTGCGAAGATGCCTGAAGATGCAGCAATTATTTATTTAAAAGGTTTTGCTGTTTGTTGGTGTTGAAAAGTGGTCTGCAGATGTCTGTAGCTTAGCAGGTGTCTATATAAATTGTATTTCCAGTCTGGTAAAAATTGCTATGAAAGTGATAAATGAGACAGAACTACAACCTCATCAACAATACTGTAGTTAAGCTGGCACACAGGATTTTAAAGGACCTGATGCATATTCTGTATGATGAATATGAACTTTTACCATTTTAGGACAAGCAGATACAAAAATAACTGTTTTAAGTACTCTTTTATCCCAACATGCATAACATTAAATGAACAACTAGTTAAATCTTAACTGTGGAGTGTTTTAGAATGCAGGGTAAGGAGGTCCAGGAAAATGACTGCCTGTTTTGTTTTTTTTAAATAGTTTTATAGCTTACAGGTTTTTTTTTTTTTTTTTTATAGTTTTACAGTTATTCATTCTCTTATATGCCCATCCCCTTACTTTAACTAAAGAGCAATCTTCATAAAATGCCTTCAGGATTTTTTTTTTTTATAGGGTACGTGCAATCTCCTCATTTTCTATTTTAATTGTTTATCTATCCTTCTTTTATCTCTACTGTCGATGTGTATATTTTTTGTCTTTTTGGTTTATGTTTTATCATGTACTCTGCTGCTGCACCAAACAATTTTGCCTAAGACAAATTCCTTTTGGGACAAAAAAGTTTATCTTATCTTATCCCCTCCACCTCCTGATAACAAAGTCAACTCATACACTACGTCACTTAAGAAACGCTGATGTGATATGAGTGAAACACACAAATCTAATGTCTTAGTGGTTTGCATGTATAATGCCAACATTTTCTTCTCATGACTAAGCTGAAAAATGTCATTTTTGCCCTTTTTAAAGACTCATCTATGCCAAAAAGGCGAATCTACATGACCTCAATACGGGAAACAAGATGTGGCTCTCTGCTGCGGCTCCAGTTTGAGGTATAGCACATAAACATCTGACATTTTGCACCTGAAACTGATCACAGTATGCTTTTAGGCATAAAATAGGTGTTTAGATTTTAATTTCGTCAGTTCGCTATGATATGTAACTCAAGTTGCAGAGACAAACACTCAGGTGAAATCAGAAATACATCATAATCAACATCACATCTGCAACACAAACATCTTTCAATAAGCAATATTGTTTTACTAATTTGTTTTGGATGAATCAAGTCTTAAAACCTGCACAAACTGATTATTTGAGGCAAGATAGTTTACATTCCACACAGCAAACATACTGTTACTCTTCCTCAGCCTCTCAATTTACTTGTTAGTCAGCGGGATGATTAACTGAGATGTACTGGCAGTAATTTGCCACTTCATCACTGTCACATCGGTAATATGAATTCTTGTTAAATCCCTCTCAGGTTATTTTCATGCTGCACATATAACATGAGGCTGAATTATAATCAAACTAGTTTTAACTCAAACAGCTGGCTGGACCCAGAATAACTAAAAGTCTGATTGAGATCATTAGAACAACAATTTTAGAGCATGCTTTTGGTGGTAGGGGCTTGCATAAGTGGTTTTCATAACTGGCCTCAAGCCAGCAGTTGTTACTATTACAACTGTGACTCGAAATGAATTTTGGGTCAACGGACCTGCCCAGAATTGTTTTATGTCTGCTTTGTATCAACAAATTAGTTCAAATGATTCTTCTCACTTTGTTGTGTCAAAAGCAGTCATGCACAATGACCTGAGCAGCTGTTTCCTCAGGAGTAAAGTTTGCTAATTGGATTTAGATGATTTATCAAAGCTGTTTTTGTAAATATTAAAACTGAACAACGATACTTTAATAAAAGTTGAGAATGGCCTTGTGTGTGTGTGTGTGTGTGTGTGTGTGTGTGTGTGTGTGTGTGTGTGTGTGTGTATGTGTACACATCCCTGCCTAATAATGTGAATGCAGCACCATTGATAAGCTGCTTTCTGTCTACAGAACATCTGGCCTGACCTTGTATTGCAGAGCCGACTAAATAAGACTGAATGATAATGATGTTTTCACTGGCCCCAGCGCCCACATTAATCTCTATGAGCAG
Organism: Plectropomus leopardus; assembly: GCF_008729295.1. Lineage (NCBI taxonomy): Eukaryota > Metazoa > Chordata > Actinopteri > Perciformes > Serranidae > Plectropomus > Plectropomus leopardus. The sequence goes on along the minus strand of NC_056479.1, from coordinate 7,324,506 downwards.
GTGCTCACACAGGCAGGCCTGTGTTTACCTTCGGTTTGTTAGCATTGTGCTAGTCATCTAACTGCTGTCTTGGGGCAGCGCTGTTTATTCTCCTCACATAATACACTGTGTAAGCTGCACCGTGGCACTATGGAGCGAGCAGAATTGCAGACCAATATTTGAGTCACATTAGAAAAGGTAATAGAAAGATGATGCACATTCCTGTCTTCTATGCAAGCATTTGTACAGTAACACATGTACCTGTAAACAAATCTTAAAAAAAAAAAAAAAAATCCTTAAAAATAGTATTTTGTTCCATTAATGTGTGGATCTCTGGGTAAAGAAATCCAATACCATTGATAGTGAATCTTTTAGGTGAATGCATATGTAAGATGGCTGCAGTTCTACAATGTATAATACTGCTGCCTTCAAACAGGGTTATATTGTGCACTGTTGCGTTATCGCACCGTGTGCATTTGTTGACATCATGGCATTCCAGAGCGTAAGCAGCTGATGCAGAAGGATGGCTAAAATGTCATAGGAAGACAGGGAAGGTCATTGACAGAGTGGCACCATGTGACGAGTTGGGGTGAGAACATGTTGGTGGAAATCAAACCTTACTTTATGACATTTTTATTACCAGGTTATGAGAGCGTTGCTTCTCAATATTGCCCAAGATCTCAGTTTGTTTAACTTTGCTCCACTCTACTTTTAAAAGCTCAGCAAAAGAAGTGTGTAGGCGAGGCTACACATCAGTACAGACCTAAAATGATTCAATTCAGGTCGATATGTTGGTCTCTAGTGATTGGCTAAGGAAATTGAATCCCCTTCCCCCATGGAAATCAGTTACACAATGGAAGGAATGTCAGGCTTAAGATGTTAATGGAGTGTAACGAGTTCACAGTTCTCATATAAGGCGAGTGTCTCTTTACATATAACCACAAAATCCAAATGTTGTCATTCATAGTTTTGCTTGTTGTTTTTGTGTTGTCACAGTGACTGTAGATCCATAAAGTTGCAGTGGATGGAGAATAGAGGGCAGGGTGGAACTCTGCGCCTGTCCTGGTTCTGCCAGCTCACTGTGACAAGGAGCCACATTAATCAACCCCATCCAGTAGACAAGGGGAGAGTCCAAAATTAACGTGTCACCAGATTTAGCCCATTTTGACGACAGAGAGGTTATACCCCACCCTCTGCAGGAATACCCTGGCCCAAATATCCATCCGTGGCTCAGAAATCCTTCACTGGTGTTAAAGGTTAAGGTAATTTGAAAATAATTGGACTCTATCACCAGACTTGTTTGGATAATGTTAGACATAAAATATATTGCTGAGCATGTACGAATTTAGGAAGGTCAAATTAATTTATTACGGAAAGCTAATTAAACAGACATTAATCTATTAGAGCTCCTAGTTTGACTGGCTGATTGCTGCAGGCAGATAAGGTCCAGACACCTTTGCAGGAGACAGCCTCTTTTCACACAGGGAGACAATGGAGCTCGCTGTATTGATTCTGTATAGATTCAAAGTTCAAGACATAGAAAGATCTCCGCCCTTAGCTGCATACTTGTTTTGGGGGAGAGAGCATTGCAGCAAACTAGATAAGATTGTTAGAGAGTGAAATGGAACCCAGTTAGGCTGCAGCAGGAAGGGGTTTTGCGCTGGTGATGCTGTGGTTTGGCTCTTGTCCGCAGACCCCGGCTCTCATCCCACAGGCCGATACAAGATGTAATTTTGTCACACCAGATTGAGCACCTCTCCGTTGACCCTATAGGCGGGCGGCACTCTGTTAGTTAGAGAGTGCAGCCATTTATCAGCCCAGGCGATTTCTTAAATGAGGACATATTGGCAGGTGCCCAAGCACTGTGAGACGGGGATGAAGGCTTCACGACAGCTAAGAGGTGACAGCAGAGATCTCCTCTGATTTTCTTTCAGGAAAGAGGATAACAATTTGTAGCTGAAGTCTGTAAATGTATGTGTTCAGGAATTTGCATTCAATGCACTGTCGCAACACTATGCCGAATGCATTTTAATTAAAAAATGAGGCCCTGAGAAATACACATTGTAGAAATACAAATGAAGGACTGTCATGTCATAGGCTGTCTGTTCAAATATGATAACAAGAGATTTCTTCTGTATACATCAATAAAGTCGCCCTGATATCAATTATAATTCTTTTTGCTAAGGATGCAGTATAGCTGCAGTCAAACAACACCGCCCAGGCAGTATAATGAGAGATGGGACAAGCTCACCGATTAATTTATAACAAAAGAGTCAACAAAAGAAAGAGCATTGTATATCACCTGCTGCAGACAAGATAAGTACAGGGTCTAAATTATATTTGTTGAGATACAAACATAGATGGATTACCTCTCTTCCCAAACAGTGAATTAAAATGCAGCATATTCACCTCAGCAGTCGCCTCCTCCTGCTGCAAAAACTTTTTTCTTCTCCTTTAATTTATTTGCTTATTTATTTATTTATTTTCATTTAAGCAGGCAGCAGGATGGAATAATAAATCGTCCTCTTTGGTGGTTGGTTAAGACTCATTAAAAATCTCTATAAAGCATTGGAGCCAACCGAGACTGTGTACCATGTGAATAGCCTGCAAAATAAATATTGTGCCTCAGCCATATTTTCTTTCAGGGATTTACATTAATAAGATAGTGGGTGTGCAGTAATCAGCTAATGGCAAGCCTTGGCCAGGGAGAGCTAATAGCAGTGAGGTTGTGCTACAATTAGTAGGCGATTGCAGGCAACAGCTGAGATGCTGGGTTACTTCAGAGGAGGATTGAGAGACTGTAATGAGAAACCATTTTTAAGGATTGCTTTGTTTAAAATCTAACACTTGCCGCAATTTGTAAGCAACATGCAGCCCAAGATATTTGCAAATTGCACACCTGTTATCTCTGACATCTGTGGCTGTATTAACAAACACTCTGAGAATACTCACAGAGGACTCCTAACTTAGCCTAAACATTTTTAGCAAGGGGTAATTTGGGAAAATTCTCACAGCAACTCTGAAACTCTGAGCAAGGAGGGAACAGCAACTTGTATCTTAGTGAGGAGGTGTGGTTGACCCTGTTGCGATGATAAGTTTGTGTAACAGATGTGATAGGCTGTCACAGACACACTCTTCTGTGAGCCAGCAAGGTGTGGATACCCAGTGGAAATGGAATGAGCCAACACGTTTTCATTCTGAACATGTTAAATATCACCACAGTGATTTTTGGCGTAACATTATGATGCCAAAAGCCACCTTTTGCATTTTCATTGCAATGTAAGGTGCATGAGGTTGCCTTTGGAGGAGGCTGGAGAGTGGTGGATGGGTCAAACAAAGCCCAAACTTTCATGAAGTCTGTGGTTCGCTTCCTGTTTGAATGTTTTTTTTTTCTACACCTTGCCTAGTGCCTCCTACCCTAATCCTATACATCTGTGCCAGCATGTGCTTTTCTTGACACCCAGCATTCGTTGCCAAATGCTGTTCTAGCCTTAACACAACCACATGGAGCATTATCCCACCATGTGTTTGTGTTGACATCACAATAGCGGCTGGAACATAAACAGAAGACGCAGAAGGATACCTAGGGTGTAATATATAGACGCAGAAGTCACAAAGCAAAGCGGCGATATTTGACAACTTGAAATGGGAAGGTGTTGAAAATTCTTAGAGCAACTCTAAGCAACGAAGGGACAAAAACTTCTATCTTAGTGAAGAGGTGTGGTTGACAAGGTATGATGCATTCTTTCACCAGATGTGATTGGTTGTCACAGACATGCTTTTCTGTGAGCCTGCAAAGTGTGGACACCCGGTGGAAATGAAACAAGCTGCACTACAAGACTTTTAAAGTGCTGTTTGTGTGATCACTTTATTTCTGGTGTTATACTGTTTTTGCGTTGGGTGGGAAATGTGTAAGTATCCCTCATAAGACCATTTGGCTTTTGGAGAATATTTCTCCGACCTCTTTGTCTTTCTGCCATTTTCTCCTCTGATTAAGAAACTATTAAGCCTCATGAAAGTCCTCTTCTCTACTCCAAACAGTTTTTTCACCTTAGGAGCTTTGTTATGTTCTAAAATGCTTTATGAATAACTTCTATCTTTACCAGGATCTAGTCTCAACTTTAAGGGCAAATTCTTAGAAAATGTCATAATTCTAAAAATTTTGTCACGATGAGCAACTCTGTACTAGGATGCTTTGTAAGTGCAGCCCCTGGATAGCGATAACATATCCTGACTGAGACTGCACACTAAGTGCACTATGATCTCAATTTCCTTTAGTTTGGTGTATTTTGCACTAAAGAAAAGGTTCTTCGTTTTCAGACCGGTCACATAATTCCAGCCCATCCAGCCTTTTTAATACAGGAGTTAAACAAAGAACCCAACTGTGAGCAGAGGACCTGACCTCTATTCAAAAGGACACCATGTAAGCCCTTGCAATAGAACAGCGTGTAAAAATAGCAGCCTCCTGGCCCTCCTAACTAATCCCACATTGCTGCGTTTCTCTAACATTTCTGTACTTGCTAGTTGGTGGATGAAGGAGAAAAAGAATAACCAAAGTGAAGATTTTACTCTGACCCAATATTGCAGTTGTTTAATCATTAATGTACTACAGGCATTCAGAATCTGATCAGATTTTAATCATGTTGCCAATGCTTAGGTGGACACCAAGTGGCCACCAGTAGCACAAACTGGTAGACAGTAACAGTATGTACATTTACTTAAGTACTGTACTAATGTACAGTTTTTATGCATCTGTACTTTACTTGAGTATTATTATTATTATTATTATTATTATTATTTTTAAAATCGCATTACTTTGACTCCAGTAACTTTCTATGAAGACTAAAGTTACTTGTTACATTTGCTTTTTTTCCTTTTCTAAAATGCAAAAGTCCATAAACTGTGATCCTGCAGATCTGCAAGTAGTTTTCCAATTGGTGTTCCTGTACCTACACCTCATGAATGCGCTACTGAGATTGGGCAGCTCATCAGTACAGACAGGTAGAGAGGAGAGGTCATCAAAGACAGGTATTTTAAGCTGTGTCTGTAAATATTACTTTTTTGTCTGTTTGCTTGCTTGTATAATCATTTCTTTCTTTTATACATGTTCGAAATTAAATTAAAGTCAATTTGATTAAACGCAGCTACCGTCACTGCTGAGGCCTGTTAATGTGGATGTTTTAATGAGTTTTATGAACAAACTGTACAGATTCCGATGAAAATTTTTACAATTTTATGCAAACTGGGTTTGGAAAAAACAAGTCAGTTGCAATGAAGTTTTGAATGACACACTAAGTTGAAGCATTCGACCAGTCTTGGAAAAATATTTGCAAGTGAATGATGATCAGAAGATTTTTATTTTTTATTTTTTAAATGTAAGACATGATCATGATCATGATCATGTAAGTCATGATCATGACCTTTGTTTGGAACTTAATTGAAATGAAAATTGCGAACTATGAATGTGCTAATTTAAATCTGCGTGAACTGAATTTCGAGGTAGCTCTTACTAAGTGTGAACATGCACAATGCTGTCAACAACTACAGTATTGGTTGGATCAGTTTTGATCAAGATATGAATATCCTCCAGAGGATGAATCCTAATGACATTTTGGTCCTCTCTTTAACTTTAGAGCCACCGTGAGGTTGACATTTTTGATTTTGGTGAAATGTCTTGACAACTATCAGATGTGTTGCCATGAAATTTGATACAAAGATCCATGTTGCCCTCAGGTAGACTTCTAATAACTGCAATCAAGTCAAATAGCAAATCAATTTGATCAATACTTTAGTTTAAGACAAAAATACCTGCTAAATAAATAACATGCCCCATCAGCACAAATTTGAGTCTTAATAAGCAGTTGTTAGCATGCAAAACTGGTCAACTAAGACTGTGAGGATCATAAACATTAAATCTGCTTGTTATGGACTTGTTAGTGTACTGGCTTTTGCTTTTAACTCACTCTTAAAAATATGGTTATTTGTGATGTAATTGTCATGTTTCAATGCAGTACCTACTTTTGCACTTATCGAGCTCATAGCAAGATCTACCTGAATATACATTAGCTGATCCTTCTGCATTAACTGCATTTTTCTTCTAAACACTAACAGTCCATCCTGCTGATGGAAGCCTCGTGAAAAGTTTATTTCCTTTTGCCTTCAAGTCTCCAGGCTCATGTAAGCTTGTATGTGTTTGTTTATTAAAAACCCCAGTGGCTACACAGCATGTAATACCTACACTCTCTGGGTACCACACTATAAAAAACAGTACATGAACCAAATCAGGGCCTGCCAGTGTTAAAAGAGTGGCCACGGGAAAAGTAGAGACGAATTTAAAGAGAAAACAGTAGAAAGAACTACGTGTTTTCCTTCCTTTTCATCAATCTAAGCTGGTGCAAAGACGGAACAACAGGTTGCTACCTTCAGTCAGCAGGGAGGAAAACTGATTCCCTTATTTCCCAAATCTTCAACTTGGCTTTTAGGACCTTTTGGACCTGACCTCCTTAGACCACAAAATTAATGCTTATCATGAAGACTGCTTAAAAACCTTTGCAGGTATGTGGTCACTCTTTTGATTTAGCCATTAATACAATGAGCGCATAAGAGCGTGTCTTAATGACAATCGGAGCCAACAGAGTTATAGATTATACAAATTTATAACTTGGGCATCTGCGTCACTTCAGCTCAGATTGGGTGATCTTTATTCCCGACGGTAATTGAGGGCAAGACAAAGTCATTTAATGTCAGACCTCCAACTCACCAGAGTGGAGGCTAGAAGGGAATTAAATCTGTTAGCTTTGCATACATAAATTATTAAATGGTAAAGTTCACTTTGTGATGTTTGAGTTTGCATTATGTACTTTTAGGTTTTTCTCCCTTTATATCAAATACAGATCTCTTAAAAATTCTGTCACTTGATTTGGGTGGATGTGCAGCAGAAGTCTGCTGCTTCCAGTGATGAATGAGGACACAAAGCAGGGTTAGGAACCACTAACACTCAGAGCTTTGCCTTTGCTCTCTCCTGGAGGGCTATCAAGGACATTTCAAAGATGTTGTTTTGTTATTATTCCTCATCTCTAGACTGTGTATTCTAGTTTTTCTCGATCTCCAGAGGGCCATATCAAGGTGGCAGAGGTACAAGCCGTGGTGCCATACATCCGTCTCACATTAAAATACAGAGAGACATTGCCTTTCCTTCCCCATCCCCTTTATGGTGGATTAATGATTTATTGCTCTGGCTTCTCGCTCTTCTCATCTTACTTGGAGGGGGGGCAGTTTAACAAGCACGCTCATTTTCTCCCCCGGCCTTCAGATAGTCCTCACTCACAGAGAAATGTGCCATGGTGCCACTGTGCGCAGCACAGCTGTGACCCAGTTCAGAGACTTTTTCACCAGAACAGCCTCAGCGGGGGAGCAGAGAGTTCCAGCAAGAAAACCAAACCCAATGGGCACAACTCGCACGGCACGCCGACCCAAAACCACAGTCCTGCTGCTCTCCATGATGCTCTGCCACGTGCACCACAGCATGCTGATACTCACACCCAGTGGACAAAATAATGTAAACGCTTCACGAAAAAGGATATTGCATCAATATAATTACCAAACACTCTAATATTGTGTAAGTTGGGTCATGTAAGGTTACGTGTTTACTCACCCTGTGTTTGGCTGATATAGGCTGCTCCATGATGTGGAGATACAATGTTTCTTATGTGCAATCTTCAGAATCAATAATTTTCTTACCTGTTATCCAGCAGCAGGATGCATCTTCAAAACAACTTCCAAGATTCTACTGATGTGTGTCTGCCCAGAATGATAAAATGTTTGCTCGGGGCATAAACCAATGTCTAAATCCAACATTTCCATAGACTGAACCATTCAATCACCCAGCAAGCGATCCATTGCCAGGGGGGATTTCGGTTAGCTTCAACTTGACCACTGTTCCTGTTTGTTCAAACTAGACTCCAGACCTTGTCCATTGCCATATCAAATATAATCCATTGTTTCCAATGCTTCTGCAGTTTGGGCGTAGATTTTACGCTCAGTCGATTATCTCCTGTAGCCTCAGGTGAAAACAGTTTTTCAAGAACTGGTCAATTTTGCAATTTTGGCCTTTCTGCCTTCATAGCATCTTCTTTTAAACTAGTGCAGCATTTCCAAAGCCTCTTCTTGAGTACCACTAGTCCTGTATGTTTTAGGTCTCTTCATGCTGCCACACAGCTGAGCTAAATTATGTCATCAAGCAGCTTTAGGAGTTCCTAGCAAGTTAATCATATGAATCAGCTGTGTTGGACCAGGGGGAGATCTAAACAGACAAGTGAAGAGAGGTTTTGGAAACACTGGATTAGTGGAAAGAAAATGTCAAAAATACACATCCATGCATTTGTTTTAGTTCAGATTTCTGTTTTGCAATTGTATGCAAAAAGTGCATTTTAATTGGATAATGCATCATTTGTATTTTTCAACATAAATTTTCAGAGAACTTGTAATACAAAAGCCTATTGTATTAATGTAAGTAAACAACTGGGGAAGTTGCATAACAATATCTATTAGTTGCCTGTAAGCAAACTGTTCATTTCACTACCATAAGATATCTCTAATGATGCTTGTGTGTTGGCAGTACATCCAAACATCACAAATGTGTCGAGTGCAGCTTTAAATACTCACTAAGTCTACCTTGCTTGAACTGTTGTGCTATTCAACCTAAACAAAGCTGTTATATTCACAGGCGGTTAAAGTACTGATTGATTGTTAAAATGCATTTTTTTTTGTGCTGATCAGATTCATATTAAGATTAAAACCAACCAACAAATTCAGCGGATACCTTTAGGATACCCTTTCACTCCGTACCAGTTTGCCTTTATTTTTATGACATATACTTTTGGCTTTATTTTTTAGGTTCACTACTCAGAAGAAAACTTTTCAGAGTGCACATAGACTTTTGCAGCCATTGTATTAAACTGCAATAACCTTCAGGATGTTCTCGGTGATTATGGGTACTTTGGTGCTGCACCAACATCATAGCCATAATCCCAGGCAAGAACATCCTCCTGGGTATTTTTGCTGGAGGCAAAAACAAACTCATAATCAATACAGTTTGAGTGTACACCACTTATTTGCCTGTCAGGCAACCATAGAAGAAAAAAAATGTGTATCTGCTTTAGATATGGTGACTCTATCTCCGTCTTGCTTCTACTGCCAACGTGCCATATTTATACTTTGATATGATCTCTGTATGCATGTATGCATGACATTTATATTCCTGTCTATCATACTATCTCTTGAATAGCATGTAATTTCAATGTAAACACAGCAATCATCTGCCGAGTGACAGGTGTATCTTGACAGAGACATGAGACTGGAATGAGCAATGTGACCTTTACAAGAATATTAAAGAGCAGCATTTGTATAAACCAGTACTGTATTTCTTTCTGTTTTTATAGTTACATTGATGTGGTACAAAAATATATATATATATATATATATATATATATATATATATATATATATATATGTTCTATCAAACCTTATTATAACCATTTAGAACTTTGCCAAACATTTTAAAATATTTGAGGGTGCCCATGGCAGAGGCTGATAACCATCATAATCCGCCGCTATCATACGATCTTAATCAATTAGTTTTAAATGAGCAACCCTCCATTCCTTTGCAAAGCAGTGGGTCTTTTTACTCTCCTGGGTATTTCACTCGCACTTTCTCTCTCTTTTTAGGCATACAGATGGGTTTTCCTTCACTAATTTATGGTCTGCAGTGCTCGAGTCTCTGAAATAGCTGTGAAATGGCTTTTTATTAACTCATTTTATTCACAGCTTTATCTTTTCAACCTGCACAATAACCTTCAATCTCTACTGAGTGCAATCACCATAGATCTAGTGAGTGACATGAAGAGTGAGATACGCCTGATCAAAGTTTCTATTTTATCTTTGTGAACTAAAGCAGTGGTTTCCAACCTAAATTAAGCAATGTTAAGTTGTGATCCACCATCACAGGTTGAATATGAGTTGTGGGCAGTGTGAACTGTTTTGTTTGTTAATTTGTATCTGCAAGATTAAGAGGTCTATCCTTACAATTCTAGGTTGAAAAAAAGTTTTGAGTAGCTTTTTCTTGAGTTTTTCTTCTCTTCTCTCTCATTAGTCATCTTGCCACCTGTCAGCTTGTTTTGACACCTACACCTACACCTAAGTTAGTAATTCACTGGACAGTTTTGGAGGGTTTATGAATTAGCAGCAGCACTGGACCTATATATGGTAGCTGAGTGGTGATGAATTGTCTAAAAAAGGACCAAAATAATAAGCATTTTGAAGCTCAATAAGTTTCTATGTGATAGCTTTTTAAAAGAAGAAACTGAATAAATATGTAGAGCAGGACACAAACTCAACACAAAGTAGCAGAGGACTTCTACTGACAAAAGTGGAGGCATTACCACCACAAACTGATGCAGAAAAGGCAGACAGACCACTGTTCCCGGCTGAAAAAAGCAAGCAGTTCCAGACCATAGACTGTTGATTTACATACTGTACATCTACATTACTGTAGATTAACAAAAAGATGGACATAGCTACCACGATGTCACCCACTGGTTTTTGGGTACACCTGTCACTCAAATGGCCCTGGCCATAAATCTACATAACTTCAAGCTAATAAAATGAAAACTTTTTTGTATGTTTGTTTATTTTTTGTTTGTTTGTTGTAAACATGTGTATTTCTGCAATGAAGTTGGGCATTTTAAGTGTCTATGAAGAGTGACTCGCTTCTGGAGCCAGTCTCAAGTGACCATCAGAGGAACTGCAATTTTGGCACACATTGGTTTCTTGTTTGTGTGTTTTTTTTTGTTTGTTTGTTTGTTTTGTCATTTTTCAGCCCTGGAGGTTGCTTGTTTGGGAAATCTCCAGCCATGGTTGGATTCCTATTGAAAATTAAAATGTAAAGATATATAAATTCTCAGCATAGTTGCTACATATAAAACATACAAATGTTGCTAGTCTATAGTTGGCAGAAATGTAACATTCCTACATTTATTCTGGTGATTTTGATCGGAAACCACTAACCTAAAATCTAAAAACAAGGACAGTGGTATTCATGTTAACACTGTCCTTGTATTCGTAAACCAAAGTTTTCATCAGATTCTATAGAGCTACTGTCTGCTTCAGCTTTGAACAAACAGCAATTTTACCATTTGACAGACCATTGTACCAGAAGTTAGCATATTTTCATGACAAGTGATCAATATATTTCTGGGTTAGTTTTAAGCCTTTCTAATAATCACTGATGAACCCTGTCACAAAACTGATCCAACCATTTTTCAGTGATAAAATTGATGTTATCAAAAGTTATAAATGTATGTCAAGTGAATAAAATAAGGTCCAGGTTGAAAAACAAACCTGTATTTAACTTTAAAAACCAAGCATGGTGTTTTTGCTAACCCTGCCTGATTTTTTCTCTTTTTGGCCTGGCGTTATTCCACCAGGACTGTTAGCTCATCTGAACCAAGCTGGTCAAACACAAAAAGAAAAGGCCTCCCCGAGATAATAGACCTGTTTATGTGATTGTCACACGTAGCCAGCCCACCTGGGAACGATGCCATCAGCGTGGGATGTCCTGGTTAGGATTCTTGTTCAATCACTGCTCTTGGCTGCTGCTCGTGTTGCCTGTGGCATTTTGATCGAATGTTTTCTATTCACACACAGAGCTCCCTTTAATGGCCCTTTTTCATGTGACAGTGATCTATATGCAGGTAATTACAATTGGCTATGATGGATAGTGCCGTCCGATTTACAATGATTATCCTGAGATTAAACATGTTTCAGAAATCCAAAATGTCAAAAACTATTACAAGGTCACAGGACGAGTTGGTTCCACTGTTCTAAAGATCATAATATAGTTAAAAAGATATGACTGCACTGCTAACCAAAAGTATATTAATGTCTCTTTGATGTTACAGTTTAGATCATTTGATGTTTGTGAACAGCAATGCTCCACGTGCCATAAAATTCAGACAGTATGTACCTTATAAACCATGTGTGCCTTGTTTATGATGATTAAATCTCTCAGCATGGCTGTCACACTGTGGAGTGTGAAAACACACTCATTTGATGTTTAGTCAGACAGGTTTCACAGGCCTGTCTGACTGACTGAAGGCTGCCAGAACAGCGATGGATGCTTTATAGATATGATGCCAAAGCCAGCGAGTCTTCTGTCAGTGTCTGCAGGGGAGACAAAATTGAGAAAATGGATAAAATATTGCCAAATGCCCTTTTCTGTTAGCTAGTTAATTTTCCCATTGGCATACACTCTCAGAAAAACAAATGCAACTAGAACCATATAAGGTTCTTATGCTAGTGTCCATAAGAGAATGTTTTTGGTCCCATCCAGAGCCGTTTCAGAGAGTCCTACAAAGAACCTTTCTCTGGTGTAATGAGGCCACCCAGAACCCTATCTCACCTCTTTTCCACCAGATTTGCTCTGGCTCTTGAACTGGTTTGATTCAGGATTCTTGGAACCTTAGTGGTATCTGGCAAACCAGCAGGCTTTTCCACCAGTTTTGCATGAAACCAGTGTAATCAAGGATGTGTCATCAACGAAGGGCAATGCAGAATATACAACAGAAGTAAACAGTAGTAGCAAGATGATGGATCACCTTGTTCATCTGCGAAATTCATTCTTTCATTACAGAAATTTTTTTTACCAAAAAAACAATCACAGACCAGTAACTCAGTAATGAGAATGCTGCATGCTGTTTTTGTCTGACAATATCGCACTTGACTTCTCAATTGATGCCTTCTCGTCATCCTGTTTCCAAATACGACACATCCACTGATGTCCCGGTTCTCACCCACTCAAGAAAAACCTGCTACATTTTGGATCTGGATGAGGACCAACAGGTATGGGACCTAGGATGGAACTGGTTCCCTATTGGTGAAAGAGGAGTATCTGGAGGCTTTATGTAGAATTTTTCACCTACTAAGGGCGCTAATTAGAACCTACCACCAAGGTTTTCATCGAGAACCTACTGGGGTGATGGAGAAGTCAAATGCAAAAAATTTTCAGACAAATAACCCAAAACCGGCTACCCATAAAATAAATCGACATTAGCAGAAATCCCAGATACATCTATATTTAAAAAGTTTCATTTAACCACATTAAAAACATTTGAATTTTAGAGTGAGGATCTATTGGCACTCGTGCTTTTGACATTTTTTGAAGAAACCAAAACAGTAATCACAAACTGTTGCACAGCTATTGCACCCAAGTTTGTACATACGCCATGCATTTTAAAAGGCTATGATCACGTGACCAGTGTGCCAATGGGAGTAAAAAGAAAGAAGGACGCAGTCATGAGCTGTCTTGAGGCAGGTTGGGGTGGTGAATGGGTCACAAAAATCCAGACTTTCCCCAAGACTTTCACCTGGAGATGCGTGTTTGGAACTGTGTGAACTTTAAATGAATTTTAAAATAAGTGTTTGCTATACTTATTTTCCAAAACCTGACATGAGTAACTGTTTATTGCCTAAACCTAGCCTGCGTAACTGTACGTTAATTACACAACTGTATGTAAAGGGCGTCACTGTCGTGCTAGCATTTTAATAGGATATCATATGACCTATTTTATGAAAATACATTGGATTTTTTGAGTAAAAAGGTTTTTAATGAAGCCCATAGTCTTTCGTAGAACCCTTAAAGAAACCTTTCTTCAAAAAATAATTTTCCAGGATTGGGAACCTTTATTTCTTAGAGTGATACAACCCCTGTTGTGTATTTTTTGTCTCCTTTTTAGACCCTCTAGAGGCATTTATCTAAACTGTCATAGTACAATTTATTCTAAATTGACCTCCCTTGTTAAATTAAGGTTATGTAGAAAATAAAAATAAAAATATTCTCAAGGTTGTTCTCTGAAAGCCTGGCTGGGTTCGTGCCAGCCAGGCAGGAGGAAGCCAAAGAGTTTCCTGAACTAAGAGGACACCCGCCAGAGAGACAAGGCCTTAAAGTCTAATTGGTCTGATTAGAGGGACTCCTAAGCCAGCACTTCTGATTAAGTGGAGTGATGGAGGTGATAAAGGCCGACTGGCAGGTGGCGCTGGACCATTAAGTGTGCAAAATGAAGCAAAGTTCACTCCCGGCTGGATGGAGATTCTGTCTTATATTTTATCCTCCGGAGCGGTGAGATGTGACCATATCAGTCATCATCTTTTGCTCCGTGCGTCCTCCTGCTACAGCCATTCATAGACTGACACATGCTCAAAGTGTGAACAGAAGCAAGGGCAGAGACAGGAACATTTCTGCTCCAAGAGCTACACAGTTTCCTCCTCAGCCAGAGTTTAATCACCTCATTCTTTTTCATTCTTTTGTGTTTACGCTGCTGGACCCAAACATTTTTCCCCCGCACCTTCTGCAATATGCACAATTCAATATTTGTACTTACTGTATATAATAAGCAGATTAGATTTCATTTTCCTTTGGAGACACACCAACAAGTTAAAATTCAGTTTAAAAACAATAACTGCAAGAAAGGAGAAAGCAGAGACACCCATGTAGCTCTGCAGGGCGTGAGCTTTAACTGAGTTTACAAAACGCAAAAAAAGTTGCTCCTTTCTTCAAACTCTGATGACGTATGGCTGTTTTCTGTTCTTTAGCTTTAACAGATGTGCCTCAGCGTGTTCAAAGTTCCCTCTGGCGTCATGGAAGAACACTCTTTACAAGTCTCCACACTCTGTGCACACTACACAGAACACAAAATATGAAAAATAAAAAGTATTATACACATTGTAAAACACAAGGGGCATATTTTTTTGTTAAAGCTCATGCCCCAGCACTGCCAGACTTGCAGTGTAATTTAGAGACACAGGTCTTGATAAGGAATTAGGTCGTTTGTGCTGGGTAAGTAGAAGGCAGCATATGCATGGAAAAGAGAATATTATAACTGCAGAGAAAACGTTATGCTAATCCTCACTCCTAAACAGCACGACATTGGATATATTAGTATGGACAAGTGGAAATAGCATGCTTCAGCAGGTGATTCAACAATAAACATCATGTAGATTTGCACACAAATGTAAAGGATGTGATAAAACCAATCATTTTTAAATCTGTTTTGGGTGACATAACAATAAACTTCTGAAAAGGTGGATGTGGAGATGGAACTTTTGAAAAGCTACTGTACGTGAGCAGCATCGGGGGCAGAAAGTGTTTGCAGAAATATTTAGGTAGAGCTTGCAAATAAAAGGTGAAGCAGCACCACAACAGGGCAAAACATTGAGCAGAGCACTGAACACCAAATAGGCCCTGTTCATTGACTTAATACTTACTAATGGACATAGCTACCGTGATGTCACCATTGCTTTGGAGAGGTTGGAGCTGTTTGTGAGTGAAGGGGAGGTCTGACTCATTAAGCATAGCACTGCCTAACTGACAGCCTGTCACCTCAAATACGCATATCTTTGGGCCTCAATAAAATACAAACAGGTGAGTTTTATAAAAAATTAATTTCACATAGAGTTGTCATGGATGTTGCAATTAGCTATAGAGACCATCCTATACCTTCCCGTGTTTTTTTGAAAAAAATCAAGCCAGTTTGTACAGGATTAGAGGGCTAAATGTTCTGTATTACAAAAGCAAGACAAAAAACACCCTGTGATCTAAGCTAGTATAAGGACATTTTGATGGGCTCACAAAATCTTCACCATTTACCTGGCAGCCCTGCCGTCTAAACTTGCCTGAATCGACAGCAGACCTGCATTATTGCGAGACAATATCCCAAAAACCAAGTTACACAGCTGCACTGTTCTGCAGCCCGATCGCCTGGATACAATATCTCTGAATGAAGTCAAACTCCAATCTTGTTTGGAATGAGCATCAGCCCTTTCTCCTCTTTTTAACAAACACTGTCCACTAACCATGAAGAGGCGGAAGAAGGCTTAAGAGATTCCTCTTCTCATAATACACGTCAAGTCCTTATTGCCTTTGGGTTATTAAAAGTAAATGTTATATTGACATTTCAATCACACGGCCTTATTGCTTTCTCCGAGACACTGACTGTGAACGCTTGTATCTGAGGACTTTTTCTTTGGTCCTCTGTTTCAGTTACATGCAAAGCTTATGCTGCCAGAGCAAAGGTCATCTATAGAGTCTCGGAGTGTTTCTGTAGCCTGCCTTTACTCCAGATAATTAGGTTTTTATATATGGAACTCACAGTTTAGAGTCTCTGGGGAGAATGGCTACACACATAGCGTGGAGAAAACTTTATGTGCAGTGGATTTTCCTATTTTCTGCGTCTGCAATGCAAGCAAAAGATGAGAGTCTAATTGGAAATCTGTCATTTTTTTTAAAGCAAGAATGTGTGTTTACGAAACCCTCAGCGTCTACTCCATCCTTAATAGACCAGCGGTTCCTCTTAGTCTCTGCCCAGTGACAGTTTCCAAAGCTGTGACATTTATTTCCAAATGGTAATTGATTCAGAGGAAGCTGTTAGTATGCAGCTACAATTTAACAACTCCCCTCTTGCGGGGGTTGGGGGAGGGGGAGGGATCAAGCCCTGGAAAGAGACACGTTTTTCTTTTTTTTGTTGTTGTTTTGCTGTTGTTTTCAAGGCAACCCCCTGTCTCTCGAGATGGGAGACAAGAATGAAAAAAAAAGAGAGGTGGCTTGTTTTCTACGTTTTGCTTCAGACACACACACACACACACACACACACACACACACACACACACACACATAGTGCGGAGGGATGCTGCTGAGGCTGTTATTGATTGGATGCCACTGACAGAATGGACTTTGTCACAGGCAGTACTCTCCACTCAGGCTGCAGGCTGTGTTTACTGGTGCGTCTTACCTGCGAAGTCGAAGCACCAACACCAACAACAACAACACGAGGGAGCGACAGGCAGCAGTAATCCTCCCCAGATGCTGTCAGGCCTGCTGAACAGAAATAATGGCATTGCATCCAGCGCGCCGACTGCACGCAGGCCTCGCAAAATTGCCAGGGTTGTCACTCATGATTAGCACTCGTGAGCACTGGCCACAGAGCGTTACAATTATGACACACTTAAGGAGAACAAATGAAGCGATGATTGGCCATATAATGTGACCTCAAGCGACTGTCATCAGGGTTCATTCTACGTACTCCGCTGTGCGTTTCCCTTCAACAGCTGCTAACGCGGATGAAGGTAATCACTTATGGTGAAAAGCGCTATTAAGAAAACACACCAGACAACCTGAGCAGAAAAAGAGCAATCGTTGCGTCCAAGGATTACTCCTTTCATTAGAGCAATCTAAGGCTCATCTTGAAAACAAACAATCGCCCCAGCATTCAATTTGAAGATGGCGCTGGAGCAGAGGTGAAATGAGTTTAGCACCACAATCTTAGCTAAACAAGACAAATGCAGTGTTTTCTACAGTTTGCACCCTTTAATCTAGTCTCCCCTCCCTGATCATTAGTGCTGCACAAGTGATGAAAAGGAAGAAATCATCAGCTCTCAAGGCCTCTGTTTCCTCTGGTGTCTTTCATTACACTCCATTTTCTCTCGGAATCATGCAAACCAGCATGATACAGATGCACGATCATGGCCAGAAGTTTCTCCTTTACTATGATAATAACATTTTTTATTATTCGATTTTTGACGTGTGGAGCAGAAATATATCATTCTGCTACCATCTCCTGCTTAAAGACTCGAGAGCTCGCTCTTTAAACTGCACTTTATTCGCCCACCAACTCTGACGGCCAGATGTCTTCTCATAAATGCGTGTTTGTTCGTCACAAAACACCTGTGATGGTGTGATGCACTCAACACACACACACAAACACACACGGTCTGCTCCTCGTCTTCTGTTTCAATATTTACTTGAAATCATTGATCTCCTCTGAGAAAATCTCAGCAATTTTCACCTCCTTCTTTCCTGCACTGTGGTTGTGTACTTAAAGTTCACGCCCCGCTTTAATGCAACATCTCAAAAAGAGACATTTCAGACAAACAGAGACACTAAAAGTTTTAATTTCCCCCGACCCTCCTTTGCATTCTTTAGGAATTCATTAAGTATTCTTTAAGGTGTGATTCATCCAGTCACTCAGGTCCAAATTAGAAGTTTAACTGTATCTTACAATCCCCCTCTATGCATTGCAAAGCAGTGAGGTGTGTCAAAGAAAGACGAATTACAGGAATCAGTGCACCAACAGGTCCTCTCTGGCTGCTCAGCTTTACCCAGTTTGATGAAAAGACAGAGATGAGTGCCTGAAACTTTCTTTTTTATCTGTCTGGTGTGATGGCTGCTCCTGATCCCCTCAGACTGAATTACAGGAACAAAACTTCTGTGAAGATGTTCAGTTTGTTCTGTTCTGCCCATAGGATGCTATCATTATGTAGGACATTCACACACTGCTAGGATGCAGACAAAATATTATGAAAAGGCTGCTCTACAAAACAGTTTGTCCATTTTCTTCAAAAAATAAAGCACCCAAATTCGTACATATCCCACATATTTTGAAAGGTTGCGATCAAGTGACTTTGAGTCGTTTTAAACTTTTTTCTTCGCCATGTTTCTTTTTCTAACTGTAACCACAGCAACTTTTGTTGCCTCAACCTAATGTCTGTAATTGTACACAAATTACGTAACTGTACATTAACAATGTAACATCATTCTTTGGGCACATTTTTGTAGCATTTTATATGAATTGTTCTATGAGAACGTGTTTAAAAAGAACAGGTAATACATGGGTTGAGAAATTAGACCCTTGTCAATTTGGTGAATTTGGTCATTTTCCGAAAGAAAACCTACAAAACCTTGAAAAATATAAAGTCCCCCAATCTTCAAAGCATTGTGGCTGTCAAACATTGTAATGTATCCTTGAAAACTTTTCATTTGAACTCATAATAAGGATCTAATGCTCAAAAGTATTCCATTTGTTTTAATCAACATGGAGCATCTCCAAAATGTTCAAACTCTAAAAATGCTTATCGGTGCAATATATAATGCTTGGCCACATGCTCAACCCAAATCAACCCAAACTGTTTCTGTATGTCTCTGTAAAAGACAAGCTATGGCTCCTTAACAGACACACGTTTGGTGCCTAAAACCTGCTAAAAACACAGCAGTGACTTGCTAAAAAACATGTTTTTTGTTGTTTGTTGGTTTCAAACAGTAGTCTGCAGCTTGGCAGGTGTCTTATCAAGGCTACAGCGAGATAATGAGGGCCAGGTGACAGCAGCCTGATGAACAGGTGAAACAAATCAGGGCGGGGCAGGCCATCACTATGGTGGGAAAATACACAAATACGGGAAGTAAAACAAGACACATGAGGAGAGAACCTACAAAATTAAACAGGAATAAGACTACACATGAATGAGTATCATGGAATAAGGAAAAGCACAGTCAGAAAACCCAGAAAGCAAAGTCCTAAAGATATGACTACAAAGAAAAATCCCATGATAATGACCTGTATCAGGAAAACAGTCACATATGAACCATATATTGACTCTATTTGGAATGTTTTACAGAAATGTTTGTGTTGTCATTGGTGGAATAAAAATACATTTAGCAAAATAGCCAACGTAAGATGTTACCAGTCTTGTAGAAACATTATGAGTTCAGTCCTTTCTTGCCAGGAACAAGTGGATGGAATGGTGATGAAGGTCGAGTTTCGGCCATTTTTTGCATTCTAAAAAGTTTTGTCTTTTAAAACAAAAATGCATTAGTATGGATGTAGCCTTTGTGTTTATTGTGCCACTAACATGGGTTATAAATTACACATTATTGGCATGCCCTCGAAGCAGCTCTGCTTCTTCATTCTCTAACGTTGTAACATGATCTCATCCTTAATTGTCATATTTTAGCTCTTGGGCTAAAATATTTGAATAAGTCAAGAGTCTTGTCAATGAATGTTGGCTTTACAAATACCCCTAACCTTGCCGCTAATCTGTTTTGGATCTTCCTTGACCTTTGCAGGTACTGTCCTTAACCTTCCACACTCGAAGCCTAACTTGAGCTTGGATCGTCCCTTTAGGGGATATCTTAGCGCAAAGTTTGTGCATTATTAGACAATAAGTGGTTCAAAGTGCATTTAGTCTCACTTTGTCAGAACCCAAAAATGTTTATAGTTATTCCATGCGATCGTGCCAGAATGTGAAATAAAAAGCCAGTCGTAGGTGATGGAGGTTGGTGAGGATGCAGTTTTGTTTAAAATCAGGATAACGGCACACATTTCTTTAAGAAAAAGTCGCTCCTGGAGGATATTTATAGTGTTACACTTGGTTCTTCAGCTGGAAAGTGACAGAAATAGTTATGTCAAGAACGGAAAAAGATACCTTGAGAGAGAAGGTCAAATCTTGGCTCTTTACTCACCTATGCACATCTGTTTAAAGTGAGTGTGAATAACATATTGTTGGCTTCTAAAATTTACAGAAATTGTTGGTTTCCGCTGCTATTTAAACAATCTGATGGTTATTTACATGTTTATATAGCATGTTTCAGGGGTTTTTTTTTAGGTACACCAAGAAAACTTCAGCATCAGTTTTCTCAAGGATCATTCTCTAAAAAAAAAAAGGTCAACAAATTTGAGCTTTTTCCTTATTTACATAGTACTTGGTAAATAATTCATCAGATCTTCAGGGGCTCCTTCACATGGGAATAAAAGTCTTGGTGACAGGTGATTCGGTATAGTTGAACACGCTCAGTTCGAGTGAACTGCCACCCTGTCAACACTTTCCATATTATCTTTTTACTGCAATGTTTTGTTCTGCCTCAAGAGATTCTAGTAATTAATAAATAACATTTTGCAAGTAAAATTGTCAATCAAAACTTTTTCTCTCTCTCTCAAAACCAAGTAAAAAAAAAGCAAAACAAGTAAAAAGCTCTTGTGACTCTGGAGTAATTGTACAGATTTAATGGAAGAAGTCATCGCTGACATAAATATGTTCCAGGCTTCTTTTTAAGTGAACTGCAAAATGCTTATAAAATAAATAAACCACAGGTAAATAGTGCATAAATATACTGAACAAAAATTTAAATGCTTGCTTTTGCTCCCATGTTTCACAGGTTTAAGTTAAAGATGTAAGAGTCTTTCCATGCACTCAATTGATTTATGTATCTTAAAGTTTGGTTGCAAATTTGTTCAAATCTGTGTTAGTGAACACTTCTTTTCCAAAATAGCCTCTTCACCTGACAAGTCTGGCATATTAAGATACTGATTAAACGGCATTATTGCTATATGCCATGGAATGGTCATTATAAAAGGACCGTATTAAATGTGCCGTCCGTCACGCAATACAATAAAAGTCATACATATTCAACATATTATCAGCATTATACCTTTAATACATCTTATTGTGACAATAGAGTTTTTTTAAATATCATTTTTATTTTGTGATAGAAATATGCTTATACAAAAGTATTTCAACTGGGCTGAAAACCTGGTAGCAGTATGCTACCAGTAGTGAAGAGGTGAGAAGTCGTGACAGAACCACTGCCATGAAAAGTGATAATATGAAATAAAAGTTGCTACAAGTGTGATGGGGAAAATGCCTTTATGAAATGAAAACAGACTTTCCCAAAAGGGCATTCTGAAATAATAAAGAATGAAATGAAAGTCCAATAAAACTGAAAATAATTGGAATAACATTTGACATCAGTGAGTCCAATTTTAATCACTTTTTAAAGAACTTCAAAAGAATCATTTTATTTCTGCAATTACAACAATTTGAAGGTATTTATTTATTTTTTATTGTTAGTTATTCATTTATTTAATGTTAAACACATTGGGTCCCCTGCCTTTTATGTCCCCGCATTAACCTCCCACTTATCATTCTCTTTGTCTCTTGCTTGTACCTTCAACAAGCTTTAAAATATGCTGATAACTTCAAAATGCTGGATAACTCTGCAGACCTATGTGCTTGATGTAAAGTAAAGCCTATTATGGGTCCACTTGAAGTCAAGAGGCGCAGTATGGAGGATCAGTCCCTACAAGGTCGACGGGATATGAGCAGCTTGGCCCCTTTAGTGATACACAGTCACACCAAAAGGGTGTTAATATTCACTTTGCATCGAGTGTTGAGCTTTTGAAACATATCGAGACTGCCTGGCTCATTAACAAAGGCGACGGAGCGGACCCTTGAACAGGGCCAGTGTCAGAGGATAGCAATTCCCCTCTGCACCAGAACTGGGGCAGACATTTTGGTTGGTGCTCTGAGCTAAGCCAAATCAAGACCCACATAAAATCCCTGATTGAAAGACAAAATATAGACCATCTAGATACTAGAGAGAGAATGTGGGGCAAATATCCGTGATACTAATCAACGTGACAATTACAAGGCAAGTGCTTTCAAGAGCCTTCCCACAGTGATGTAAAGAGCTGTATTACTTTCCTTACGTGACTGTTTGGCGCCATTGCCATGGAAAGCCGCCTGCGAGATCTTGTTGTGTCATTCATTATTTAATTCTTCTGTGGAAATATGGTCTCATTATTCTTCAGCCAATGTCGACCCCGTCGTTACCTGTCAGCGCGTTTTGCTGAGGCCAGCTTTGCGCACTCAGAGCTGTTAAACACTAATGGACAATCGCTCTTCCCTTTGTGCTCAACATGCCATCTGATGTGCCATTTTGACTGACAGAGGAATGGAGGGCCAATTTGCAAATGCTGACTTCTAGAGCATCTAGTGTGGAAAGACATTCATCAAAAGCTCCGTGCCCTTTTTCTTGTCTCCCTGTCATATTATCTGTACGGTGCTGTCAGGGGCACCGCCGAGTTGATCACACTTTATTTCTAAGGCCTGGATGAGTGGATGGTGTAAAGTATTGGCGGGCAATTAATATCCACTTCCTCTCGTGTCTGGGATATGAAATTAGCAGTACAGTCCAGAAGTAGAACCAAAGTCCAGAAGTACAAGTAAAAATAAGCCAAGAATCATTATTGAAATAACTTTTCAATTCAGCTATATAAAGTTCCCCAGGGATGACGTTTTTCTGTAGGCCAACACAGAGGTTAGCTTCACCCCAATTCCCTCTTCAAAATTCCTATGGAATATGTGACAAACTAAAATTTATGAAACTTACAAATTTTGTTCAGCAAGATAATCTTCACAAATTAACACCACTTTTAGGATTTGTGGGGCTTAAATACAATTCCCAGAAGTAAAAAACTAATGGTAGGCTACAAATGAACCATGACTGCATAACTTTACATTTTCATCATAATGAAGCTATAAAACTGTGTTCAGCGCGGTATAGCGTGATGATACTCTGTAGCCTCATTTAGCCACTTGTTTGCAACCATCCTTTTTAAGACGCATAAAAGCTTCAAATTTTGTTAAGTATTCACCGAAGTATTTTATGTAATAGAATAAAGTATTAAATTCTTTTAAGTTTGTGTAATATCAGGCATCTAACCAAAAACCCATTAAAATCTGCTGGCTTTGGGGGAATTAGAGATGCTGAAATGCTAACTTCCAAAATTCCCAGATTTTGGAAGTCATTACCAGGGCATTCAATAATACAAAGAGTGCAGAAACCTGTGGTATCATGTGTTTTCCTGACTTATTCAAGAAACTCCAATCTTTCTTACATCTAGAGAATTTCACCTAAGGATATATTAGCTACAAAGATGCTAGGACAATGTTTTTTTTGTGACCCTCTCATTTCAAAATATAAAGTCAAGTCATAACTTCTAATGAAAGGAAACTGTTATTTTATGAATTGTAAGAACTTCAAGCTCAAAACAGGGATCTTTGATTACTTGATTTAATGTTTTGTCGAGACCCAAGGAGGTAAAAATATTGAATATTGTACAATGGGTAAAAGGATACATGCCTTGAAAGAGAGAAACTACTTAATGTAGCAGAAAAAAAAGTTTCATTCTCCTGTTTTCCTTGTTCATCATCTACTTATGATTCATCAATGTCCATCAATTTCCTATGTGTAGAGTAATTTAGCTTAAGATTTATTAGCTATAAAGACACTTAGACAAGAGCTCCCAATTGTTTTGGGGGAAATGGTTGAAAAAAAGGTTTCCCTTTGATACCAAAATACAAAATCAACTCACATCTCCTAATAAAAGTTAACATATTCCTAAAAGCTATGAGAACTTTGAGCTAGAAAGAGGGTTTTTATGACTTGTTTTAATGCTTTATAGAGACCCAAAGAGATTAAAAATAGCCAATATTTTACAAGAGCTAAAAAGATAAATGTGTTAAAAGAAAGAAACTACTTTACCCTTACTTTACTTTCCCCCCAGAATTCTAGTGCAGAAACAAAAGATTCCAAAGATACCAAAAATAGCAGGGCCAATTTGAGGGAAATGGGTTTAAATTTATACACAAGACATCTAGAAAATGTCTTATGTTGGAATAATGCAGCCATAAAAAACATTAAGCCTTAGGTTTCAATATTTCACTTTCACTTTAAAGCAGAGTAAAACTGAATATATGTAACACGTCCAGACAGTGTGAAATAAGGTGGATTTAACAACTGTAAAGCTACTGAAGAGGAAAAGATATGTACAGCGTGTACTACAGTACATATCGAGGTGTCAAGTAGCGATAAAACGTCTTTTAGCCAATCACGAGCAAATTCTACAACTGCTACCAGATTTTGTTGTTGTCAGGTTCGGCAACTTTTCATTTAATGGGGCAAGTAAAATTTCTTTGGCTTGTTGTGCTCATTTGAGCTACTTTTTGTAGCATTGGGCAGTTTTAACTCATGAAAAATTAGACTACATTCTGGTGTGATAACTTCAATAAAGTTAAATGTTGCGGGGAACAATAAATATGATCACCTTGCCCCACTGGGGGCTACATGATACCTCTCTGCTATAAAGGTAATAACAGCAGACCTTGGTCAAACAGCATTCACCTTGATCAAATAGCACTCAGGCTGGCTAAGACAAATAAATCTTGGCAGTGGTTTTAGTCTGCACACCAGATGGATGAGCTTTGACATGCTGGATAATAACTGAGTGAATGAGGACGGTGGAGTTGAGGCAATGACAGCAAAGTATTTGAAAGTCAATTTGATATGGTTTCCTCTCGCTGTCAAATTACCTGTCTGGGATGTTTTAATGTGCTCATTTTTACCATCTGGTACGGCCAGATTTACCAGATTCAAACACATTTGTGAATACGATTAAACCTCCATCAAAATGAAAAGACTATACCTTATTAATATCTGTCTTCCACTCCCAATTTTCTCCTTGTAATGCCTTTGTGGAGATGGACTGTTGCAATATGGAAGGAACTGATAAATTAATTGATTTATAAATGAGCTGAATGTTGATGGGGGATGAAACAAGAGGGTGTGTTTAATGTGCCTCTCAAAGACACCCAGTCTGTGGAGCAGCGTAAGGCCTCAGAGGGCTGACTTATTTTTTTTTTGTCACATCAATTATTCTGTTATCAGACTCAAAATTTTGAGAATACCACCAATATTCTAAGATGAAAGTGTTGGAGTTTTAGAGAATGTGAAGAAAATAATAGAACAAAGTCACTAAAAAATTGCCTACGATATAAATCAGAATCAAACATTCCAAAAGAATTCCAAAAGTGAAGTAAATCCTGACAAAAAAAAAAGTATTTTTTCAGATGAACTTCTAAAAATAGAACATCAGAGAATAAAGTTACAATTCAAAAAAGTCAAATACAAAAAAGTCAAATTTAAAAAAAAAAAAAAACATGTAATAATTTCAGATTAAAGTCAGTGTGATATTTTTCTTTGGCTTTTGAATGCACTTCATTTATTTTCTATTGCAAGATAGAGGACAGAACACTGACAAAACAAAACAAAACAAGAACTACAGGTCAGATAACAAAAATTCCACAAGGAAGAAGCATGTTGATTTTGGTTTTTTGGTTGGTTTTTTTTGTGCGTGCGTGTGCGTGTGTGTGTGTGTGTGTGTGTGTGTGTGTGTGTAGCTAATGGGGGGTTATGTCCTTGACTATGTATAACTGTCCAAGAATTTAAAGTTTGTCCACAGTGAAGAGTGACATTTTTTTTGCAGCTGGGGTGAATTTGTTTGCATTTATTTCTGCTGGATATTGATCATTGTGTCCAAAGTCTGTTCCTTTCAGCTGCCTGTCCTGATATTAAACGTGTTGGTTTTGTTTGGAATGTTCGCGGTGGAATGTGATGTTGTTGACTGTTTCAGGTAGTTTGAGCCATTGTATCATGATGTCCTTGGCCATTTTTTCCCATGTCCTGGTTGTTTCAGAATGCTGGCTAAAGTATGATTGTTCCTCATGCTGTGTGCCTAAAATCTAGGATTGTCTCTTTCATGGTTTTGTGTTCAGCAGTAGCAGGGTAAACTAGGTGGTAACTGTGTTGATTGAGTGTTATAGTGATTTATTTTCCTGTGTGAGTGTATCAATCTGGTCCTAACTCTTTTCGAAGTCAGCATGATTTTGAGGGTTAAGTGATTTTCGAGGGGAAAAGTTGGATAAAGTAATACAAAAACATTACAAAATTTCTTTATAAAAAAAATCACTTAAAAGATTCAAAAGTCTGCCATTATTAATAATTTTCAGAATTCTGACCAAAGAAGAACAAAAATCATTGTTAACTATATAATAAAAAAACCCAGAAAGGTCAAATCAGATTTTTTTTTTTTTTTAATAACGGCATCTACACTGAATAATACTCACTTTTACTTTGAAAGTCAGATAGAAAAAAAGAAATCCCAATTGGCACCAGACACTTTAAGCAACCAAATCCTTTTCCTTTTCACTTCCACTTGCATGGCATTTGATTTGTAATTCTAAAGTAAACCAGCTCGGGCATGTTTAACATTTGCGTGCTCCCCCCCCCCCCCACCCCCACACACACACACACACACACACACACACACACACAAACACACACACTACAACACAGTGGACGTGATTGGTGACTTGTGAGTGGATGCAGCTTGTGTGCGCACTGATGCGTAAATGTACACCAACAGCAGCGCCTCGCCTCTTACAGAAAACTTCTAATACACTGTTATCTCTCAGTTTTTTCCACCTCCACGAATTATCGAGTGAAGCCTGGAGGCATATGACCAAAGCACGGGATGGTGGGGCGAGATGCCGATTGATAATTAACTGAGGTACCTGAATCGGTGACGTGGGTGGAGGGTAGGGGGTGACGAGAGTGAAAACGAGAGAGAGAAAGAGAGGAGGAGAGAGAGAGGTGGAGGGAGGCGGGCCGGAGAGGAGAGAGAGGTCTTGGCTCTTGTCTTGCTGAGGCTCTTTGATTCAGTGGCAGTGGCTGAGACAACCCCGTTACCGGCCACCGTTAACCGGTAAGTCCTCCTCATCCTCTCCCTCTCTTTTTCTATTTTTAATTTTCAAAAAGTCTCCATTTTGATCTTTCTTAAGAAAAAATAGAACTTAACGCCTCGTTTCAACGCAAGAAGCCGGATAAAGGAAAGTTTATGCGTAAAATAAAGGCAAATGAGGCGGAAAAAAATGCTCCACAGCGGATTTTTTTAATCCATGTGCAGTTCAGGACAAGGGATCTATTCTCACGTTAAACCAGTTTTATGTTAGAAGTGAGATCAAAATATATAAAAGGTCGAACCTTTTCACTTTTTGACGCGGACGCGCTCCAAACACCCAAATGGAAACTTGGGCGCTGTCCATGGTGCTGAAAGAGTTCGTAGGTTTCCATTCAGTCCAGTTACTGCGAATTTTTGACCCGAAATGTCTTTTCTATGATGTTTTCTCAATATTTAAGTTTCTCATGAATACTTAGCCTAACATAAAGTAGACGTTTTACCGATGTAATACTTCTGTACATGCCTTTCTTTTTTCCACAGTATAACTACGTGCTTCGATCACACTCAAGATCAACACCTCACGGTAAAGATTTCCTTTGAGGACATCGTGAATTTTTCACGTCACTGCAGCCGAAATCCAAGAGGACATTTGGCCAAAGTGAACTTTTATGAGAAAACATATGTATTCTGCATGACAGTAAAGTCAGAAGATGCTTTGTGTGTCTAATGAGCGCAAAATCTGCCACTCAAAGTCCGTCAGCTTGGCACATAAAGGAGTACCTGCGATGAAGAAACCCGCAAGAAGCTCCACGCGGTAAGAAGTGGAAGAGTGCTATCTAAGAGAGAAAGATTAGACAGAAGAGAGTGGAGGCCAAAGAACAAACACCAGCGCGTCCTCAAATGATGGGGATAAAGCACCTTCTGCTGCTTTTGATTTACTTAGACCCACTGAATGTCCTGTGCGCCGCCACCGCCAACAAAAAAGGCAAAATCCTGCCGAAGAGGATCCCAAAGTTGAAGGAGGTCAACGGCAGCACCACCGCGGTCCCGCTGGCCGCTGCCGTCCCGGGGAAGATCACCCAGGTCCAGGCTCCCACGGTGCAGCACGACACCTGCCTGGGCTACTACGACGTGAGCGGGCAGTACGACAAAGAGTTCAGCTGCAACAACACCGACCACCGCTTCTGCTGCGGCAGCTGCTTCCTGCGCTTCTGCTGCGCGGACCGGGGAAAGCGGCTGGAGCAGAAGAGCTGTACCAACTACAACACGCCGGACTGGATCAAAACCCAGCCCCCCTCACCGGCGCCAACAGGTGATACCTACGACCCGGAGCTAGACCAGACCAACACCACGGTGTACATCAGCTGCGGGGTCGTAGCGCTCATCATTGCCATTGGGATTTCTGCTAAAGTTGCCTATGATAAAGCCACAAAGCCCCCTCAGGAAATGAATGTGCATAGGTAAGATTTTTCCTTTTCATAGATGATGAAACATTTGAAAAAACAATATTTGTGCAGAGCAGACTTCACACTTAAGTAAACAGCATGCCAGCCTTAAGTTGGCAAGCAGATTTGGGGCATAAACACACCCATATATGTTGTGTTTGAAGTGTGCTCACTGCATTTCTGGCTGAACTACAGGTTGAATTATTATTCAGATTGTCCATACTCTGTTAAAAACTGTAGAAAAATGCTATCACATCACACTGCATATATCTCCTGTCTGGCACTCATCTGAACACCTTTTTCTATGTATGTGTGGACTGTAAAATTGACTGTTGTTTCCCTCCTTTGGCCCTAAAGTGAGAATCTCTCCTGGTGACTCACTTGAATTACAGCAGCCTACATAACTTATAGCCTCAATATCATGGGTTCGGACATACTCGTGACCTTTAACACGTGCCATTATTCTCCTCCCCAGAGCCTCCCTGTCAAAAAATGTCAAGATTGTATACCTTTCTTTGGTACACATCCAATTCTGTGTCAGTCCCAGGAGGGGGAGCGGGTGGTATTCTGTGTCCGTTCAACCCCAGAGGGATAGAATAAATGCCACTGAAAGCCATTATGAGTGATCATGTTCATCCTGATGGGAGTTGTCTCTTCTACAATGACTATATTTTTTTTAATGCTCAAGGCACCAGCGGTGGTCACTGAATTGTTCGATGAGCGTTAAGGCAACACAAAAACGCATCCTGTGGCCATTTCAGTCACCAGATGAACAAATTGCTATAAAGTGATGTTGGGAAGAAGGCAACATTTTTATCACCATCATCAAAAGACCAATTGGTTTTGTAATGCATATATATATATATATATATATATATATGTGTGTGTGTGTATATATGTATAACTACTGTTATCTGCACTTAGATAAACCTCCCAGGGAATCTTAGATGTACTGCATCTCATTTTGCTACAAAATCAACTCATATTTTCAATTTAAGGGCAAAATTTGGCTTTTGAAAGAGTGCTGGAGATAAGCTACGTGGTAGTGTAGAGTATGCTCTACAGTACAAATGGTTCCAGTCTCGTCAGAGTGACATGAGCTTAGTGGTGCATTTAGAAAACATTTATAAACTATACTTGGTTTTCTGGATTGTGTTAAATATTCATAATAACAAGTTGATGTGTCTTTAGGAGTGTTTGGCTGTGTTTTGATCAGATTTGACTGAATATTCCCTGAGAAGGGAAGGCAAATAACCTAATTACTGTCAGAAGATTTTTTTTCAAATTGTACCAAATTTTGATTGGTCTACAAGTATGTGACATCACCTTTTGTGACTGAGCCCCGCCCACTTCAAACAAGCACAGCAAAAAACAAGAAAAAAACATGGCATGGAGCTTAACTCAGCTTTTAAAAGGTAGATGAATCTTGTAGCTACAGCTGGAATCATTCAAAGATTACTTGATTAATAGAAAGTCTATTTAATCACTGATTGACTGTCATTCTTAAACCCCCAAAAAAACAAAAAAAAAACAAAAAACAATCGTTTAGTGGCTCTAGCTTCTCACATTTTAGGATGTGAAGCTTTTTCTTGTCTTTCATTACAATAAAATGAACATTTTGGGGGGTTTGGACTGCTAAACTGACAAAGCAAGCAATTTACAGATTTCAACTTGTGCTGTAGGAGTCTGTTATGGATAACATCTTTACATCACATAGACCAAATGCTTAATCAATAATAAAAATAGTCATTAGTTGCAGCTCCACTGATAGCACTTCTGACATTAAGTTTAGCTTAGTGTATTGTGTGGAAAAGCCTGAGGCAAGATGTGAGTGTGGTTTTTATTCCTTTTACTTATTGGGGATCGATACATTTTCAGGGTGGCTCAGGATGCATGTTTTCATCCTGGTCACTTGGGTTTTCTCCCTCAGTTCAATCACAACAAGCTGTCTCTTTGTGGTACACTAGTCTGGAATTTAACTGTCCAGGCTGTCTTGTGTGATGCATGTTGGGGTACCCTCCAACCCCACTGGAGCAGGTACTGAAATTGTATAAAAAATTATAAATGGGTTTTTAATTGGGGTTAGGTCTGACTAAAATGCACGCATGTTTTCCACCCACCTGTAACCAAAGAAATCACAGTTACTTAGTCATTGCTCTTATCCAAGAGTCACTTGAGTCACCTGCCATTAACTGGAGACCGTTCTGGACAGAGCAGAGGAGGACGTTTTGCGTTGATTTAACGATATGAAAATAACAGAGCATTGTTATGCCTCTGTCATGGAACTTTGGCACCTGCTGCTTTGAAAATGTCAAAGGAGATTACTCAGCTTTCAGAGAAATACATCAGAGACAAGTTCTTGATTATGAAAAATGTCCAAATTCAAGCTCTGACAACACAAAGGAGCTTTTTCAGTAGATCACTTATATATTAAAGTTAAGCTCCAGTGATTGTAAGTGCCTTTTCAGAAGCTGGCACAGTCAGCTTTTAATATCCATAAGGACTCATGAGACTTTATAATGTAGTGTTTCATTTGAAAAAACACAAAGAACAACAAAGTTCATGATGCAGCACTTTTTCCATATCTGCTCCGAGATGGTGGAGTTTATGTCTTCTTACTGCGCTGCTATCCTAGCCATGGGGTGTACTTTCAAGTGGATCTGCTTAATGCCACCACTTCAATGTGAGCGAGGCCATGAGAGTTTAGCGAGAGGTCGATTAAATGAGGAGGCATGGCTTGCTGGGTGCTCAATAGTGTTTTTTTCCGTCTTTTTATGATTTGTTTATTTTCACTGACCATTTGGCACATAGAGCTGTCGTAATGATGTCTGCTGGAATAGACCTCAGAGGCTGGCAGCAGACATTCATGCTGACAGGCGTGACCAAAAAGAAGTAGTGGAACATGGGATTAGCTTTATATTTGGCAAGGGTCTGCTCTTAAAAAGTGGGTGCTTCTCTAATGTAATTTAGACTCCTACCTCTGTTACTGAGGGGAGGACTGTGAGCAGAATACTGAGCTGTTGGCAGACCTTTGCTGTTTGGTCTGTGACCTTCACCGAAACACAAGAAATGCAGAGTGAGAGCTAAAGCCAGTGGTTTGAACAGGGTGTATTGATCACCTTCTGCGGGGCGAACCGAGATGCAATTTATGTGGGCTAGGTGGTGAGAATAATGCTTTGTTCTGCGATTGCAGGAATAAGAAACTGAGTTAAAAGGCATGGGTAAAAATAGCAGTGGAAAACTGAAACTTCAATACAAAAGGGACAAAAAAAAATCCCAAAGTTTGCATAAGAAGTCTACTCTGAGGATTTACTATTAGCCGATCTAAGCTTATCAAAGAAACACTGGTATCATCAAATATGTTGGACAATAAAACACAAGGGTTTGCACAGAAATGCCAAAGATATGTTCAAGGTTTTCAGTGTCATGAAATAGTTTGACCACTAGAGAACAATCGTGAATGATGACAGTTTTAGTTTTGTTGTGCTTTTGATTAGACCTATTACTCCAACAAGTACCCCAACCCATTGGACCATATAAGGCGTATGTTCAAACCTCAAAATACGACCCACAAGAGAATATCCTAAATTAGCACAACCACTAGTTGGTAACAGACTAGCTCATTCGACCATATGGGTAATGTTAAGAAATGGTCGAGGTTGCACCAAAACTTTGTAGTAAGGTTTAGGCAGCAAAACTTGTTGGTGATGGTTAGAAAAAAATCTCGTTTGGGCTTAAAATGAGTATATCTGTCAATGTAACATAATGTAATGTGATGGAACGCAACATGATGACGTACGTTACTTGAAATCACCAAAAGGACATTTGTGACATGACTTACATCAGTGCATATATTTTATTTTTACAATAACTCTGGTGTCACGCGGCACATGAACAGTTTTTTTTTTTTTGGATGAAACTCCGATGCTTATTTAACCCATCTGTCTCCCCTCCCTCCAACCCTAAGCGGACTTTTGCACTCTTAATGCTACGCCACCTGACACTAGAGGTCACCGACTAACATCCACGTAAATATGGGTTGTAATCTCTGCTGGTCGTATTATATATTTTTGTGTGAGTCCACCTCTGGCAGAATTTCTTATTTTGTCTGTGGCCCTCAGGCCAATTTTAAGTTCCCCCCAAGAATAAAAAGTGACAGTATAAAAATATACAATATTGCTATCCTGCTGTTAAAGATTAGTATTTTAAAAGTGTTATGGTCATTCCTCTTAGAGGACAGAACTTCATGTGGAAATAGCAGACTTATGTTTCTCTGTAAGTCAATTTAAATATGGCATTCCCCTAGGGTCCATTCTTGGCCCATTGTTGTTTTCACTCTACATGCACCTTATCACAAGGGTTTTATGATATATAGAGTATAAAAAAGAATGATCACTGGCCAATATATTTTTAACAGATGTTTTAAACTCTCAAATAATGCTTTTAGTATCAACCCCAAATGCATGATTTATCAGGCTCATTAGGATTCTAAACAGTCACAGCTTTTCTGACAAATAGCAGTGCAGTTTCCACAAGACTTGACAAAAGTCAAAAGTATTTTGTACTTCTGTTGTTTGTTTTCTAGATCTTTTATTATCTTTTATTAAAACATATGTTAAAAGTCTGTTCCCTTCTTGCAAACTGCTGTAGCTCCTGCAGTACACGACATAGCAGCCAACTGGGACAATGCAAAATCAGGTCGCCTCTGTCTGCGAAAAAGAAACGGCGAAAGTGTGCTCATCCTGGAAGGGAAATGCTATTAATATACTGTATATCTCCCAAAGTCACAGAGTTATGGAAAAGTGGAATGTGTGGTTGCTTTAGGTTGACATTGACACAGTTAAATTGCCCTTTCATTTCCTTTAAGAAAACGCAGAGCCGGCACTCCATCTCACAGGCTGACACTGTGCCTCCAAAAGTTGGAAATTGGTGTTGGTGAAATATTGTTTTTATTTTGTGGCTTCAAAGAACACAAACTGACTTAACTCTTAATAAATGTGCCTTGAGCTCGAGTCCAGCACACATAATAGTTCCTGTCTGTACCTTGTGTACTGTGCTATTGAAAGTCTAAGTCCCTTGTGACTCAAGGTGTAATTAGAATTTCCTCTATGCCTTCCTCCATACCTTTATGATTCAAATTGGAGCGGCTAAATAAATAAGGAGGACCTTTAGGGGTATGGCAAGGAGAATAAAGCAAGTGTTTGTTAATTGGGAAACATTTCAATTGTAACATTTGTTTTTCCATTGGTGTGATTTCTTTCCAGAGCCCTGGCAGACATTCTGAGGCAACAAGGACCAGTTCCAATATCTCAGTATGAACATGAAAACATTGCAGCGATTGATGGGTCACCCAAAGACGAGACGCCGGTCAGAACCTCGAAGAATCACTACACACCTGTCCACACCAAGGCATCAAACCATGGTATGTAACACTACTTTGCTTTTATAAAGATCAATAGCTCCAATTGTAAAATAGAGCAAGGTCTAGTATCATATGTGTAGCATTCTATTCATGCCCATTTAAAAATCCAACTTTATGTTATTACGATGGTAAGGACCCCCATCCTTAATCTGTCACATTCTTTGATTGACATCCACTGAAATAGATGGACGGGCTGTGAATCTTAAGCTCTTCCCCTCAATCTTTCTTAAGAGGAAACACATAAGGAAATATATAGCGAATTAATGCAAGGCTCTGGCTGAATTCTCATCTCCCTCACACTGCGGTCCCATAAGCCTACTCAGCATTGGCTCAAAATTGAGATGCAAAGTATCATCTTCTGCGGGAGACGCAAGCTTTTTGTCCAGAGATAATTCTGTCGTGCTACGCTGTTCCTCCTACTTTTATCCGGTCGGTCTCCAGATCCCTGCTCCAGGGATCAGCTCGTTTGCTAACTGCCCTAGTATGGTGTCCCAGATTCAACAGTGTTGTGTTTCACTCTTGTGTCACCCTGCCTCCACCCTCCTCTCCAACACCACCACCACCACCCAACATGGAGGGAATGTGTCAGAGCAGAGCTGATACAGACTGTACTCAACTGCAAGATGTGAGCAACTTCTCTCACTTTCTTGCAGCAGAATGACTTTTTAAACCCATGTGAACAAGCTGCCCAGATATTAGAAGAAGATGCTTTTGCTTTGTTTTTATTCTACCAAAGAAAAGTAGATTACTCTATACTTGGTCAGCAATCCGGTCTGAAACAATCTCTTAAATTCATGTCTGCATTATACAAAGAGTATCATTTTTATGGAAATAATGCTTTGTTCTCTACTCTCTATTGGTAAATCTAACTGCTGATGTCTGAAGACTTTAAACTTTTTCAAGTCTCAAACATAAACTAAGAAAATATTAACATTTTGGTGGTTTTATTGTATGATAAACCAAAGCAGAGGTCAGGTCAGTTGTGCCAGTATCCATTGTTTATAGAATAGTAATTCAGCCTTCAAATAACATTATTTATGGGATTGACTGACTGACTGACAAGACTGTTCAGAAAGTCACAGAATCCTGGAAGTTAAGGTTTGTTTGCAATAGAGAGCCCAAGGGATGGTGATTTTCTGCAAGCTGATGGGGAAGTTTGCATTGCCCTGGTTCCCTCATCAAAAAACCTATGGGAATTTTCCATTGGATTTTGGATAAAAGCAGAAAATAAGATCTGTGGCAAACAAATGTGTCTGATACTTACAGGTTTTGTTCAGGAAAGCATCTTCACAATTTAACACTGCATTTTTTATTTCTGAAGTCTAAATGTAATCGCCAGAAGTAAAAAGCTAAGGTTGAGCAATGAGCAAAGTACATTATGGTCTCATGGCCACCACAACAAGCTGTAAAGGAGTATGTGGCAGCATTTGGTGTGATGACTTTCTCTAATGTAATTTAGCCAATCGTTAGCAACTGCCTTTCTTAAGACACACAGCAGACTCAAAGTTTATAAGTGGGATATTTACTGACATATATTATGTTGTAGAACAAAATTTAAAAATCTCTTTAACTTGAGTTAACCACAGATCTTATTTCAGGCATCTAACTAAAATCCCATTCAAGAAAACATTGACTTCAAGACAAGGAAACCAGGAGTGCTGAAAAGCTAACTAATTTCTAGGTTTTTTGGTTCATTCCTGGGGCTCTCTAAGAAGAAGAGGGCTAGCCAGAAAGGTAAAAACCACTATGTCTGAAAATAAAGAGGTCCCACCTCTGTAGAGTGGATTATTAACTGCAAAAAATGGGCAAATGGGCAGCTGCCCTGAGGCCCCCAAACCATCAGTTCATTAATTCAGAGATGATTTAATTTTCTTCTGATTTTGTTTGATAATCTTGCATGCACCACTAAAGCACATAGTGAACTAAAATGATAGGGACCTATGATATGCAATACCTGCTGTAGTAGCTGTTGTTAAGGGTCCATCTTTTAGGCTAAAGAAGAGCTGAGGAACACACAGGGAGTGCAGAATTATTAGACAAGTTGTATTTTTGATGATTAATTTTATTATTGAACAACAACCATGTTCTTAATGAACCCAAAAGACTCATTAATATCAAAGCTGAATATTTTTGGAAGTTGGAGTGGGGCTTTTTTAGTTTTAGCTATTTTAGGAGGATATCTGTGTGTGCAGGTGACTATTACTGTGCATAATTATTAGGCAACTTAACAAAAAACAAATATATACCCATTTCAATTATTTATTTTCACCAGGGAAACCAATATAACAGCTCAACATTCACAATGATACATTTCTGACATTCAAAAACAAATCAGTGACCAATATAGCCACCTTTCTTTGCAAGGACACTCAAAAGCCTGCCATCCATGGATTCTGTTTTGATCTGTTCACGATCAACATTGCGTGCAGCAGCAACCACAGCCTCCCAGACACTGTTCAGAGAGGTGTACTGTTTTCCCTCCTTGTAAATCTCACATTTGATGAGGGACCACAGGTTCTCTATGGGGTTCAGCTCAGGTGAACAAGGAGGCCATGTCATTAGTTTTTCTTCTTTTAGACCCTTTCTTGCCAGCCACGCTGTGGAGTACTTGGATGCGTGTGATGGAGCATTGTCCTGCATGAAAATCATGTTTTTCTTGAAGGATGCTGACTTCTTCCTGTACCACTGCTTGAAGAAGGTGTCTTCCAGAAACTGGCAGTAGGACTGGGAGTTGAGCTTGACTCCATCCTCAACCCGAAAAGGCCCCACAAGCTCATCTTTGATGATACCAGCCCATACCAGTACCCCACCTCCACCTTGCTGGCGTCTGAGTCGGACTGGAGCTCTCTGCCCTTTACCGATCCAGCCACGGGCCCATCCATCTGGCCCATCAAGACTCACTCTCATTTCATCAGTCCATAAAACCTTAGAAAAATCAGTCTTGAGATGTTTCTTGGCCCAGTCTTGACGTTTCAGCTTGTGTGTCTTGTTCAGTGGTGGTCGTTTTTCAGCCTTTCTTACCTTGGCCATGTCTCTGAGTATTGCACACCTTGTGCTTTTGGGCACTCCAGTGATGTTGCAGCTCTGAAATATGGCAAAACTGGTGGCAAGTGGCATCTTGGCAGCTGCACGCTTGACTTTTCTCAGTTCATGGGCAGTTATTTTGCGCCTTGGTTTTTCCACACGCTTCTTGCGACCCTGTTGACTATTTTGAATGAAACGCTTGATTGTTCGATGATCACGCTTCAGAAGCTTGGCAATTTTAAGAGTGCTGCATCCCTCTGCAAGATATCTCACTATTTTTGACTTTTCGGAGCCTGTCAAGTCCCTCTTCTGACCCATTTTGCCAAAGGAAAGGAAGTTGCCTAATAATTATGCACACCTGATATAGGGTGTTGATGTCATTAGACCACACCCCTTCTCATTACAGAGATGCACATCACCTGATATGCTTAATTGGTAGTGGGCTTTCGAGCCTATACAGCTTGGAGTAAGACAACATGCATAAAGAGGATGATGTGGTCAAAATACTCATTTGCCTAATAATTCTGCACTCACTGTAGTCTAAATTACTTCATTTTGAACATATATATCGTGCTTAAATGTGTGTCTCACAAAATACATTGTACTAAAACATGTTACCACAATCTAATTTTTGCTAAATAACAATAAGTAGCTACTAGGATGAGAATGGGGAGGTCATTGAGAGCCCACAGTTAATCTGTTCCTCAGGGACCCCATAGATTGTCAATTTAGCACCACCTAAAGGAAAACAAGGAAGATGATGTCAGCATACTAGCCAGACTGATTGGCAGCTGATTGCTGAGCTGTGATTGTAGACAACATCTAAATAACCAATATACCAAATCATGTACAACCAGTTTTGAATTCCACCCCTTCAAATCATCCACATACAACCGTGTTTGAAATACATATTTTTTTATTCCTTTGTCCAGTGTCTGTAATGTGTCTGCTTGATTTATTCATTCATTTTTTCCCATTTTTCTGAAGTGATGTAGCAATTTTATTGGCAGCAGCAGCAAAGTGTCTGAACTTTGAGCACATCTCTGAGGATGTATGGGATATACAGAATGGAATTCTTATTCAAACTCATTACATGGCCTTTCAGATTTGAAATAGTAAATAGTACTTTTGTCCTTGTTCTAATTTCTTTGCAGTCACATTTTGTAAACTTAATATTTTGGTCATTGGCTGCCAAGAGAGAAAGCAACATTCCTCTGTGTGATTCATTAAGCCACACATTATTATTTTGTTCATAATACAAAGTGCCCATTGCCCACAGAAAATATGTCTTACTCGTCCAACCTGTGTCATAGCAGCCTGCTTTTGTTTGCTGCGTGAGTAGCAGTATGTCACATTGCAGGGGTGAATGCTTTTGAAAGTAGACGGCATCAGAGAGGAGGGTGCAGGGTGTCCAATAGGGGATGGAGGCACTCCAGGGAAGACATGACTCAGATTTTATGACAAATTCATGACGGTGGTGTGGATTTAAAATAGATGACTTTGTTCATTTTTCAGTGTAGAAATGGTCAAAGCTCATTATAGTTATAATTCAGCTTTTGGATATTATATATCTAGCTCAAGCTGTTGGACTTTATAGTGTACATACTGAAATTTTCCTGGATGAACATCCGACTGCAACAGAGTATGTGAATGTGGTGCAGGTGTGTCTCTGTGGTTTTTGTACAAATGCATCTATTATAGGGTCTGCTTGTATGAATTAAAGGTTAGACTGCAAGAATAAGGACAGTTTTGAACATTTTGTTCTAAGTCCTTTAAGTGACTATTCAAGGGTTAAAACTTGGTTTTAACGCTAAAGTTAGGATTAAGGTTAGATTAAAGAAAAAGTTAAGACTTATGACAAAAGACAGAAATGCTGAGGTTCATATCATTTGAAAACTTCTGCCATACACAAAGCTAAAGAGTTATCTATTGAGGAAAAAAAATCACTCAAATCAAATCAAATCAAATCAAATCAATATATTAACACATTAAGGAATAAATAAATAAATACAGGAATAAACAGATCTATAAATAAATACAGACTTAAGTAAATGTATGTGTAACTAAAAAAATGACAGAATATATACATGCAGAAAAAATAAATGCATAGACAAAAGAATAAATGCATTGATAAATGTTAAAATACAATTTGAAATAAATAGTCAAAAGTGGAAAATTTAACAGGATATGTTAACATCTTAATTTATTTCTATATTTGTACAACCACAATTTCTATTTCTGTATTACTCTGTATGTTAATGAGGTAACGTCTGCATGTCAGTCTTATTTTTGCATCCCTTTCAGCATTTATTTATTCTTCCATTTATTTATTCATTGATACTTAAGGCCCTTTTTATCCCCCAGTCCCCATTTTTAAATGATTAAAGGGACTTAACAATATGCAGATAACATCTGTATTTATAAAAGTTAGTATTTTGTAAAAGCAGAAAATAAGGAAAGCACAGTTGAGACCTGTGTTGTTTATTATAAATGCTTTCTTTTTATACTTTTTTGTAGCACATGTTTTTTTATTTTATTTTAATTTTTTATTTCAGCTACATAAATGATAGACAACTGGCCACTTAAAAAATCTTAGTATGACGTTTTGTAATTGAAGACACCATGGTTAAATCAAGGTGACACGCTTTCAGTATTTGCTCTGCCCTTGAG
Source organism: Plectropomus leopardus (assembly GCF_008729295.1). Classification (NCBI taxonomy): domain Eukaryota; kingdom Metazoa; phylum Chordata; class Actinopteri; order Perciformes; family Serranidae; genus Plectropomus; species Plectropomus leopardus. The sequence goes on along the minus strand of NC_056479.1, from coordinate 7,284,727 downwards.
GTGTTCATAAATAGACAATTTAGGTAAATAAAACGCTTTGCATGAAAAACACATTTTCAATCAATAAACATCTCTAAATCCCTCTTGTGAAGGGTGCAGTTCACCTCACTGGAAGCAGTGGGCATGTTTTCTTTACAAGTTCTTTTTTCAGGGTTCGTACTGAGGTGAAGGATAAATAGTTGGGAAAAAATGTTCTATGAATCACATCTATTTTATAAGATGGCCCTTATAAAGGAAACCAGCAGCTGCAGCGATTCTCTGGTCTGAAACGATTTCCTGGGTCAGAGCGACGGATCAGAGTTAACGAGAATAAGGATAAATCTGAACAGATTTTTGATGTAGCAGCATAAAGGAGTTTAAAATATATCAGTGCTGTCAGTAGCCACGCTCACTTGATGGTGTCAAATGCATGTAGCTCATTCTCTCTTTGCAGTCCTTTTCATCACTCATTTTTATATGCTTTGTAAGTGATAAAATAATAATTACAATTAAGCCAAAGAGAGCAATTTTATAGCATTTCTACGGAAAAGGAAAGCATTAGCCCAAGGGGAAAAAACAATAAAAAGAGGCTGATGGCATGCAGCAATGGTGGATTTCTGGATCTGAACCCAAAGCATCAGCAATATACAATGCGAACCATTCCCACTCGATGTTCCAGAAGAGAGATTATACCTAGATGAGATGCTGATGAAGTGTGTCTTGGGGTATGGATAGTACTTCTCCAGAACTGTCCTTGAGTGGACATTATCACTTCAATTTCCCAGAGTTCTGTTCTCTCATTTTTGTGCTCTAAAGTTTCTATGGTGCTGTGAAAATAGGCGACAAATGCCTTCCACACTTTGCAGACAGAGAAGGGAATAGTCTCTGTAGGACACTCACGGCAGCTGGGTTCATTTTGAGTTCCAAAACCCTGCAGAAGTTGAGAATGAAATGACAGCACACCAACTTTTATATTTTCAAAGAATGATGTCATGTTGCATATGACAGTGAGCCTGGATGTCTCGGTCTGCCTGTACAGTCACGATTATAGACTGTGCTTGTCTTGATTTACCTGAAACCAGTTATAACCATTTACACTCTGCAAATCATCTAACTCAGCAATAAAGGGAAGATGCATTTTGTTACCCAGGATGTCAGACTGTTGTTCAAAGATTTCCCTTTACTGGGTCTAAGTGGCCCCAGCCATGAAAAACAGGCCCAACCAAAAGAACAAAAAAGTATGTTGAAAGCAACGTGTCCACACACAACAGTTAATATGACACCTAACCAACAAGCTCCCCACAAACAACATTTAGTATTTAATATAAAGTTATGTAGCTTGGGTTTAGACAAGTCCAATTAAATTGGTTAGGTTTATGAAAAGAAACATGGTGACTATTCACCTTAACTTGAAGTTTACTCAGTTTCACATGACCATGAACAACAGTTTCCTGGGGGAAAGTCCTGTGTTGTTGGACCCATTCACCAATCCAAGCCTTCTCCTCCTATGAATGTTAGGGCTTAATACTACTTCCTTCTCTAATCCAAGTCCCCAGGAACAGCACTGAGCTTTGAAAACAATTTTATATAGTGGCCAAAAGTGCAATTACACCATCTGCATCCATCGTGTAGTGCTATAGGGGCCAAAAATACTTTTTCCGCATTGACTTATACTGTCTTTTAACTGGCACACGTAAGCACGAGCACGAGCACATTTCCCCCATTTTAGCCTCACTTCACTGGTTGCCCATACATTTTAGGATCAGCTTTAAAATTCTTTTATTTACTTTTAAATCCCTAAATGGTCTCACTCCCCCCTACCTCTCCGAACTGCTGCAGCCTTACACACCCCTCCGCTCTCTCAGGTCAGCTGATTAGCTGCTCCTGAGTGTACCTAAAACTAAGCGTAAGCTCAGAGGTGACCGTGCTTTTGCTGTAGCAGCTCCTAAACTATGGAATGATCTGCCTCTACACATCAGACAGGCCTCCTCTCTGTCTGTTTTTAAATCCCATCTTAAAACACATCTCTTCTCCCTGGCTTTTTAACATCATGTGAGATGTTGAATGTATTGTTATTTTTATTTTATTGCTCATTTTATTTATTTATATGTATGTATATATATGTGTATATATATATATATATATATATATATATTATGTATATATGTATGTATATGTATATGTATGTGTATGTATGTGCACGTGTGTATATATATATTTGTTCTTGTTTTATGTCTTTTAATCTGTCTTGTATTTTACTTCTGTACAGCACTTTGGTCCACTGTGGTTGTTTTAAAGTGCTTTATAAATAAAGTTGGTATAGTATGGTATGGTAAAAGAGACGTCTGTAAATCATTAGATATGTTTTTTTAAGTGCCACAACCCCTGTAACATGACTCTTTTCACTATGGGGATTTGATCCATTTGGCTCGATATCATTTCCAAAGTCTAGAATAGCTGCACGATTAAAATCTTTTTTCCCCACTGAAGTTAGCAGACTGCTAAACCTGAATAAAAATTGCTATATGGGCCCCACAATGCAAAAGTTGCAGAGAAAGGGATTTTTTTGGCTTCATCTGCTACTGAGCAACTTTCTTAGGAGTGAACGGGGGCCAGCCACCAATGCTGTATCTAGGTCTCTTAATAAATTCATGCTTCAATCCCGTCATCACATTGGTGATGTGTTCATAGCTATCCTGATTACATGGGTTACAAAATAGTGGCTAATCAATATGTGGGTTACATAGTAAGTGTGGTGCATTACTTTTTTTAGGTATACATATATACCTATGAACAGTGCATGAGAACAGCCTGGTTAAGAGGGATGTATTTTTCCATAATGCCATCTGTGGAAGAAGACTGAAATGTGGCTAAAAGCTTTCAAAAAAGTACAATTAGTAGACCTTAACAGTTGTTCAAGATAAACCCTGTTTTTAATACATGACCCCCTTTGACATTAACTCCTACCCTGTATGAATGGAGTGCAGAGCACTTGGGTCACTAATTTAATGACTGTTTACATTTTCCTAAAGGCCAATTCAAATATTACTTTGTAAATTTTACTTTAATCAGGAAATTTGAGTTTTTATCTCTGAAATAAAATAGTTCCTCCTACATGAATACAGTGATGAAAAACTTCAATATTGTGGTTATTTCCTAAAAGAACAGACATATCTTTCTCATTATGTAGTGAAGATAAGGCAATTTTGAGGAACATTTCCAGAGATAATAAGGGACTATAGGTTTGTATTACCACATGGGAGCAATTTATATCACAGTCAGTGTCTCCACTACCTGCTTTAGCTCCATGGTGCTGTCCTTGGAGCATGTGGAGGTTATGAATCATCAGCATTTCACCGTGGGGGACATTACACAGATATACGCTACTGTATCATCTACATGGACAAAACACTGTGTTTGTAAAAACACTAAATGCAGGGAAAGATAGAGCATCAGTAATCAGTTTAAAGTCATCCTCTGGGTTTGATAAAAAGAAACAAATGTCTCAGGCTTGAGTGTCAAACTTTGGTGCATGCAGGATCCTTGGAGAAAGAGGCATTTAACTGTTTGGCAGTTAATGTGGAAAAAGGGAAGAGAGAGGGTTGATAAAAACAACTTTTTTTGTTCTTTTTGCTGTGTTCGTCAACACGGCATTCTTCTGTTTCTTCCTAAGACTTGTATGTGATCGACAGGACAATCGAAAGCTGTCAGGGTGTTAGCAGGCACCTTGTTTTGCTCCTTTGTGTTCAGGCCGCACTCTCATTTACAGCACTGGTTCGGAGCAGAGTTAACACTGATGTGGTACAAATTGCATTACAGAGTGGTCTTTTAACACAGGGGAAATCCAAAAGGGTGGATACCAGGGGTGTGCTGGCATCCTCAAAGATGGGAATTTTAAATCCTTTCTAAAATCAAGTGTGTCCAACCCCAATCACCTTCCCTCTGAGGAGCCAAAAGCACCACAATTGTATCTTAGATTAAATGTAATATTTCACTTAAGGTTTGATAAATGGGTGATAGAAAAGTTGTGAAACCTGCAGAGTGCATCTATGGCATCCTTAAGCAATACATATTGATGAGCGGATGATCCCACCTGAGAGTCATCTGTGCCATTTTAGCCGTGTTTAGTATTCTTGTCATCTGTGGCTACTCCTTTATTAAATGGCAGATATGACTGGGGGAATGAATACAGATCCTCCTTTGTGTTAAGGCCCAGTCACATCAGCATTTAAACTGATTGTATTTTGCAGTGAATTTGGATGGAGCTGCCACAATCAGTGGGTTTACTAGTGGGGGCAAAGGAAATACATGCTTGCTTTGAATTCAACTTTGTGCTGTTGACCATTAGCAAACTGTCTTCTTGACAGTGTTGACCTTTGAGGCAACGGAAAGCTAGATACTCTTAAATGGCACACGCTATTGTAGTTTATGGAGTTGTGTAGCTGCTTGCTCCTAGAGTGATTCCTCCCATTCCGTGTCACTATCTAAGTTTTGACTGCATTTTTGAGAAATCGTGTTTTGTCCATCATTTTGATATGAAGGATGGGTCAAATACGACTTTGCCTGACCAACTTTGGCCATGGAGAGGGAATGTGAATAAGTTGCATTAGCAAATGAAATTATCGTAATTGAATTTGTGAAAAACATGGCATCACAATTGCTGAATTCATACAAAATTGACCTAGAATCTAAAAGCAAATAATTTGAGCTACAGATTGTACTGTCAGTTCATTTCAGCACCAAGGTCATCACCTTTGACCCGCCATTAGCAGCTTATGCCACAGAATTTTACTATGTGACAGAATGTGTCTGTCTGAAATGCACCTTGAATGTCATAGTTAACCTCAAGGAATAAACAGCCAAGTACTGAGAAGATAAAAAGAATCAATGTCAATCATAAGGCAAAAGTGTTACTTTGTTCCTACTATGTTTACGGTATCCAAGCTGTTGGCTTGCCAGTGATAGAAACCCAATAACTGGTGCAATCCCAATGTTGTCAGTCCAAATTCCAATGCCCCATTAGTCTGAAAAATGTCCCATTGGACCAAAAGCCCATTTCTCCAAAAATACCCCCCGTGCTACTAGTTTCAGTTTCCCAGCAGCATTCAAGCCACCGATCTCGGGTGTTTCTTTACCAGCTTTTTGCAGCTTTTCGTAGCCGCATTCTAGGTACCAATCCTGGGTGTTTTTAACCAAGCTGTCCCTGCTTTTTCAGTAGATTTTGTGCCACCAAACGTCTGTGGCGGTTTTAGGGCAAAACATGATCTTTTTCTAACTATAAACAAGTGTTTTTTTACACCTAAACATAACCTTGTACATTCACCACAGCATTGTTAAGAAATATAAAGTTACAATGGATCCACTACAAAATAATGTACAAATATAAGCTGTAAATGTATCTTGGGTTTAAAGAAATGTACAATTTAAACATTATTTATGGCAATTGGTTTGTCTAACTGCAAGGAGTGTGTACTTTTGGAGAAACGGGACACAGGAGCAAAGAATGTTTTCTGGATGACGGTGCTGTTGAAGAAATGGGCTTTTTGTCAGATTGGACATTTTCAGACTAATTTGTCAGATTGGACATTATCAGACATTTTCAGACAGTCCACCAATTACTAGCTCTGCTAGTAGTGTGCGTTACCAAGCCTCTAGCATCACCTATTTCACAACACACCAATGAAATTCACTCCACGACTTTCTGGTGTGACTACACATTTATGCAAAGAGAACGACAAGCCCTACTGCCCTCAGATATTTTGCTGTAATATTATTTTCCCACAATTTCTTGTCTCACTAGGGCACTATGGCAAGGAAAACCTGCGCAGCGGAGGCCAAGACATGCACAACTTCATCTCCTCTGGGTTTGTGACACTCGGACGTGGCCACTTGAAAGGTAATGTCCATCCTCGTTATGTGTTTTCCGCTTCACAGTCTCCTGAAAAACAAGCTCAGAATAATAATCATTGCACTGACAAAGCTACTGTGTCATGCTGTCGTCGTCTTGCTGCCAAACAAGTGTGCACAGGACTGTGCAGTAAAAAAACAAATAATGTGCTTGTGCTTGTTTTCAGCTCAGTGGAAGTTGGACAGTACAACACGTAATGGCTTGAAGTGACATCTTGCAAAGTCCACACACACATTCATTAACTGTGATTAAATCCACACTTCCAATGACAAAGTAACACTTCTGCCAGTGTGAGTGCAGCACGGCACAGTAGTAGATTCCCCTGCCATTGTCCTCCTTTGGAGTTTTAATGAATCCGAAGCAGTGTTGGAGTGAGAATGAGCCGTAAACAAGTGGCCCATTGTCGTGTTTTTACAGCGCAGCACTCCATAGACGAATCGGGGCAGATGTCCTGGCAGGGCGATCTGGACATCCCCATCGCGTACGGTATGTTTTCCAAATGTTCCGCTTTCTGTCGGAGTAAAAGCCACACACCTGCTTTCTGCTCGCACCTGATAAGAAAAGTCATTCACACACACACATTTACACACACAGAACAGTCGAGTGCCCTTGGCCGATAATCACAGCTCAGTCATTGGGTGCAGAGTGCTAGAGTCGTGATATTTTATTTATTTTGTTCTGTTGGTGGTTTTGTGAGCCAAACGAGTTCCACTGGTGGTTGTTTAGCGAGAGCTTTGAATGAATGCAATGGCCATACAATTTATTTTGGGGACTTTAATTGACAGGTGAGGGTGTCAGACATTGATACAGCAACTGTCATTAACAGTGTGAGTCTTGACAACTGATAAAACACATTTTGGTGTCTGCAAGGTAAGTGAAAGTTTGATTTAGTGTCTGTATGATTGAGTTTTATGTATTCATATTATGTGTTTTCTGTGATATCTTTATTCACAGAGTTTGGTTGATTTTATCTTCATGATATTTGAGCATACAGTTTTTGTTCAGCCATGTGTGACAGTGCTCATTCTTCTGTTTGTTGTTTAGGCTTTAACTTGAGTAAGAAAGCAATCAGGATCCAGATTTAACACATATTCATCACCCAAAAGCACTCCATGGACTGAAAAAGCCATAGATGTGTCTGAGTGACATGCCCTGGATCTCCCTTTTTTGTAAATTAATCTATGCAGTTTTTGTAGCTTCGCTTTCAGATCAGGTTCATTATTTTGGACCCATGAAGACTTCTAGTTTATTGCACACAAGTTACTTTACTGTTGCTGCTGGAAGTGACAAATATCCAGAGAACTTCATGCTGAAAGCTGTGTCTCCTTAAGAGGTCTATTTTATTGAACCAATGATTGTAACCTGACAGCTTTATTTTGGAGTCTTTGTGATATAGAGCGACAATTTCTGTGAGTAGAAATTTTGCAGCGGAAATGGGTTTGCTAGATCATAAAATATGTCTGCTGTTTCTGAAAAGGACTTCTAAGCCTTTTTTTTTTCAACTTTCTCAATGTTCTTTCAACTATCAGCAATCTCCACCAGCATGCATAACCTGACGTGGTGAACACGAGCAGTTCAAAGTGACCACACACAGTTCTTGTGGTTTTCACCCCTACATACTCTAACATTTACATGTATTTCTGCTTTGTTGCCACATTGCAACAACACACAAATGCTGCCTGTATCTACCCCAAAACAGGTTAGAAGGGCTCTTGGTTAAAAATCAGGTTATTTATAGATAATGATTCATTTGCTTGGGACTCGTATTATTTCTCGACCTCTGGTAATTTGTACTAATTGTGGAGGTTACGTGTCATTTTAAGTTTATGTCACAGAAATCTACCATGTCAATAACTTGTCAAGTGAAAATTTCTTTGAATATGACCCACCATGTTGGGCCAAACACAGACTCGTGATAATAGCTGTGTGTGAATCGGCACGAGCCATGTTAAATGTTATCACGACCTGGCTCTTCAGCTGGACAAAAAAAATCAGGAGAAACACATAAAGACTAACAAATAAAGTAATCCATTAACCAAAGAAAATGGATTAAAACAAGTTAACAGGTCACACAAGTAAGTATGAAAATTCTGTAGCGTGAGTATTGTATGGAGTGGATGCTTTAAGGGTGTAAATGTATTTATTTTTTTTTAAAAAAGGAAGCAAAGACACAAAGCAGAGAGGTGCTGAGGATACCTTCCAGCATGGACGGACTGCTGGTTTGTCTTATGTGTGCTGGGAGCTCAGTGGGCCCAGGTGTGTCTCATGCCACTGATTGCACTCAATCAAGTCTGCTGCTCTGGAATGAGAAAACTCAGCACAAGCAGAGGAACCCAGCAGAGGGGCCATCACATCACTCAGTTAAATAGGAATTAGAAGTGTTTATCAGCATTATAAATATTGGTTAGATTGGGGCTTCTGCCAAACTGACTACTGTTTTTAGAATGTCTCAATCAGCTTTTAAAAGTTGTTCACAAAACTTTAATTTTCTTACATTTCAGTGGTTAACAACAGTGTTATTGTTAGTTGGTCTTAAATAGTCATATGCAGCAGTTTGCAGCCTGGAAACTGTCTGATCAAAATGTCATGCCATGCAGGCGAGGCATCTATGTTGCAGCATAAATAATAACACAGATGTTTAATACTCGATAATGGCTTTCTGGACATACCTTCTTACATACCTTCTATAACATCTATAAATGGCAGTTTAATAGAGTGATAATGTTCAAACCTGGTGATCAGCATCTCAGTTATTTATGCTCTGTCGTTTGCAAGGTTTTTTGTTTTGCTATGCTATGTTAAGCCTTGACTTCCAGGTGATAATGTCAGTAAATTTAAATAAAAAGACAAGGGGAGGTCCTCTCTAAATCATATGAAGCCCCCCTGCTGATTCTAGTCCTGTCACTTATTTTAACTAGTCCTGTTGTTCATTTAAAGGGCAATAAAAATGTAGCATGTAATTGTAAACAAGACTCAATATTTGTCAAGAAGTAATGTTCTTAAGTGGCCCTAGAAGACTTTCCATGAGGCAAATCTGAGGACACCTATCTTCCTAAAAATACCCGCTATGCTGCCAGTGATGAATTGACTGATATTCATTGTTGGTGACATATTATAATGACTCAACCCCGAAGCCAAATGACTACCACATACTGAAAAAAGCCTAACTGAAACGTCTGTGTATATTCAACTGAGATGAAAATTGAAACTGAAAAGAAAAAATAAAGAAAATTAGAAACACTTCTTGTACTTACCCGATTAATGCCAAAAACTGAACAAACTAAATTTGGGCAGCAAAGAAACCAGCTGGTGAAAAATGAAAGTATGTTAAGGGAGCAGGTTTGTCTTATCTTTATTATTTCAATTATCAAAGGAGATAATATGTTTGGACTAAACACTAATCTAAAACTAATCTTTCTAAGGACCACATTGGTGTTTAAACAGCTTTAACTGAAGACAAATATTTTAAAAAAGGGCGTCTGAGGCAGCGACCCTTGCCTGACTGTGCCCGTCACCCTCTTGCTGCACCTATTAGGTGACACGCTTTAGCGGCCTGATGGCGGTAGCTGTCACTTCAAAGCGGAGGTCCTGTCAGCCTCCGTTGTACATGTCGTAGTTTAACAGCTGGCTGTCAGCAGGCTCTCTGCCCCCCCCCCCCCAAACACACCCAAACACACACACACACACACACACACACAAATTCATACCTCCTGTTAGGGGGAAGCAGACTGACAGATGTGCACCATGTCACCGCTGACTGCATCCTGCCCCCACTCCGACGCTGCCGTACAGATGCCTCATATTCCATTTCTCCGATAGATAACATCCATAGCAAACAAATCTGCACAGGTCATCTGACTCACCTGCCCCCCGAGTTCATCATTCTGCTTTTATGTGGAGAGGTGGAAAATGGCTAACTGCTATACCATACTTGAGTAAATGTACTTTTGCAAATCCATTATGTCCAAGCTTTCCTCTTGTCTTAAGTACCATTTTGAGGTACTTTGTTTGAGTATTTTGATTTTAAGGGAAATCTTGTACTTTGTACACAGTTAATACCATTTTTACTTATTTATTTACTTCTGTCTTTCTCTTTTCCATCTTTACTTATTTTACTTTTGTTCTTTTATCGGTTCCTTTTTCTTTATAGTTGTACTTTTCACTATCTGATGGCTGACAACTTTCATCTTATGCCTGTCCCTTTTTCTTGACATTCTATCATTTTTGCCTTATTCCTTCATTTCCTTCCCTTCTTTGCCCACTCCCCTCTTTTTTTCCTTTGTTCGTTGACTTCTCTTCCTTCTTTCTCTTTTTATGATTCATCTTTTCTTCCTTTCCCCCCCTCTCTCACCACCTCTCTCAAGAGGATTACTTCTGTCTTTTTAACCCCCCCATTTCTTTTTTGCATACCTTTCTTATTTTATCTATGCATTCTTGCCTCTTTTTTTTGTTCCTTTATTTACTCCTTTCTTTCTTCCTTCCTTCCATCTCCCATCTCCTGTTCTGTTCATCATTTATACCTTCAGTCCCTCATGTTTTTCCTTATTGTCTTTCTTAGCCTTTATTCGACTATGCATTCTTATATTGTTTGTTCCTTCCTTCATTCGTACATTTCCTTCCTTCCCTCTCCCCTTTTGTTTATTCTGTATCCTTTCTGTCCTTCATACCTCCTTTTCTTGTTTGTCTATACATTATTATGTCTTTTCTTTGTTCTTTCCTTTGTTCATTCCTTCCTTCCATCTTCATTCTTTCTTTCCCTTCCTTTTCTTTTTTAACTGCTCAGGAACATACAAAACATCCCGAAAAACGAAAGATACAAGTGTTTTTCACCCAACAGCAGAACCAGACCACACTCTTAATCATCAACACTTTTATTTAGGCCTGGAGAACCTTATACTGCCTATATTTGTTAATTAAATATTTGAATTCATGACTTGAATTTGTAAAACAGTATTTTCAAATTGTTGTACATGTGCTTACATTAAAAGCTTTGAGTGGCAGCCTGCTCTAGCTGCGCTTATTTGCATTTCAAATGCTGGACGCCTCAGACAAACAAAACATTTACAATAATTCCTCCAAAATCCACTGGTTTTAAGAGAAAGCACGTCTGAACATCAGTGGCTATGACCTCTCATTCAACCACGGGTGTAGCATGTCATTGTTTGCGTGGGAGTGCCATAGTGAAAGGAACAGTACAAACAGTACAGAATCGAAGGTACGTCAGAGCCAACAAGCTGCTAAACAAAGCTCCAAGTAATGTTGTCATTAATATTCATGCACCCGTGATATAACACGGCACTATGAGCTTTGTGTGCATTGACGTAGGCACACAAGCACCACTGGTCTACCTGCTCGAGTGTTGGCGTGTGTGAGGCCACTGCCAAGGCTATGACGGATGGATTTATGTCTGATATCAGTGAGTGTTGGGGAAGAATGGTGTGTTCACTGGCCCTGTCTGTCTGTCTCTATTCACTGTGATGGATTGTCTGCACTGATGCAGCCATTTAACAGCTCTGGACCGCAGCGAGTTTATTCTGATGGAAGACAAGTGGCTGTCTAACAGTAGATGTTCAAACATAGCGAAATTCCTCAACCTGAATGACAGACTTTGCATTGATCTAAAGTTGGTAAGATGCTTTATGCCTGAGATTCATTTCTACCCTCTGATCTGGCAAAAAAAGGAAAAATTCTTTTCGACACAAGACCCTGCAAGCTCTATATCTTTTTTTCCTGGAGGTTTACTGGCAATGAAAAAGCAGTCAGGGAATTTGCTGTCGAGTTGCCAATTTGATACACCAAATTCAACCTGACATGTTTGCCAATCAACAAATTTCCAAGTTAAAATCATCCTTTACTACAATAGTAGTATACCCATATACTGTCTCATGGTAAATGCATTCAAATGGCTCAGATCAAGCAGATGGGCAGGTACATTTGCAATTCCAAGGATGGCAAAGGAATGACCTCCTTTACTCTCCCTATAGTACTTTGGCAAGAGGAGTGGGATTGTTAGTGTAGTTGTTTTGTTAAGTAGCAATGATGTGTGGAAGATGAAGAAACCTCCGCGGACACCGACTCGGTTGCATAATAATCAATTTATTGCAGCAAAGTTCAGCATCCACCAGGCCCCATGGTCTGCCTGGGAGAGGATTCAGGACCAATGCGAATCTCTCTCTTTCAGCTCATGCAAAACTCTTAAATACGTACAGGCATCAATACATTTGTCCGTAAAGCAACTCTTCACCTGCTGTGAACAATCACAAAACCCCACAATTATCTCCTTATTTGGAAGGAGCCTTATTCCATGTTACTTCTAGCCTGGCGCAAGTATTCTACACACTTGTCTTCCAGGCCTAAACATCCCTAGACCTCTAACCTCGAGGCCTCCTTGCCTGACCAAAAAAGAACTTTAAGAAACTGAGCATAATACACCACATTAGGGTAAGAGGTTAGGGTAAGAATGTCAGGGTAAGCCAAACAGAGCCGGAATGAGGCAGAGGAAGGTGGGCCATTTCTTCAATATGTAGTTGACTATCAAAAGTTGTTGAAAATAGAAAAACTATTGACTGATCGTTTCCAAAACAAGCACACCGCATACCCAAGAATGTCCGAGGTTAAATGATTCCGTTGTGTGCATTTAGCGAACATCTCCCAGATATGTTGTGTACAAACATTCCCCTCGTCCTCAGGGCTTATTCATCTCTCTCCTTGCCTTCTCCGCCTGTGGCATCCACTGATGTGCATCCTGCTTAATTACTTTTTCATGAGTTGCTCCCTGTTTTTGTCCTGAGGGAATTGCTTTTTCCCCTCATCCCAATCCACTTAAGGTGACCTTGTCTTATTGGGACGCACTGCTGCAGTACTCCCACCTCCCTGTGCTGTAATTCCTCCAGGCCAGTGTGTCTGTGCATGGGTGTGTGCGCGGCCGCTTAGCTGAGCGCGAGTGCCAAGTAGGTATCACTTGCCCAGTTTGCCTCCATTACCGAATCCTTATATGCCTCGGTATTTAAAGCTGCTGTTAGTGGCTCTAAACTTGAGCAGGCAGTAACCGAAAACTTTGAACTTGAGAGCCATAGATCAATAAATCATGTAATGTGACATCATCGGAGCACTGCACAGTCATGTTTACCAACCTGACTATGATGCTTTAAATTGATTCAGAGAAATCGAACGGTGGTGAGTCAAGCTTTTCCTGGATCAAGTGCGTGCTCACTGCTGCTGCTCAAAATCCACTCCAAAGTTGTGTATCATCGAGTGTAGACACACTCCAGGTAAAAACTCTTGCGTAGCAGATATCACCATGAAACTTCCCCAGTTGGTTATTTACATTTAGATATGCAAGTGATGTATTGTGTACATTTCCAGAAGAGAAATCTGAGCATTAGATAAAGCCATGTTCAACATTTTTTGTTTCATTTTGTTGACACGGAAGTCAAAGGCTTTTTTTTACAGATTTCAGATATCATTTCATAGATTATAAAATACTTTTATCAGACATTACAAAAAATAATTTTCACCATGTTTTAAGGAATAAAAAGTTATATAAATCAGGCTATGGATGATATTTGGGGGAATTTATCTGTAAAAAAAAATCTTCTGAATACAGACATGAATAACACTGAAAAGTTTATTTACTAAAGTGGAAATTTCTGATTCAGTGTGTAAGAAAAAACAAAAATGGGCCATTACCTAAATAAATGTGCATTTTTAGCATACATTTCCAGAGCAGAAATCTCAATTAAATCTGAAAGGCATGTTATGGAGGCAAAATAGTCACACACACACAAAAAAAGCAAAACCTTTGTTTTCACTTAAATGTTTCGCCCCCTGGGTCTGCTATAGAGTCTCATTTCTGGGTACATTGAATTCTCCTTCCCTTTGCAACCCCTTTTTATAATTTGAGCTGATACATTATAATTATTTTTAATATGTGGTTTTGTACAGCGTCATGCTGCTTTCATTGTATTGCTGAAATTTAACTGGTGTTTTAGTCTTTGTGTTATATATTGACGGAGGCAGCTGTGGCTCAGCAGGTAGAGCAGCTCACTCACTAATCTCTGGGTTGGTGCTTCGATCTGTGGCTCCTCCCGTCCACGTCTTGCTCCTTGGGCAAGATACTGAATCCTAATGCTCTCGATGTATGAGCCAGCTCATTACACGGTTGCTCCGTTGTCATTGGTTTGTGAATGTGCGAATGAATGTGTGAGAGCGCTTTGTCTGATAGAAAACCACCAGTCCATTTACCATTTATATCAGTAAGATTTCTGCTTTTGTGCTTGATTAAAAGCTGTTGAATGACCAGCGAACGCAGAGGGCTGAACTGGCCTGTAACTAAAGAAAATAATAGACAAAACCACCTACCAATCATGACAATAAGTCTATCTGTGCATTAGTGCACACTTTTTCTGTATTTTTAATGGGTAAAGTTGATTGTTGGGCTGGATAATGACTGTAGATGGACTCAAAGTGAAGTCTAGACACAACCAGGCAGACCAGCTAATGAAGTAAAGATTGTATAAGAGCTGTGTCGAATTTAAAAGCCCAGTATCCCCAGGAACTACGCCCATTAAACACCTCAAGCGTGGTGTCCAGTGTCGATGCAGGAATTAGTGTTCCCTGCAGTGATCAGAAAGTAGAGGGACAATGATGCTGGTGTTATTTTTGTTTTGAACAGGTCTCATTTTTCACATGTTCAGCCCTACTGGACCGTTACTGCTTATGAACCCCAGCTCATCTCACGGCTGGCCACATCCATACAGCACAACTTTTATACCAAAGAAAAATGGGAGACATGGGATCCAGCTTTATGTCTTAAGACGATCAAAGCATTCACAGGGCTGAGACTCAAAGACAAGGCATCAGACAGAGCGAAACAGCAGTGAAAGCTTTACCCCCTCAGCTTCCTGTCACCGAGCTGTGAACTTTTCATCCTGGTGATTTGTGTGACAGTGGAAGCTTGCAGCGGCCCACGCTGGGCCAGATATGAACCCAGACACGCAAATCTTGAAAAAGCTGGGCATTTTTGACCAAACGACATGACTCTCAGACGAACAACAGTCAAAGTTGCTTTTTTTTCTCCAAAAAGGTTGAAAAAACAAGCAATGGAAACTTAAATATTTATAGTTGTCGGGGTCACACAGCAGAGGAGATAAAAGGAACAGGTGATGACAAGGTTGAATGAGACAATTTTTGCTTTTTTTTGCCATTGCACAAAAATTAATGTATATTTATTCCAAACACTAATTGGTGCATTTGCATAAAGTTGATGGGGCAACCATGGAATTACATTTTCATAGAAAATCCAATTTTAAAACATGAACCCATTAAAAAAATGTCTCTGAGCAAAAGTCGCCCCTGAATAAGCAGCATTACCCTCAAGCTGCCAAAACTTAGCCAGAAACAACTTAAAGAGTGAATTATTTTCATTTACAAACAGTTAATGAATAAATGCATCAAAGTTCTACATTTATAGGGTTCCATTTGGTCCTTGAAATCCTTGAAAGTTTGTTAATTACAAGGAAAAAATAAGGACTTTTCATTAAAGTTTTTGAAAACAGACATAAAATGACAATGGACATTTAACATACTTGAATTTAAATAGCTCCTTTGATGTGTGCCATCACTGCAGCACACACAATTATTCAGAAGTGTACACACATTCAAGCCTCTCTCTCTCTCTTTTTAATTGTTGACTGTTTCTGTAAAGCCTGCTACTTCTCATAAATATTTTCAGTGTTAAACCAGCAATTAACCTTGATCCGTGTCCCAAACTTTGCTGGACTGGGTCCTTGAATTTGAGGAAAATGGGCTTGAAGAGGCCATAAAAAGTCATTGAATGTGATGTTTGAGAGTGTTCAGTAACCCTGATGTCAGTGTTGGCTAAAGGGATAAAAAAAAGTGCCAGGATCAATTACAAGTGAATCAGTGGGTCAAATTTGGATTGAGAATAATTGAAAGCTAGAAGGTCATGTTGTTACAGGGCTTACAGATACTGCTGAGGCTTTTTTTTTTTTTTTTTTACAAAATTAATTTATTAAAATATGCAAATGTATATCTAAAATGCCATTTACATAAATATGAATGTCTTATCAACTGTGATCCATGATCCATTATTATATGTCCATGCAGGTCTGCGCACACCTGCACAGTTGTTTTCAGTTATATCTGAATAGTGGTCTAAACATGCTAAGCTAGTGGGTGTTTGCAATCTGCAGTCTTAACAGACACTGACAAATCTCCTCAAATCTTACACACTGTTCCTTTAAAGTATAATTTTCAACTATATGTGATCATTGGCTGATTGAGACAATATGCCGCCCCTCAGCATAGATATGTAAAAGGTCCCATCTCTTCTACTGCGCACAGCAAGGCCCCTTGTGGTAGCTTTGCCTCTTTTTTCTGTTTTTTGCTCTCATGCATCTTTTTGTGGTTTTGTATCTCTGTGGTCATTAAGTGTTTTATTGTGGTCATTTTGTGTCTCTTTGGGGTATTTTGTGTCGGCCTGATGTCATTTTGTGTACTTATTTGTTGTGTTTTTTCTTGGTCATTTGGAGTGTTATTGTGGTCATTCGGTGCCTCTGAGAATTTGTGTGGTTATTTTGTGTCTCCTTGTGGTCTTTCTGTGTCTCTTTATGGTCATTTGATGTTTCTTTGTTGTCTTTTTGTGTCCTTTGTTGTCATTTTGTGTTTTTTGTTGGTCATTTGGGATTTTATTGTAGTCATTTGATGTCTCTGAGGGGTTTTTTTTGTTTATTTGTGGTTATTTTATGTCTCTTTGTGGTCTCTCTGTATCTCCTTGAGGTCATTTTGTGTACTTTTTTTGATCACTTCTTGTCTCTTTGTGGTTATTTGATGCTAATGTTTGTTGTTGTCTTTTTGTACCGTTTGTGAGTGATTTTGAGTCTTCCTGGTCAGTCCATGTAAATTTGAGCAACATTTTTGCAGGTGTAGTCAAGGGTACCCCTAACCCCTTGGGTCCCTAGGCTTGGTAGGCCCGTTCAATAATCCATCCATGCATTTAATCACATTGTAATACCACTGAAAGTTGATGTTTATATAGTGACAGACAAAAATTAAGAGACCAGTGTTTGGAGAAATGTAAGAACGGAGACAAACAGGATGCAAAGGTTAAACACAACAAAATTACTTCAGCCAGGAAACTGAAGGCATGAATTAGGTCTTTATTTCTTACCCACGTCATTCCATTCAGAGGCAAATTATGGGCACAAGTTCCTCGATTTGAGTCAGAGACTTTACTTCTCACTCACAGTCATTGTGTACACTTCCACTGATGTGATTTATGGTTTATGTATCCTAGAGACTAACGTAGAGTTTTTGTTTTAAAACTGAGATAAGAAGTTTTATCTAATATGTGAAGTTAAGCTGTTTGGAAATCCATGAAAACTCAAAACCTTCACTCTGTCACCAGGCAGTTTTCAGGCAGCATCAGGGCTCTGATTGGTCTTTATCAGGTCATTTTCAGTCAGCACAGCGTTCACCGGAGTGGTAATTTCCGCTTCTTTCTCAATGAGCATGATTTGGAGCAGCGGGGAGACCGTCCTCTCGGTGCGCACAGATCTGTGACCGCCAAATGCACAATATGAATTGATTCCTCTCCTTATCTCGCCTGTCCATTAAATAGGAGGCTAATGAACCTGATTAGGTTGGTGAGATGAAACTCACACTCTGAGAATCCCACAAGCCTTCCGACCACATGGCCGAGAGTGAACACTGAGATTTATACTTCACTTCCTGACACATACAAACACACACACAAACACACACACATATACACAGATAGCCTCGTAACACCTCTCCTGATCCAGCCTCTCCTCATGCATTATGTAGTGCATGTTTGTACACTGAAATCACATCTGAAGAGCTGACCGGATGGAACGTCAGTCTACGCTATCTCACATTAAAGCACCACTTACCTTTTCCAAACATTCTTTATCTCAAATTGGAAATATATATCGTCCGTCTTCCGTTTTCATATCAAGGCTACCACATATAGTATCTGTTTATATTTGTGTCAGGCATTTCAGAATATATTTGAATATTCCCCTGAATTCAAATATCAGGTGTAGCTGGTAAATATGATTTGACTTTGGACTTAAGTGTTAAAAGCTGGAAATAAATGTTCTATGTAACCTGCAAGATTCTGGTGTGCATTCTACTCAAGAGGTCACTCACCAGTCTGGACAATACTGATCCATCTCCATCTTCAGACTTTGTGGTGTCATTTTTTTTATGTCGCTGCATTCTTCACTGAACAGCATCTCTCTGATGTAATGTAAGAAAGAAAACATAACAGTAAAATGCAAATTTATTTATATTGCACAAGCTGCTCAGGTGAGTGTGGAGGTCAGGTCAGAAAACACAGAGGATAACTAATTCTGAAATGGCAGGAGGTACAGCATTAGTAACTGGCATGCTGGCAGCAAAGCAAACAAGGCATAACATTTTATGAACGAATTGGCTGTTGCTGTAAAATCCATAAATTTGGGGTACTCACAGGAGACAGATTAGAGAAGGAATGATCAGAATTTTTACAACAGAAGCCAAAGATATCCTGCCTTTTAGTCCCTTGTATTGATCAAACTCCTTACCACTGGATCCTACAATTCCCATAATGCTCCCACCAATCTGAGTCTTTGGTTAGAGCCGTTCTGCCGGGTAAATGCCATATTTGTAAGCTCCACACTCCTAACTTGTAAGACAGACCTTTTAATACTTTTTTTCAGGTTTCTGTCCTCCCATTCTCATGAATGCAGTATCTCAAGAATGGGATTTCTTTACATTTGGCACAAATGTCCACTTAAACTTGAACTGATTAGATTTTGGTGGTCATAGGCCAAGGTCACTGTGACTTTATCTGTCTTATTCTTGTGAATATGATATCTCAGGAACACAGAGGAACATTTTTCAAATTTGGAACAAACGTCCACTTGGACTCATTGATGAACTAATTTGAATTTGTTTGTCAAAGGTCAAGGTTACTGTGACCTCGCATCTGTCTCTTTGAATGCAGTACCACAAGTAGGCCTTTGGGGAATTTCCTCAAATTTGGCACGTCCACTTGGACTCAAGAACGAACTGATTATAATTTGGTGGTTGAAGATCACAGGTCAAGGTCACTGTGACCTTAGGAAACATGTTTTGGGCATGCACACACCCAAACTATGAATTGATCTTAATGTGTAAAATCTACAAGTAAATATTACAACAGAAATATATCATTTTTAGCCCTCTTGTTTGTTAACTAAATCAATTAGTAAGTGATATATGTATTTTTCATCATGCTCAGTCCAAGAAGCATCACCTACTCAGTTCAGACAGTAAACCTGTGAATGAGTCAGGCTCCACTTTCACATCCTTCCCTCTAAAGGCCGTGGGCTGTGCCACCGTGAAACACTATTAGCGGCATAACAAAGTTGTGAATTAAATGCGGCAGCGATGAGAAAGCGCTATATGACATGTGAAATCCTGTTAGGATGCAGATTAACGTTATCTGTGCTGCACCTGTCAATATCTATTATGAGCGTAGGGCAAGGACAGGGCAGAGCTGGACATGGAAATGCCTCTGTCAGCACAGCAGCCACAACCGAATACCAATACGTAAAAGAGGACGGCTTGTATTGGTATGCAAAGAATTAGCTCTGATACAGTGGGCAGGCCGGCCCAAGGCAGCGTTGTTTTATCATAGAGGAGGTATTCTCCCTTTACAATGAGGCGCGATTGCATTCAAACCAGAAAGCTGCCAGAACCATGGAATAATTCAAGAGAAAAAGCTGACAACCAAGGACGAATGACAAGAAGAGGCTGAGTGTTAATGGCTGTGTTGTGAAGGACAATGTCCTCATTTGGAAAACAAATAGTGATAAATTTCAAAATGCTTGCACTTGCATAAACACTAAACTGAATGACAAACAAACACACACACACACACACACACACATTTAAATCTAAAACACAGGAAAAGGTTCACACCCAAGAAAAGACAGCAGAACTCTTTTAAGAGCAACTGAACACCCTGCTTTAGTGTAAACCAACCCATTCTCATTCCAAACTCATCAAAGAGCACTGCTCTGTCAGTGCTTTTAGCATCCAAGTGTGATGCCAAAAACCACCTTCCGTGTCCACATGTAACGTGTGGACGCAGAAGGTGGACTCAAGAGCAGACTTGACGAAACAGGTCTTGGAATTACATAAATGAACACATGACAAACACTGGATTTGGAAATGGTGATTAATAAAGACTTTATTGATTTGTTCGCTCATGATTTGATCTCATAATTTAGTTTGCAATCAATGTTTGATTTTACTTTTTTCTAATCATTCGCTGAAGGGCATCTTTTTTTTTCCTTTCCTTGCTTTTCTTTTCTTTTTTTGTTTGTTTTAAGTGATTGAAATATTTTTTTCTCTGTGTTTTAAAAAGATAATTGACTTGTCCTTTTTTGCTTTGTCATCATATTGAGTCTATGTATACAAAACAGAGTATGCCCCTGATAGGTCTATAACACTGGATTTGGAAATGGTTGTTAGGGACTCAGTCATTACAAGTCTAATTGCCAAGAGCTCATCTGAAAATGCCTGTGTTGGTTTTAGAGCTGAGGGTCAGTGTGTGCTGGTGCTGGTTAACTGCTGTATTTACAGTATATGTCAGGGTCTGAATGTGACATTGCTTAATACATTCAAGTTGAAGTGTCCTGGGCATGTCATTAGATTTTTCACTACTTTTCTTGAAGGTCAAGCACACAGAATCACAGGATTTTCTCTGGAGAAGGGGAAATAGCTTTTGTTGTAATACTGTACGCACAAATAGTCTGAGGAATCCCAATTTGATTTTTTATTTTCCGAATTACAAAAGATCAAATGTCCTTCATGAATTGAGAAAACTCTACTCCTTAGACAAAATAAACCATTTTAAAACACACTAGATTGTCTGGAAAATACATACAACTTTTGTTGACTGTAGTGTGTATATGAAAAGACAATGATCTAATCTAGAGTGTTCACACATCCACAATCAGAATACTCTTATACACACCACACAAAGGGACCCGATAAAGGCACAATGAGCTCATCAGAGAGACAGCAAACTGCCGTACAAACAAATCAGCGCCCAGTTGGGGAGAGATGTAATTTTTGTTCCACATCAAACCTCCCACTCTCTCCCACTCCTCTTCATACAGCTCTGCTGCTGCCGCTGCTCAAGTGTCAAATTGCGAGCGGCGGCAAGCTCTCACTCCAGGCACAAATGGCTGGTAATTGTATGTAAAATGGCATCAGAAATTACAGTTGCAACTCATCAGCAGGTTGACGACACCACTGGAGTCTTCTCCTCCATATGCTTCGTTAGTCACTGCCCCCAATTTTTTTCTGTGAATGGGAGAAGCCGAGTTCCACCAGCTGACACCCACTAGTTTCCTGTGACCCTTCGAGCAAAGCTGCAATCGCTTGAGTAATGCATTGTACACACAACGGGCTTCATTCATAAATCTAGCTCTTTTATAAAGCACAGATGTGAAGGAGCCCTCGCCTGTACCAATGTGAAAAATTCAGCATCTGTACAGCACCACGCTGCGGCAGAAAGATCAAGGATTGCAGGCTCACTGCTGTGCAAATCTGTGGAGTTAGACATAGGTGTAAGAGCTCAGAGTGGGTAGGAGTGATCCTCTGATTAGCTCACTCCCTTGTGTGTTATCCTGGAAAAGCAACCAGCACGCTTTGCCCTGCCTGACAGAGTGGCAAAGAGAGGATAGGGAAAAGTGAGAAGAGAAAAGCAAAGGGGCGCTGGTTGAATTGAGGAGATTTGGATATTCTAATGGGGGCCTTTTTCGACCGTAATGTGAAACATCTATCAGAGATGTTTCAACAAGCAGTGTGGCCACTTTTCTTTAGCGCTCATTAAGAGTCGACACCAGCTGAGTGCCTGCAGGAATGCATGATGGTTCATTACAATATTTACCCATTTCGCTCTCATTCATCACTGGGTATAATGTGGTTTGCAGAGTGCCATCAGTATTAGGTATTATTATAAGTGCGTACCGCAGAGCTGGGTGTGCAGCCCGCAGCAGCCTCACAGTTTAAAGGTTTTGAGAGTGGGTTTTTTCTGGGCTTTCTCCTGGTGCTTTAGTTTCCATCAATTGTCTGACTGCAGGTAAGATGAATCAAGACCGATGTTCGACTAGCGTCCTGTCCAAGTGCATCATGCGTCCCACCCAATGCATACTGGGATAGACTTAAGGGACATCAAATAGGACAACCAGTGTAGAAATTAAACAAATGGATGACTACAGAAAGCAGCAATTTAGATGCCATATCTGCATTTTTATACCTCTGCAATGACAATAATCGAGGCTGGAGTCATTATATTTTGGGGTTGTCCGTCCATTTGTCTCATTCTTGTGAAAGTGATCTCAAGAACGTCTTGAGAGAGTTTCTTCAAATTTTGCCATAAACATCCATTTGTACTTTAATATTAACTGAGTAGATTTTGTTGGTCATAGGTCAAAGCCAAGGTCATTGTGACTTTGTCTGTGTCACTCTTGTAAATGTGATCTCGAGAACGCCTTGAGGAAGCTTCTTAAAAGTTGCCCCAAATGTTCATTTGGACTCAACTATGAACTTATTAGAATTTGATTGTCAAAGGTCAAGGTCAATGAGATCTTGCTTTTGTCTCATTCTTATTGAGAAATCTTATCTCATTCAATATTACAGACAACACTGATTTTATGTCTCAGACAGGATGCAAACTGTTGTCTCTGGCATTTAGGTTGGACACCCGCCACCTTACCTTATGCTTTGCAAGTCAACTACTTACTGGCATGCAATCAAATGTTAGCATCAGTCACAAAACTTGCCTTGCCTTTTTATGTGTAATCCATTGGACACTTTATATTTTAATGTCCCCTTGAAAAATGAAGCAATGGCAGTTTTTTTTTTCTGTACCCTCACCATTAATGAAGTTTTGCAGCTAAATCTGATTTAACAGTTCCAAGTCTCTATTTTACAGTCTGTCTCCTTTCTTGCCTGGAGTTACTGATCATACATTTTTTGGCAGAGCAAGTATTGATACAGTGTAGACAGTGATTATGTGCAATTAAAGTTCAAATGCATTTCATAAGAGAGTTTGGACAATTCCAATCCAGACACTTGTTCAAAGATTTTTGTCTTTTGTCAATTGTTGCACTTTAGATTCCTGCGCTAAATTTGTGCCACATGCCAGGGAACATGGTGTCGTTATACTAAAATCTGTATGTGGTCAAATTTAATGATGCTGAAGGTTCCACTAAGAAAGAAAGGACTGATTGGGTTATGAATATTAAATAGGTTTACATGCACAAAATATTCCAGATAATATTCCTACTATGCAGTTTAAATGCCTAATAAAAATGAATATTCGACTAACACTCCTGTAACACAAAGCCATGCATAATCCAATTAAAGAGCCATAACGTCAAAATACGGAAAGGTTGATAGGCTGGAGCTGCCTTTTGTTTCCTTGCATCAAAAAAAAGATTTTTCTGACCATCTTCTTGAAAAGGTTGGCACTGCAACATTTGCGCATATCCAAAAATCTGTCAATATTTAAGTCTTTCAAACTGTATAAAAGTAAGTGTTTCTTATTGTGACCAGAAATGTGTACTTTTTTCCTTTGGGCATGCATCTCTACCGTTCAGCCTTGCAAACTGTTGGCGAGTTGAGTTTGTGTACAAAATATCCATGACATCACGCAGAGCTGATCGTTAACAGACAAGAGGCTGTGTGAATGCCATTAAAATCTAAATAATACCAGTACATCCCACATCTTGGAAAATTCCAAATTTGGCCATTAAAAAAAGTTCAGAATATTTTGGAATATCTTAATGGATATGCTGTGACTCGTGTCAAGATCAAAATATTTTCATATTCAGAATAATAGTGTAATATTAGTGTGTATGTAAACATACCAGTTAAGGTAGGAGACTGGTGCATGTGGGTCACAGGCACAATTCAGGTGGTAGAGCCGGTTGTCCACTTATTGGAAGATAAGTGGTTTGATCCCAGCTCCTCCTGTCTGCATGTCAAAGTACCCTTGGCAAGATATAGTGCCACTGGTTTTTTTGCGTATGAATGTTTAAAAAACTAAGTAGCAGCTGGCACCTTGTACCATAGCCTCGGCCACCAGTGTGTGAATGTATGTGTGAATGGATAAATGTAACAAGTGGCTGAAAGTGCTACACAAGTGAAAGTCCATTTAACCAGTACCATTTACTAAAGACCTATTGTACTGAATACTAGCCACCAGCTTCTGCCCTCGAAGATACCAACATACTTTTGATACAGAAAGTATCCATGAACATGAACACACACACCCTGTGCCGTGTATGAAGGGAAGTGAAAAACAGCCAAACTGCCTCAATTTGTTGAATACTATGGAGTCTACACTTTTAGTTGACATATGTTTAAGTACTTTGACCACAATAAGAAAATAGCAAAATATTAAAATTTCCAATCAGGTTTGGGAATCTCACAGACGCAGAACACAATGACGCACTTTTTATTTCTGAAAATATGTAATACTTGATATCACTGAGAATCTGGAATCCAAAACCAGAAATGTTTGCATGCCAAAGATTGCAAAGTGGTGCTTTAACTTACTGTTTAAGTACACATATCTGAAGTTTTCATACAGAAGTTTTAATGTTGTAGAGTTTAGTTTAATGATGAAATGTTCTTGTACTTGTTTCTGGTGAATTCAATCAGTCATTGTAAGTCAGTCCCTCACCCACACACCTGCGGATGATTGCCTAATCAGAGGGTGATACCTCTCCTGTGGTTTCTGAGGTCTTTTCTGAGAAAATACATCAGCCTATAAAAAACAAAATGGTAAACTGAGGCCAGAGTATTGAGTTGTTTGGGGCTTTTGGAGTACTGCCATTCCACTTTATGTGTTTGAAAATGTTTGAAATTTTCATTTCACAAATAGACTGTGCCCAGAGAAGATTTTATACATTTTACTCAGTGATGTGGAGCTGAACTTGACTGCAGGTCATGTCTGAAAAGCTTACTGTTTTATTTATTTGTATTTGACAACATCAGATTTATCTGCTGACTGTCAATTAACTCAAGTCTTTAATGAAGTCAGATAAGTTGGAACATTTTCTGTTGAATGAGATGGAAAAGAGATGTCTTTATGGAGCAGTAATGATGCATGCGGCCGTGTTGTCTCTCCCTTATCATCATGATGTGAGCTTTAATATGCTGCAGAGCTGTGGCCCTATCAGATCAGATGTGGCTCCGGGCGAGTGGAGCCTTCATGGGTGGAGGGGATGGAAGCGAGGAGGGAAAGGAGCGGCTGTGGCTCCGA
The DNA here is from genome assembly GCF_008729295.1 of Plectropomus leopardus. Lineage (NCBI taxonomy): Eukaryota > Metazoa > Chordata > Actinopteri > Perciformes > Serranidae > Plectropomus > Plectropomus leopardus. The sequence goes on along the minus strand of NC_056479.1, from coordinate 7,259,486 downwards.
GTGCATCATATTCTTCCCATTTCTCTCCAGTTCCAGACAACAGGGCCCCAGCGAAATGACTGTGGGTGCCGCCAACTGTGAAATTAATTGAACTTGTGATCCGAGGGGTAGAGACCAGCATCCGGCCCGAGGAGGCGAGTGTGCATCCGCGCTTACATTAGCTCATGACAAAGGAACAGCCAAGCCCAGAGGCACTGACTGGATCCGTGGTCAGTTTCCTCGACAAGATGTCTCCGGACGTGGCTGAGCTTCACTTGACTTGCGTGACATTGCAGTAGAGTGTGTGAGACGTGCTGTCATGCTGTTGGCTCTTGTTAGAGGCATTTTTGGGACAAGTATCAGATTTGTTCACAGATCCTTCTTGTCAAGCTGGTGATAGGTCTGGAGATAATGATTCCTTCGTTAATTTTTAAAAGTAGTTTCTGTCCGTGATGATGTAACAGAGTCAAAAATGGCAAGAAACAGGATTAATTAGATTGTGCACAAACCTCCAGCTTAACCAGGTTTATGTGGAAGAGGAATTGAAAGTGAAAGGTAAATTTATCACATTTTTTCCCTAGTATTTGATCATTATTCTCATAATCCCCCATCCTTTTTCAAACTAATTTCCAGGTCATCTCCTTTTGTCTGCAACTCACTCTAAAATCATCCACAATGCTTAATAGCACGACAGATAAAATGAAAAATATGTACTTTGATTTGGGTTGAACTGTCCCTTTAAGACTGCAGTATGCGTCAAACAAAGCACTTGTTGGATCTTCTAACAGCAGCTGGAATGGATTTAAATTTGGAGGCTCTGGCAGAACATTTTTCTAATTTATGTCCGAAACAGACAATCAATCACTCACACTGGCTGCATCTCTGTGCGCTGAGGTGTGAAAGTTGGGAGGGTTTTAACTTTTCTCTCAAGCTCTCTTTTATAATTCTTCACACATCTATACTTCTTTGATTGAGTGCAACACCATGATCACAGTCGAGACTATCAAAACTAGTATAATAAACATGTTTGCCTTAAGACATGTAAACATACTAAAGGCCTTGGATTTCATCCTCATATTTCATAATGAAATCTAACTTCCTTAATGAAGATCAGAGTTACTCCAGGTCTAAATCAAGGTTTAAATGAAAGCCTCCTAGCAGGCATGTTTAACCTCAGATTAACGCTTAATGTCTGCCAGTGGAGTCATTGTGGATTATTTGGACTTTTTTTTTAATGAAGACTTCAAAAACACCACCAGGCAGAAGAGTCCACTGGCAGAAGCTGTATGATGAAACCAGAGAATTTCCACACATTCAAAGAAAATGCAGTGGAGATCATTTGTTCCCTTGGAACACATACTTTCATCGATGCTTAGTAGTTCCTAATGTACTAATTATGTTAAGGTTTGTGATAGTGTTCTTTTTGCTCCTCTAATTCCACCAAATGAGGGGCTTTTTGGGGGATTTTTTCCCCAGCTCATATAAGCAGCCTCAGGGCTGGTGCCCTGTGCATGTACTTTCACTAACGAGGACCAGCTCAGGTGGAGGGAATGAATCTCATTTAAATTAGTTTGGGACTAAAAAGAAAAAGAACTATGAAGGCCAAGGCAAGATTCATAATTAAAGCCACTTTTAAGTCAAAATTTACTATTAAAGCCTCATTTGATTAGCTCCCGATAGTGATTATTGCCAAAGAGAGTAAAGTAAATCAGTAGAAATATGGGACATTTGCAGGTTAAGCATCATCCGCCTCTGTGACTGTTGTCATCTAAAAGTCTCCGTTTGATGAAATTTAATCAGTAGGGAGTAAATGAATCTTACTTTTCTCTCATTTTCCTCTTGGCCTCAGACCAGAGGCAGAGCTGAACAGACTGGAGGCTCTCAGAGTGAACAGAGTAGGCCATCTCTATCTGCTTTAAGCAGATTGTGTCCCTGAAGTTTCCCAGCTCTGCGCTCTCCTGCCCCGTGGATACAATGCAATCTGCGCTGCCCCACATTAGATAAGTATCCTCCAGCTCTCATCCAGGTCACATTGCACCGCAGAGTGCAGCAGGGCTTCCAAGGCTCTGCTGCTGCTGCTCAGGTGAAGGAAACACTGCGTACGTGACAAAGAGCCTGTTGGTCAAATTGGTTCAGGTCAGCTGAAACATACTGTCGCTCCAAACTGATCTGAATCTGTCTACTGATAAGTGTTCAAAAGTGTATTTTTAATTGAAAACAATATAAAGGTCTGGCATAATGTCCACCTCAGATGGTACGAAGGTTATCTCCTACTTACTGTAACAGAAAGCTTGTCAGCATCTGTAAGATTTACAATAAAATGTTGCTTTTCCTTCACTTTTACAAAGTGAAAAACCATCTGAACACTTTGGGATTATAATGGTCTAGAATCAATATCACCTCTATGAAATTAAACACATTTTAAAATTCAGAATACCTAAGATTACTACAAAAATCTTAATTTTTTAGGTCTTTTGGAGACTCCAAATTCTCCAGTAATTTACAAACCAATCTTGCAACCCATCAGCTGTCGGTCCAGTGACGGTCTCTGGGGACAGTGACCAATAATTTCAGAGGATCCAGCGAACACCAAGACTTCCTCTTCCATGTGCCAGTTATTTAAGCTACTCTCTATGAACAGCAGAGTTCCCAGGCTCATGGAAACCAGGAAAAGTTAGGCAATTTAACAATCACATGTTCCAGGCCTGGAAAAGTCATGAAATCAGTAAAACTTTTGGAAAGTTTTGGAAAAGTCATGGAATTTTGTTGTGTTTAATGGAACTATTTCATTTATCTTTCCATGAAATGTAGCATAACACCAAATTTAATTACTGTAGCTCTCAACATAACGGTCAGCTCTAATATGTGATAATATTTTGTTTATCATCCATACAGTTTCTTCATTTACTCCCTGAGTTTTATCTTTCCCTTCATGCGTGCCAGCTTGCTGAAGTTATGTTTGAATAGTTTCAAAATGTTTGAAGCCGGCGGGCAACTGGGAAAAGATTGGTCAATATTATTCAGAATATAAATGGACTACAAAAGGAAACCAGAATGTTTGCATTTCCAAACGGTTTTCTCTTTGCCTACAAAGTCTGCATTCATACGCAGATATCTGCTTATGCTGATGACTCCCTCCTTATGTCCTTGAAGACAAGTCACAAATCCAGTCCAGTCAAGTCTCAAGTCCTGTCTGTCTGTCCAAATCAAGTCTTAAGTTATGTCCAAGTCAAGTCTTCCATCAGAAAAAGAAAAAATCTTTCAGGTTTCTAAATGTTGACCACTAAAATGACATAACATTTTAACATTTTTCTTTAAAAACTGTGCTTTACATATAGCCAAGACCAAGTCCATCCAATGCAATTACTTAATATTTTAATGTTTAGTTTCTTAAGGTTTTGTCTTATCTATCCTTTTGGGAATTTAGATGATTGAGTCTAACCCTTACCCCAAACTCTAAACTAAAAACATCGAACTAGAATTGGAGTGTTGCATCACAACATCATGAATGTCACACAGAAAGGCTATAAATCTCATTTAACTTAAATATAACTTTTACAAGAGCGAGACATAATGTTTGTTGCATTAAGAGTGAGGCACTTAACAAGGGTCTGTGATTTATGTTAAAAGCCAATAATCTTCCACAGTTTGTGATCGAAGGCTGTTTTAAAATCCCAATATAGCTGCTGCATTGATCTCTCCAGAAATCTTTTTGACTGCTTTTCTAAACATTGTCAATAAATTCCTGCTCTGAATTTCTTCTTTTTTTTCAGCTGCAATGGAACAACATGTTGCTGTTTGCTTGAACCCTCAGCGTGACGCTCATTTATTTATAGAAGGCAAAGTATAGTGATATTTAATTAGAACTCTTTGAATATGCTGTTGAAATATCACAACCTTTAAGAAACCAGCCTTCTTTGTTGCAAAGCGCCATGGCTGCCTGCTTGCCTTAATCAATTAAACGCGTAAGCTTTTAAGCTCATTCCTCTTGATATCTGTGATATGCATAATAATGACCTCATTACTGGAGGCGTCGGCATTGTGTTGGAGAGATTGGATGCAAAACACACTTTTATCATTTGTAATTTATCCTTCAGAGGGGCTGAGGAGAAAAGGAAACAAATAGTGGAAGCAGACTGAAAGACTGCCACAGAGAAACCAGACACTGCGCGAAATTGAAACCAGCCTGAGTTATTCCAGGCATGAACGCATATCCAACCATATGTGGCACCAGTATTATCTGCCCATGGTCAACTTCAAGGTGTAGGAAAAGTCCATTTTTCAGACACATGTTCACCCTTTACGTATAAAACATGTCATCCACTGTCTTTTGACAAAGCCAGCTGCCAAGTGGAAAAAGAAAAAATGACCTTTATTCAACAGAGATCAGACCTCGGATGCGTTCTCTTTCAAGCTGTGCTGTTTCTTTAGACTCAGTTTTCAAGGTGTCTCTCTGCTGTCAAGGTTTCAGTGTGAGGTTTATCTGTTAAAGGACAATGTTCCTGTTTTTATTTGATAATTGGATGGCTCGCTGGCCCGAGCACACCCTTGAACAAGTTGCAGCTCAGAGTGCTCGGCTTGTTTTTTTATCCCAGAGATGTATCCAAATCTCCTCTCAATGATTCAGAAAAAAATGAGTAGTTTCATACAAAAAAGGGCTCTTTGTGTCATAAAAGAAATTACTTCTGAAATCTATAGAGCTCGTCTTGCATTTGAAGGCATTTTTTAGATGACTAATTCTTGCTTTTTGTTATTTTTCTCATGCCAGCAGACTGTCTGAATGTCAAACAGGGGTGTGAAAAGCACTGAGAACGGAGTAGATTGAAAAAAAACAGTTCACACTATAATGCTAATGACCCAGCATGCTCTCATATGTGTAAGAACAGGCTGATCTCACGCACTGTTTGTACATATATCAGCAAAAGGTAATGCACCAGAATTTGCATGTAACCCATGTAATTATGAAAACGTTATCTGGAAGACTGCCATGTGCTGACATAAGTAATAAAATAACTAGTATAAAGACCAAAAAAGTCCATATAAGGAAGCAGACTTAAGTCAAACAAACACAGGACTTTCCTTCAGGAGACCGCTGTTCAAACCAAGTGAACTTTTAATTATTTTAATGTATTTTGTCACATTGTGATGCTCAACTGTGAAAATCTGTGAAAACCTAACCACCCAACTTGCCTAAACCAAAACCCATTCGGCACTTTGCTGCTCCTTCTACCCATGTCTAGAGTGCGCTCTGACACAGCCTGATTGCGGTGCTCTGGATTAACGAACAGTTATTCTAACAGCTCTTTGAATTTATCAACGGTTCGGTTTGTGTGCTCTGGCACTGTTTTCGAATGCCCCCTATTGAAATGAGCGTTGAGGAATTTCACTTTGGTACGTTAAATTAGTATCATCTGACAGCTGACTCTGAATTTTTGATTAACTTTATCCATATTACATGATATGAATCGAGGATAACCACACACAAATCAACCCAGTTTTAGGAAACAATGAAAAAATTAAAATGACAGTATTTCAAATTTGGATTGAGGCAAATGTCTGATCAATTTTTGGTGCCTTTTATTTTGCATGTAAGACCCTAAATTCTGAGTTAAGAAAGTTTTTGGTGATTTGGGTTCCCAGAGGCTAACCTATGTAAATTTACTTGCCTTAATCTAATCTGTGTAATTTCACTTGCTTTAGGCTAACCCCGTATCATTATGTGAAGTATGTAACATGACAACAGCATTTGTAGGTCACTAATTTCCTTAATACCATACAAACCAGTGTAGGAGAATACACCACAATGAACCTATGAAGACATTGTAACTGCTAGAGATTTGTAGTTGTTTATTTCCTCTTGTGATGATCTCATGTTTTCATTTATTAATTAACATTTGTGCTTAGTGTATATTTTGAGGGAAATGCAGTAGCACCTGGATTCTGTTTCATATCAGTATATGAGACAAAATGTTATTCTGAAAGGAGGTCGCAAAGGAGTTATATGACACACATCTACAAAATAATATTTCTTTTCTGTTTCTTCTGAACATTTTCAACTGAAGACAACTAAGTTACTGCAATGGCCTGGCAAACTGTCCAGGGTGTACCCCACCTTCCGCCCGATGACAGCTGGGATTGGCTAGGACAAGCGGTTACAAAAAATGACTGACTGACTAACTGACAACTAAGTTAATACAACTTAAGCAAACATAAGTAAAAATGACCAAATACCAGTACTAACTTACAATGTGAGATGGGATATTAGAGTGGGTCTCTTTTGCCAAATGCAGCATGTCTTTTTTTTCTACCTTTCTTTTTTATTTTACAGTTTGTCCTCTTTTAAGTCCAATATGTGTGCTTGATGTGATCCATACTAGCTTGCAGCCTCTGGACAGCGCCATGTGCAGCTACTCTCACTAACAAGGACCAACACAGGTGTTTGAGATTAATCTCGTTTAACTTGGTTGAGAACTCCTTTGTCAAGACAAGTTTATTCATACAGCCCAAAGCCATTCTGCAGAGAGTTTTCACCGTCTGTGTGTGTGACACCTCCTGCCATTTGACTCTTGAAACAAATGTTAATCAGTACAAAATGTGAGAAGAGATCCCTCTTCAAAGATTCTCCCAATGTAGAGAAGAAAGAAGTATTACAGCGCTGCAGTACAAAACAGAATTACAGAGGATTAAGAATGTAGAACAGAAAATCATTTATGCAACAAAGAACTGCAAAATAGTGAAGTTGAAGCTAATTACATGTATGTTTTAATGCTGCTTAAGCACAGATTTTTGTGAGTGGTGTTCAAAATCAAGACAAAACATTTATCTTAATAAGATTTAAAAATGTTAGTTCTTCTAAAAATGCCGCTTTTTCAAACTCAATGCTGTCTTCACTGTCAGCCTCTATTGTCACCCAGCAGGGAATGTAACACCTTTGACACGTATTTTGGACAGGCACATCCCTGTGAATTGTTTGTACAGAGAGGATACAGAGAAGCTGAGCTATAACCTCGGTGGCCCCTGGTCACAGAGGGGCAGCATCACAACGTTGACACGTTAATAGCCGCCTTTAAAGCTCATCAGGTTTTCCCACTGAGATCATTAGCAAGCTGTCACTCCACACAGCAGCAATAACTCCTCCTCGGAGGGTTTTCACAGCCCTTTAATCAACAAGAGATTGAACCAAGAGAAGTTGGACCTAAAATGTGACAGCGCGTTCGGCAACAGAATCAACTTTGTTTATTGGTTTGGGGAACTCTATTAAATGCTCATGCGAAGGCTTGAGCAGAATGCATGTTCAGGATCTGTGGAGGTGATTTTGGTGCTTTTTCTGACATGATGAGGCTTTCCTCTTGTTGTTTATTCCTGTTATTTTGACATAAGTCTGTCTCTCAGTTGAACCAAATTCCTGTTTTGTATTCCTCGCACTGTTGTTGAAGAAGAAGCATATTCATTTGTTTTTCATCTCCCCAGGACAAAATCTGCATAATCTGTGTGTCAACACATGATCTCAGACACAGATGCATATATCATTGCACTTTTGTGGCATTTCTGACAATGCAGTCGAATAATATTTCTTTACCTTTTTGTCTGCATAACATGAGGTACAGCTGCTCAAATAATGATTAAATTTAATTTGTCATTATGTCTCTCTCTGATGTATTTCTGCATTTGTAGAAAGATACCGCATCATTAGTTCAATGAGGGTACGTATTCCAATTGAAAGAATATTTATTTAAATGTTGAGGGAAGGATGAAAATGTGAATAGTCTTTTGCGTTGTGATGTCTTTTTAAGGGATGGGGTGACTGAAGGTGGATAGGTTGGAGAGGGTGCGTCAATTGCCTAAATTGATTGCTGACCGCAGCAATGTGATTGGCTGATAGATAGTATGGTGAAATTTGTGAACATTCATAATCTGCTGATTAGGAAGAAGCGGGTGGAGTGTGATATACAGAGGGATTTGTGAGTGAATGAAGCATAAAGATAGTTTTCCTGATTGAACTTACATGAGCTTCTTAAACATCATTTAATCCTGAAATGAAGAGGTGAACTATTTCTGAAAGATTTCTAATTTATTTAGAATCTGTCAAACAGCACAGCGAATCTTATTATTCCATAAAATGAATCACATCTTTCAATATGAGCTGTGAGATTAAATCTGATTTGGGCTTTTGAAAAATATCTCTATTTATTTTCTGTGTGGTGCATCATTCAGAAGTTTTCGTGGCTGTCATGAATACTTGAACAAAATTTATGATCTCATGTGGCTTTGTTTGCTGCAGTGCATTTATGCCTCCGCGCTGGCAAAAGCCTAGGCTAGAGGCATATGTGTTTAGGTTGTTCTTTTCTCTGTATGTATTTCGGCATGTACATACATCCCATTCCAGTGAATGCCATATCTCAGCAAGGGATTTTCTTTCATCCACTTGGACTCAACGATGAATTAGTTAGATTTAGTCGGTCATAGGTCAAAGGCACTGTGGTCCGTCTCACGAATGCAACATCTCAAAAAACACCTTTAGGGAATTAAATTAAATTTGGCACAAATGTCCACTTGGACTCAACTATGAACTGATCAGGGCTAAGATATATATGAACCATTCATGTTTTCACATGCTGCAAACTGCAACTTGACTGTGCAGAGGCATACAACCGCCAGGGGTTAATCTTAGCTTTAATTTCCCTTTATTTTTTTTTCCAATACTTAATGCTAAAACTCCTGGGGAAATCTGTCATTGGCGCCACCATCCAAACATGTCATCACATGAGTTCTCTTCAGAGCATTGGGTTCAAAGGGTATCCCAAATATTGCAGATTTACCTCTTACATAAAATAAAAATAAAGTGCAACCCGCAAATCCTACAGTGTTTTCCCCACACTGTTGTTGCTAGCACTGGTTGCTTCATATATGTAAATCAGATTCTTCTTCCACTGTTACATGCATTGTTCTTGTGGTTAAAGAATGTAAATGTCCTGATCTGACGATCTCTCTGAGCACCCCACCAGTCCTGACAGATTCGACTGCTGTGCACAGATGGTGTTTCCTCTCTGACACGTCAGGGATCCTTGTTGGCTTGAAAAACGTGTTTGTTGGTGTGATAATGAAAATATACGTTGCACCTGCTCTCATGCTGCAGCCTGACTGGTTCAATGCAGATGAACATTGTGTCTCCTTATTAACCTCGGCCTTTAAATTCTCTTCAGTCACAGAGAAGAGAATCCTGGGCTGATGAGGGGCAACACACTGGTTAATGAGTGTTTTTAAAAGAAGCGTGAAGTGATGTCTTGAGCTTTACCAACTTTTAACTAGAGACCAGGGGAAACTTTGGTGACAAGTTTAAACTTCTGGAATATAAGTACTGCTGTTGCTTATACCATAGCATAGTGTTGAATGTGTAGTGTTGAAGTTGAAAAAGTATGTGGAGTACAGCAAAAACAACCCTGTTAACGAGTAGGTTTTTTTGTGTGTGTGTGTGTGTGTGTGTTTTTAATCTTATATACTAGCCTTAAATGCTTACCTTATGTTCTGTCACATGTTACACTGTCAGAAGTTCATATTAAATGTGGCAGAAGTTTCAAATAATGAGGTAAAAGTAAGTAATCCCTATGAGCAACAACCTCACACTTCAGCTGTTCAAAACACTGTTTCCAGCTGCTTTTTTCTTACTTTTGAAATGAGTATCAACTTCTTACAGATTTCTTTTATGTGGTTACTTGCTCCAGACATGCTCCTGCAGGTGTTTACATGACGTAGCCTACTGCCACATGTGGCAACATGTGTCGAGGAAGGATGTGATCTTGCTTGCCAACATTGTAAATTTCTCCCTGATTTTGCATTGTATTCCTGCTGGACCATATCCTGTGCTGAAGATTTGGCTTTATAAGCTTTTATTCACAGTAGAAAGTGCAGCTATGCAGAGATGCGACCGTGCATATGCAGAAAACCCAGAATTGCTGATCAGAGCAGCATGAGCTTTTTGAAAGTGGGTTTCAGGTGCTAAAACACAGTGTTTCAAGAAAGAGGGTGTTTGATTTAGGTAGAATTAAGCTCAATTCTGGCAAATAGGGGAAAAAAGTTTTTTAACACTCAAGAAATTATTTTTCCAGTAATGCAATATGAGATTAGTGAAAAGCAACACAATAATGCATTTAGAGTTTAATTCCCACAAAGTGTGATTACTCTCTGTATATTAAAAAAGACTCTCTGAAGAAGGAGGCGATGAAGGTTTTGTGTTCCTGGTAGCCATGTGAACAGGAGCTTTCTTCTTTTTCTCATAATTATACATATAATGAAGCAAACTGCCCCACTCACCACTTTGTGTAAAATAACATGGGAATTTAAAGTAGTAGATGCAATACTTGGTTACTTAATCAAGTGTCAATCATGGCAAAATGTTTATTTTTCAAATGAGATGAAATGTTGTACACTGAAGAAAACTACTGAACATTGTCCTCCATTATATGAGACAGTGAGGACAATCCAGACACTCAGAACCATAAATAGACTCTTTAACAAGGAGCATTACTTCCTCAACAAGACGAAAGATTGGAAATGAGTAAAGTGTTTATGACCTTTTAATTAAACTGTATGACACATTTTATATTTACATTGAGGTCAGTTGTTTTCTGCTCAATGACGTACACCAGCCTACATCTTCACAGTGCATCTTCACATTATCGCCTTCCTGCTGTTAGAAAGTGGCAGATCTTCCTATAGGCGACGTAGGTGGCCACACAATGGCTACTCCCACCCCCCATCCCACCCTGCCCACACCCACACCCACACACACACACACACACACACACACACACACACACACACACACACATGCACACACACCACACACACGCAATGTTTTTTCCTTTTACATAAAAAGGAACATAGTGGAAATGGTTGTGAAAAGCATGACAGCAAAAGGAATTGAAAAAGCAAGCAAAAATAAGGAGACGAAATTTGCAAATTTGGACATAATAATAAATATGATACAAATAGAAGATAATAAAAATATTAATAATAACTTGGGGGGGCAGAAGGGGTAACTTGCCCAGGGCGCTGAATATGCTAGGTCCGTCACTGCTGCTAGATGTGCATTTTTACACCTCACCAGATTTAAATGAAATGTAAAGTGGTTTCAGTCTTTGTGATGATCACAGTATTCCTAAACACTTCATCAAAAACATCTTAAAAAAAAAAAATCGTAAAAAACTCTAGGTTTCCTTAACCAACACTTGTCACTCTTGGAGATTTAGTCCTTTTTGTAGAAGACGTGTTCTCATGGAGCGAGATGCAATTAGCAGTCAACAGTCAACAGGGATCGCAATGAAAAGTCACATTTCTGATGAGTTCATGAAGCTTAACAAAACAAAACTGGCACAGAGTGATTAAAATATATTTGATGAGGGATTAGAGAAGGTTAACAGATGCTCCTGTGGGTTTTTACAAAATCAGCCAAGCACTTTATTTTTCGTTAGAGACTCTCACATGTATGCACTTGTCCAAGAGAAAAATGGCCTCTGTATGTGCAGCTTTTAATTGGCTTTCACTCCTTTTACTGTTTGAAGATAAAACCTGCTGTAATGTCACCATTCATTCATACTAAGTTGATGAACGACTTTGATGTTCTTGCGTCATGATTTAAATGAATTGTGATGATCTGCTAACTGATGTTGCACTGGCAATATTTTTCCTCGGCAGCTACTGTGGCAATTAAAATGTCACGAGAAGAAGGAGTAAAAAAGGGCTTAAGAATACAGACAGGCAGCACGATGCCGAGAAGATCATAGAGAGGAAGAGAGGAAATGAAATGCACTCAGAGAGACAGCATATTTAACACTTGACCCCATTATGGAGAGTAAGCACAGAGGTGTGTCTCTGCTTTGCTGGCCTTTGCACTGACAATGTTCATTTCAGAAAATTACACGATCTTTGGTTGGGATTCATGGCCTACTTTCTGCGGTGATATCCACACTGTCAAGATCAGACACTAAATTATTAACTCAAATACTTATTAAACCGCTACCCTCCACTTTCTTCTTTGTGAAAATGTTTTATTTTCAGTAACATATTCTTTTCCAAGATTATTTCTAAATGTAGCCTTAACTTTAAAGAACTTCTTACTGCTTTAAACCCTTTACTGATCTCCTGAGAGGAACTCATTGATTTAAAAAGATTAAGAAAAAAGAAACATGTGAAGGAAAAAACATAAACATTAACTTGAGATATTCTCCTTTACTTTATGAAAAATAATCAGTCACAATTTATAAAGCCAACACTAAGCCAAGAAGATAAGGTGTTAAAAACTAAAATTAAGACTTTATGTTAATACGTTTTCCATTAGATTTGAATGTTTGTGATCAGTGTCGATGAGTAACTTGTGAGATATAACATTATTAAATTATAAAGTAAATGTAACTGCAATCTGCTACAGTTATTTAGAAAAAATAACTGTAGCAGTAATTATAATTACTAATCAAAGTTTACTAACTTTACGAACATTCATCGTGTGTGTCCCTTTTTATCATTCTCTGTCCCCTCTCTAAATCCAGACATTTTTGCAGGTCTATGAACACAGCGTAGGCAGAACTTATGATGAGGGGTTTTTTGTTTGTTTGTTTGTTTTTATGAGCAGCAGTTTGAGGAGTTTGGGTTCGTGGGGTGGATGATTGATCAGTCGATCTGGTCAGAGCTGATTGGATCGATGGATGAGAGGAGCAAAAAAGAAAACATTTAGACCTAGCACAATGAACAGTTACGCTAAGTTCACTGCTCCTGGTGTTCTGCTGCTCCGTCTGTGCCCAGAGGATGCTCTGCACTCTGGTGTGTCTATATATACTGGAATAGTGCTCCTAATGATGGTCCAGCTCCAAAAATATAAAATCAATATGTGGCAACAGATATTCAAATCGCAATGGGCCGCCATAAATGAATGAATATGTGGGGAAAGTTATGTACATGGTGTACAGAATGTTTCTATGAAAAAGCTGTTTGCTGCTGGAAAGAAGTGTAATGAGTGGTCATAGTGAACCAAACTACTAAAGATGGGGACCAAAACAATCTGCTAAAAGGAACTAAAATGCCCTGTAGAGCTGAGGGAAACCACAGAGTGGAGTGGTGATTACCTGTGGGTTCGTTTTCATGAGCGGCCCTTTTCACATTGGTCATTTGATCTACTTTGATATTAAAATATTGATGTATGTGGTTTTAAATGATATTTATGAATGTGTGAATATGTGATAACGTCAGGATTGTAGATCACAATGATTTAAATAATCAGATGCAGTATATTACTTTATGCACTGGGCATGCTGGTCTATATATGGTAGCCATGGCAACATAGCTTTTGTAAATTGAGTTTCCTGCAGTGTGTACGGCTGAAGGGAGGTTAGATATGATGCACACTCATGGTGCGATGTGGACATAAGCTTTGCTTGTCCTGCGCATGCTAATGTCCGGCCCTGGCTGGAGATGCTGAGCGGCCCTGAGGCATTCTACCTCACTCTGTTGACAAGCCTCCTGTCATGAGTGGCTGTCAGATTCTTATGAAGCCAAAGGATTCAGGAGGTTTTTTTTTGTTTTTTTTTAAAGTGGGGAGGTGAGTGCTATGAACACTGCTGGAAAAAATAAATACTTTACAGTTTCAGGTTGTTTGTGGCTGGATTTACCTGGTCAGGAGGGGGGAGGGGAATCAAAGCTGTGTGAGTGTGAACCGCTGAGCAAGCTGTTGTCCTCCGAGGAGAGTGTAGCTGAAAGGGTTTAGTAAGTGAAAAACATTCTCATTACCTTGGGGTTAAAGCAGCATTAAATGATCTTGACTTTTAAGACCCAAGTATATTTGATTCAATACAACTCTAAATGTGGCATGTTTGCCATGATAAATGAACAAAATCTCCTGAAGTGTGCAGAAACCTCCATCGTCAATGACACCACCAAATGTGGCATTGACCAACCTCCTTTCACATGCCTGTAATAATGTGAGTGGTGCACTGTCAACATTAAGTGTTTGGAGTTTTGCTGTAAGACAAATTACAGACTAGAGGGTCAATTTTAGAGGACATAAATCCAAACAATTTCCTAAATAATCTCAACCTCCAAAAAGCTGCACTTCTGGACCTTTTCACTTTAACCCTCTGGTGCCTCCATTTCTTTTCAAACCCTCTAAATTCTAGTGGAGATCACAGTGTATCTTAAAATATCAAATATGTCAGACTGAATGTCGGAGAAATGTTTTTTTAAGTATTGCACAAGACATCCGTAATATCATCTGATGGAATGGTAAAGCCCCTAACAGAGAGTGAGCTGATACACAATAATACTGCCAGACAGTGTGGAAAAATGTGTTCTTTCAAAAGGCTTTTTTAACATGAAACTGCGGTTCCCCTCTAAATTCCCCCAGTTGCCATGGATCCACTTAGTTAGCTGTGGTACACAGTGTGAACTCTGTCTTTTTTAGCCTGTATTTGTTTACAAATTTGGCCAACTTTCACCATCAAAAGTATGCCGAGTTAGCTCTTAGGAGTTTGCTTTGCAGTGTGCACATAGATGTACTAACAACCACTACAAGGTTACTTTGATACTGAAGAAAACTTAAATGTGATTATTCACCAGTAAGTTCTGGAGCTATAAGGATTAAGTATGTCTGAATGGTCTAAAAGCTTGAGGGATGGTCTCTCTTTACTCAGAGAACCAAGGTTACAATGTAACCCAATGCCACCTTCCTGCAAGCAAACTTGCAAATCTGGGTACAGAGAAAGAATGACCCACCTTACTCTCCCTATGATTGGCTAGTACTCGTTGTCTTTGTTGGTTGGATTGGTTATGTTTAGGTGAGAATTACAGAGAAGGCCAATCAGGGGCAGAGTAAGGCTGGCTATTCCTTCGCTATCCTAGAATTCGCAAAATTTGCTTCTTGTAAATCTAGTCTAATTAAAATTGAAGTTGTTTCTGTCTGTCCTCTGATGTTCTAGAAAACGCTTGAGACTTAACATTTTCAGTAGTGAATTATGTTTAGTGTGTTGAGCAGGGAACCATGTTAACTGTTATACTGTCACGCGGCATGCTTATGCATTCAAGAACCGATGAAGACAGAGAGACCAGAGATGTTACATTTTAACAAACTCAAACATTTCAGGCATCAGTCTTGTCTTTTTAATTATTAACGGTTTTGTTTGTAGAATTAGCCTGGTTCATTTAGACAGCTGTTTCAAAAATAACATGTATACTCTAGCACTGATGCAACTATGGCAAGTGCAATTCTTAGAACCCAAGGAAGCACAGTGTGAATTGTAAAGTTGGTAACCCTGGTAATGGGTGGTCAATGGACTGGCACTTGTATAGTGCCCTCGAAGTCTTCCGTCAACTCAAAGCACTGCGAATCCATTCACACACTGGTGGCCGAGGCTACCATACAAGGTGCCACTTGCTACTCAGTTTTTAGACATTCACACACAAATTTGGGGTTCAGTATCTTGCCCAAGAAAACAGTAACATGTGGACTGGAGGACAGGTATCACACTTGATCTTCAGATTAGTGGACAACCCACTTTACCTCCTGAGCCACAGCTGCCTCCACCTGTGCAGACCTCCTTTTTCAGCACAGTCTTGGTCTTTGCAACCAAGAAGTCATAAAGAAAAGTGGTTTCTATAGGTTTCCAACATTGAAGCCAGATGAGGTTCATCGCACTATCCCTTTGTATACAGGAAGCTTTGAAAGTAAGGTCCCTTACATCTGAGAATGAATGCTTGGATCAAGAAGTCACACAGATTGTCAGCAATTTCAGTCAGTCATTGGTCCCTTTTTGAAACTTCCAGTGAAAAAAAAAGGGACACTGGTTAAGCTGAGACCTTATAATGTGTGGGAAGTATGGCCTGATGGCTATAGCCAAAGCAGGCTCCAAGTTGTCAGGCAGGCAGCCACTTATCTCCCCACAGGTGATGGGGAAGTGGGTGGTAGAGGTGGGTTTATAAAGCACATTTCAACAACAGGGCAATTCAAAGTGCTTTACATACATAGTACAAAAGAAATACATTGTTAAAGAACATCTAAATATAAGTTAAAAGAGCCAAGAGAACAGAAAACAAAATACAAAATAAAAGCCACAGTGCAGTGTTGTTGTTGTTGTTTAAATACAAGGCAGCAAACTAAAAAGTCTTCACCCTTGATTCGATAGAACTAAGAGTTGCAGCAAACCTGCGGTTGTCTGGGAGTTTGTTCCAGAAATGTGGTACAGAAAAACTGGATGCTGCTTCTCCATATTAACTCTGGGGACACAAAGCAGACCTGTCCCAGATGACCTTAGAGCTCTGGAAGGTTCATAATGCAGCAGAATATCAGAAATGTTTTTTGGCCTTAAACCATTCAGTGCTTTTATAAACCAACAGCAGTAGTTTCAAATTGATTCTCAGAGAGACTGGAAGCCGGTGTGAAGACCTCAGAACTGGAAAGAAAACGTACAAAAGAAAAATCACACAAGTAAAATAGAAATGAGAAAGAAAATCTGACAGAAAGTGCAAAGGTAAAATTATATATGAATAAAATACAACACAATATAAAGAATAATCAGTATATCAATATAAATACATATCTTCCACCCAAGTATCACTACTTAGAAGAAATAAGCACATCAAATAAATCAGTATGATGCAGAAACACAGCATTCACACAACACAGCCCTATACACTAACAAATATTTTTGCCATCAAACTGCTCTCAAGTTTATTTTTGTATTGACACAGAAACATAAAATCTGTTAAAAAGTTCTATGTCATGTTCTATTATTTCGCTCCACAGTATTTTAAACAGTACTGTCCTCTTGATGTATGATACATTGGTAGATAAAGACTTTTTTGTTGGTCTATTAGGATAACAGTTAACCTGGGAATTGTGGATTAAAAAACAAATAATTAAAATTTGCTAGTAAGTTTGCACTTCAAAAATAAAAATATTCATTTGGATAATGTTAATATCACAAATTCTTAATATAAAGTAATTGACTCGTTGTGCAGCAATGTATGTGCTTAGTGATAACCGCTAAGTAGATATATGTTTTACACATACTCATATTGATGAGGAAGACCTGCCTGTCGACTGATGCTTGGGTGTCGGTGTGGGTTCAGATGATAAAGGTTTGGGGATGTAACGGTCTCCTGAAACTCTCCGCTCTTCAGTTCAGGGGCTTCTAACCTGGTTGAGAGAATATCCTCAAAGTCCCGTATTTCATCTGCCATCAACTTCATCTTGTTATTGACAGTTTCTTCAAAGCTATGTTAAACCATTCAGTGCATTCACTGAAGGCCAGGAAGCTCCTCTAAACAAGAACTAGACAGTTCAAGAACGAGACACGTGGATAAACTAATGAATGAAGTCATTTATTAGCCACAGAATAATTGATATATATCAAATGAATAGATGTGTGGAATCTGTAAAGTCAGTAGTGTAGGGAATAGGTAAGTGAAATGTGCTACATGAGTGTTTAGCTGTTAAAACAAGAGAAAGGAACCAAAAGCCAAAAGTATGGTGAGAGGAAATCTACCCAGCTGCTGCTCTGGCTCATATGAAAGGGGCACATTAGGCTCAGGTGTATCTTATGTCGCTGATTAACCTCCACAAAGGTGTGCAGAGAGAACAGCAAAATGCAACAAGCAAAAAGCTCATCACAAACTCCAAATTGGAGCCACAGGACAGTTGGTCTCAGGAGGAATAGCTTATTTTGAAACCAAGGCTTTTTTTGAATATTTCCATTCTATGCTACTTTTACACTTACATTGTACTTACTCATACACATACATTTCACTCAAGTACATTCATTCGACATTTACAGTTACTAGTTTAAAAGAAATTTATGGGGAACTTTAAAGAGAAAATCAAGAGTTTAGGAAGTTAATTGAAGACGGGGCTAATAGACATACCTATCTTTTGTTTTCCATTGGCTGAACAAGGCTGCAGTTTTGGCAACCATTCAGTTACTGGGTGAGAACAATTCCATTTAAAGTCTCCAATTAGTTGAATTGATTCCACGCTAAGCTCAGTCACCAGAGACAACCAGCACAAATAGAAAAGGAGGTAATTTCATCTCATATTTGGGTCAGTCATGCCTCGACTTCAATACTAAATATAAAACTAAACTAATCAACCCTAACAATTTGTTAGAACTCAATTTAAGCACAATCATCTTAATCATTGTATTTCAAGTTTTCTGAAAGTAATATTAATGCCCTAACAGTGTGATACATAGAGCATCAAGTTGAAGTGATAGAGAATAGCTGGTGCTGCATTGTATAATGCAGACCATTACCTGGGTCTACCAGAGCCACAGAGACTATCATGACTCACATTAGATTAGACCAAGCTTCTTTCATTGTTCCCCAGGGCCACATTCATCTTGTGGCAGTCACCAAATATTGACTGTAATGGTGACAAATGTGGTCTGCATTGTACAACACTTTATAGCTTATATTGTGCTCCCCTGTATAAGGCCAGTTCATTACTGGAATTCATTATGAGTGCAGGACAGACTGGGTAATGCTGCGAGAATTGAAAGGCACCAATTTACTTTTAACAATATGCAAGGCTCCCCTAATCCCTCGCTATAGACCTCATCAGTGAAACGGATGGCTGTGAATTCGCAGCCCATGAATCTTTAACCACCACCGCTCCATTTGGTTGTTTTAAAACAGTTCAAGAAGTTGCTTCGTTGGCAGTGCTTAAATTCATAGTAGAAGCTCCGGAGTTAATCCCCCTCGTATGTGTGCGGTACCTGCTCAGTCATCTGAGTCGCCATGCAGCAGGTAAGGTGATGACATTTCTATCCTGATCACTCGCAGGCCCCACCGCTTCACCTTTTATCAGAACTTCCAGTTTGTGGGATCCTGCAGTGACTCACGTTGGTTTATGTAACCCGTGTCCCTGCCTGCGTGGACAGGTTCGCCATGCAGTGTGCAACACCCCGAGCCTCGTGTGCTGCCCTAGTTAAAGGGGTATTTTAAGAGTTCCCACACGGGTTCATTTGCCCTCGCCTCCTTCTCAAGTACAGCCCTTTTTCCTTCAAAAGCATCCTTTAGTGCCAGACCGGAGAGAGGAGCCCAAGACAATTGTCACACCATCGTCTTGTTACAGCGAATAAAGGTGTGCATGTATACAGTTGATACATTTATCTGTCACATAAAATCCTACAAGGTACAACTTGTGCGAAATCCACTGCTGTTAGCAACTTGAACTGTGCATTGCAAGTTCCTCCCATTTTTTGGCCTATTTCACTGCTCTGCAAACATTCTAGACTTCTGATTAATAATAATCCATGTATCCTGTAATCTCAGTCAAAAGTTTTAGGCTGGAGTGCATGTCTTTATGAGCCAGTTTACACCTGGTATCAATGTACATCTTGACTGATCCAATCACAAGTGCACAAAGTGTTCACTTCTGGCATCAGAATGCATCTTCACATGCATCGGAGTGACCACTTTTGATCGGATCTCACTTCCGTTCAAAGGCAAATAAACATATACATCATTTCTATTTCCAAAGACCAAATCTCTTGTTGTTTTTAATCGTTGGGAAGTTTGTTGTGTGCACCCCACCCCTCCAGCTCTGCATTGGGGATAGTTGGTGGGAGTCCACCTGTACACATACAATGACAGGGCTAACTGTCAGCATCACACAGCTAACATTGCCAACATCCTTCAGTGCTGCATCTAAACTTGTTCGCCAGGAGAAGAGCGCCTTCAGAGGACCACCCTTAAACACTGCATCTAACCTGTGTCACAGCAGCAACAGAAAGTTAAATCTGGAAGGGAGTCTGATAAGCAAGGATGTCATCTGAGTAGGTAGTCCTGCAATGTGGCTCAAGACGTGTGAGTGTACACACTGTAAAAGCATATGGTCATATGTGGCCCAAAACACCTCTGCATGTGGTCTAAGCAATTAGATTTAAAGATGCATTTAGGATGTATTGGGTGCATTCACGCCCATATTACAGCTGTACACTTTGGATCCAATTACCCAAGGCACATTAATACCAGCCTGTGGTATGGTTCTGTGAATCAATGGTTTCTGGTTGTGGAATGATTTAACTATAGATTTGGGCACAGTTGCTCAAAAATGCAATATACCACAGACTCCATATATTCATTGATATCTTTTAGCTCATGTGGGTTGTCTAAAGAGCAAAGTTCAATTTCACTGGAATGCTCGGTGAGGTCCTTCAGCAGCAAGGGAGCAGTCAATTGTCATTATATGTGGCTATTTAGTCACATTTACCTGATTGATGCTGCAACTCGATTATCATCATCAAAAGTTAAAAGGAGAATCACTTTAGTTTATAGAACTCATACTATAACAGACTTTACAAAATGCTTCACAATAAAAGATAAAATGAAAAGACCATTACTTGGGCCAAAAGCAGAATAGATAAAAGTGTAATAAAACCGAGCACACAATTGCCAATAAAAAATATACTTTACTGTGCTCACTTGACAACCATAATTTAAATAGCTGGAAGCACATCTGGTCTCTGGCTATAATTTCCATTTTGACTGTGCCATATCCCACTGAGAGAACTGTGGGTTCACATGGTCTAAAGTAATATGCATGAGGTGACCACCTTCTGACTGCACTTTTATTTTTAAATTATTTGGGGGGACGTTTGATGCCAGTATTACTATAGATAGCTGACAGGGAATGAGGGACGAGAGATGATGAACATGTTGGGAAAGTCTCAGGAAGCATACAGGGGACATTGTGGTTGATGGCCATATACATCTGGTTTACACTGCCAAGGAGGTTATGTTTTTGATTTGGTTTGTTTGTCTGTTCACTAAAAAACTACTAGCCCGATTCTCATGAAACTTGGTGAAAGGTGTTCGCAGGCCAAGGAAGAACCCACTTAATTCTGAAGTGGATCAGAAATACAGGGCACATGTTGAATTCACTCTTCACTCTCATTTACTTTCCAAGGTAGGACCAGGCCTGTCACATTAATTCTGTAATCGACTTACTGTATGATACATTAACATGACTTCGACCACCTTGAAATTACCGATTGTGTTAACAGGTGTGTTTGTTTACAAAGAATATCACCAAAATTTTAACCAACATACTAAGAAAACCTTTTTTCATATTCAAATTCCAGTATCTGTATATTCTTAATTAAAAGTTTATTACTCTTTGAAAGGGCATACTTAAATTATGATACTATCAGTTTAGTGTTGGCATAATATGGTCTAAAATGACAATCATGTTGTTTAATGCAATTATTCCATGGACAATATATTGTCCAATAACAGTAGTATTTGTGGCAGGTCTAAATAGGGCATGTGAAATAAATGCCATATATCTTAAAATCCAGTAGACTGTATGTTGTAGATTGAATCCAGCCAATTGTAGAAATACAATGACTCCAAATCGCAATGTAGTTATATCGCAGTATCATCCATGTAGCTACATGTTCGAAATATAGAAGGGGACATGTCCTTTGCATCTTTCTCAAAATCTTCACCTATGCACAAATCATTCTAATCTCCCCTGGTCCTCGAAGCTTTGAAATGATATCCACACGTATAATGGTTATGCTAACAGATTTGCATTTGACTGTTGGCCTTGGACTGTTGGCCTTGGACTTGTTCACGACAATATAAAGTTGTGTTCACAGACTTTGTGAATAGGCATCTATTCACACAATATTTTTTAGACCATGCACTGTGTAGAAAGTGATACATTGAGTTCTATGGAGGATAGCAGTGAAACATTGATTTAATGATGTGGCCCAGCAGTGACTCACTTTTTTTATTTTTTCTTATCACCAGTTTTATCTTTTGATGTGCTTCAGATGAATGCAATTTCAATAACGCTCCACTCAAACAGCACCCGAGTCAGTTTAATGGCTTTTGCCCGACTTTTGGAGAAATTTAATTAGCAGGATATTATTTGAAACCGTCTTTCCCGCTGCGCTATGTTATTTGTGTTTCTCTCTGTGGCCCGATGCAACGACTTTTATTCTTTTCTCAGACTGGTTTCTTTCAAACGATGATCTCCGGTCTGGTTTCATTCATCATGCTGGAAATGAATTATGAATTTGAAATGTTTGTGCTCGATTGTTTTAATCTGCCAAGGTGATGATCGGTTTCTGACTGTGTCAGCAGTAAAGGAGGTGCCCGCCACTTCATAATGGAGGCTCATTACTTCACATACTCCTGATCAGCATTTCTGGGAAGATGGTAGAGACCTTTTTGTAATTAAATTTAAATCTCCTCCTCCTTCAATTATTTGAAGAGCTTCGATCTTGATGATTTGTCAACCAGATAATTTTAAAAGTTAATCTATGACCTCTATCAACCTCTACAATACTAATTACAACATGGCTGACAGCTCCAACTAATATGAATATTTCCTAATAATACCTGGTAGAAGAATAAATTAAGTGTTTATTATACAGCAGAGAAAATCTTCTAGCAAAGAAATTACATAATTTTCAGAAAACTTAAATAAAATTTGTTGCAACATGAGATCATTACCTCGTCCTTACTTTTATGCATTTCACAAATAAATACTACACCTGCAATGTAGGCACGGACATGCAAAAGAGCTGTAGGATTTATCTGCAATTTGTGAGCAATAATGATTTGTGAAATGAGATACTTCCCACGCCATTTGCAGTTTCTTAAAATGCCCATTCCTGATATGTTAATGCTGTAACTTTAGGTGCATAACGTCATTCATGGGGTGTCAATGGCATGTATTTTGGCCAGGATAATTGTGCCATGAAATTGTTATGTTGTCCCATGCCTAGTTGGCAGAGATCTACTAGTATAAGGTATACTTATTTACGGTCTACATATTTTGGTCTGTGATGCAGCACATTGGTACCTCTTGTCCAATTTAAAAACACCAGCTAGCTTATGTTATCTAGCTGTTCTCTGCAATCCTCGAAAGCTGCTGTTTTGACATCATGTTTCCTTGCCAGGAGCGGCAGCCGACAGACAGCAGCCCATATCACTACATGGATTCCAGTCATGCAGTGCCCACTAGGATTTCATCTCCAAGCAGCCATAACCCCTGTGAACCCACAGACAGATGTGTCTGGCACCCAAAATGAACAGACACAGCGAGAGGTGGAAAAACGAGCCACTTTGAGGGCTTGTTAGTGCATTACTCTGTCTTGCGAGAAGTGCCTGGATGTTGTTTGTTCCAGGAGTCACAGAGGTGTGTTTTTTTAACTTCGCTGCACCCTGATTCCTCCAGTATTTTCATCTCTCACTTTAAACAGGGTTCAGTTTTTATTTAGTTTTCATCTATCAGGTACTAGAAGTGCAATTTCCTGTTTTTTTCTTTAATGTATATATAAAGTGCTGTCTGTGTGATCGTCACGGTGTATTAGCCACGGGCTCAGATTTGCAGTAAATACACTTTGAATTCTTGCCTCAGTTAATGCAATCTCCTTTCACATTGAATTATGTATTCCAGGTTCTGGTTAAAAAAGAAAATGCACATGAAAAGCGCTGCAGCCTCTTCCTGTGTCTAATTAAAAAGCGATGTTTGGTTTGAGGGGAAAAAAGAGTGAGAGACATGAAAGCAGAGATCAAAATGTGACTGGTGGAGGCTCACTGACAGCAGGAGTCTTCAGATGGAAGACAAGAGGTAGCAGGAACTTCATTTACTCCACCGTGTGAGACACTTGAAGGCACAACGCGTCTCCGAACAAATCTATCTCACAAATTGTTGTTTGATTTCTGCTCTTCATCTCCAACTGTAAATTAACACCCTGAGGTCTCCCAGTGTACATCCTCTACACACCGAGAAATGCAAATCACGAGTAGCTGTTTTATTTTCTTTTTCTTTTTCTTTTTTTTCAGTGCAGCCTTTGTTCAAATGTAAGGCTTTTTTGTGCCTGCATGATACCTGCAGGAAGCCTGATCCCGTGCAGCAACGCTATCAAGAGTGTTTTAGTGCTTTTTAAGGCTGAAACTTTACCTGATGTGTGGAGTCAATGGCACTTAAATTGGAGAAAGAAAGCAGCTTTTCGAAGGCGAGAGCAGTGGAGGTAGCAGGACTTGTAATGGTGTTACAAAATGTCATCACAGCAGGAGGTGTAAGTGTTGCCCGGGAAAACAAACCTTCACAGAGGGATTTGGTGTTGTTGTGATCGATCGCACAATGTTGGAGCAACTAAAAATGGAAATGGCATTGGGACGGGTTAAAGGGAACCGTAGTTTTTAACATTTTGCATTTGTTTTAAAGGCAAGCAAATACAGTCAATCTGCATTAAGTAATGCTTTCATCTGAGGTAAACAGGTGGCCTTTTAATGAGTCAGTAAGGCAATAATAAAAATGTCAATAACAAAAAAATGTCAAAACAGTGTGCTGAAATGATCAACAGAAAATGTACAGCAGTTTTCATCATTTGTTATTAAAAAAAAAAGGTTAACATTTATTGCTTTTGACTTCTCTACTTTGAATATTGGCTGCTATTTCCTTTCATTTAATATTGCAAGCGACCTTGCTCTGGGCGAGAAGCCATTTTCACTGTTGTGTAGACTGAAAAATAATCTATAATTGATAATTGTATTTATCAATCGTAACAGTTACTGTTCGGCATGGAAGTCCATTCTTGACCTTTTAAATCTGTAATTGATAACATGACTAAGTCAAAACAGTATTTGGCTGGACTGTGTATGGAATGTCAGAAGGCTTTTATTTTGAAATAAGGACTTTTAGTTTGAAAGAAGAAGTTGCGGCATTCGCTCACTCACAGGCAGACATTTGGGTTTATAGTGCTTTCCACACCTGCTGCAGTCAATTCAAAAATGATCTTTACTCAAGGGCCACCTTGCTTTCTTTTGCAGCCTTCTGCTCCATCAACCTCTGTGACAACTGTGCAAAACTCCATGTGCTGATAAAGACTGAAGTTTAAATCTGCAGAAAAGCTTGTCAGTTGACCATAAGTCAACATTGTTCATATCAAAATAATTGTCAGTTGCAGCCATTAAGAACAGAGCAGGAGCATTTCTTAATGTTGGGTAGAAGCAACCATCCGTGTGAGCATTTGAGGGTTATGAGTTATGTCAGCAAACATAATGTTTCAAGTAGAACTGATATAATTTACTATCTGACACAGTAACTAGAGGTCTGGGCAAGCCTGTTTTGAGTATGAACCCACTCATGAGGTAACACATGCAAAGTGGGAGAGGCAAAAGAAAGAGACACCACATATGGAGAAATGTACAGATTACTGAAAACTGGTACAAATTGAAAAATGGTACAAATTAATCAACCCCAATATGAAAATGTACTAACGCATTTTATGTTTTAGTCTGTTACACGATTTGTTGGCAACAAGAAAATTCTGACACTTGTACTTTAGTGAAAATAATTTTAAAATCTGACTGTGGTGTCCCAAAACATTCTCATCCCAAGTCGTTCCATATTTCCGCATTACAGTGGACCTCTATGTCCTCATATTACGCTCTGACATTTAGGGATGGCATTACCGAGACTAGGATTGCGATTAGGCAACAAGGGCATGGATGGTGAGGCTTGGGCAAAATGTACACATCTTTAGGCACATGTTTAGGTGCAGAAAAATAACCTCACATTCAAACAGGAAGCAAAAGCCAGACTCCCAGGAAAGTCCGTTGTTTGTTTGATCCATCCGCGTTCCATCCCGCCTGCCCTATTGAGACCTTTGTTCTCAACTGATGCTGACTGTCTGCTTATCATGTGGCCTGGCCAAATTTCAGCAGATGTCATCCAGCAGTGTATCACCCCAATATGGCTTTTGGCGTCCGATCTTGCGCCGAAAACACTCCAAAAGTGGCAGTATTTGATGACTTTGGAAAAAGAACGGGCTTGGTGTCCCCCACAGGTAGCAGATGGCAATGCACTTCTACACCTTCTCTCGAGGATGACTGGGCTGAAGCAACACAGGGATCGTCTCTTGAAATACACACTTTCGCTGTCCGAATATTAAGAATGATGCTGATAAAAACGTTACATGTTGGGGCTTTAAATCCTGTCCCACTCGGCTCAGTGTTTAAGTGTCGGCGTGTACGTTTGGGAAATACGACGTGGCATTTTGAAACACCCTTTGGTAATTCATTCATTCAAGCCATGACCTTATCTTACCGAATATGTTTGAGTTTTTTTTACTTGCTGTTCACCATCACTACCCCTTTGATGTTGTTCAGGTCAGAGAATGTCTCGCATCCCTCTGGGGGTTTGCATCCATCCTCCGCTCTCACCTGTGTTTCTCGTTCTCTTTGTTTGGCAGTGTGGGATTTCTTCACCTGTGCGTATATGACAGACCACCTATTCTACTCTTATCTGCTCACTGACCCCTCCTTTTGTATGAACCAGACGGCTCTTCAAAAGCTCAGATACAAAAGCCCGACAATCACTTCACTGTTTCATACGCATTCATTCTCTTTCATCTCCAGCCTCTCACCTGCTCTTTATCTCCCTTTGTTTCCTTTGAATCAGAAAGGTTGAGATCAGATAGGAAGCAACTATTCAGATTTTGGAAGTATTTTCTTGATTTCTTATGTAGTCAGGAATGTCCCCAAAAGCACATCTCGCTTGTCATGTTAATCTGATCTCACCTCACTTTTTTGCTGGTATGCTATGTGAAACGTCACAGCATCAAATCAGGCTTCATTTCTGTCATATCTTCAACACACACCTGCTTTAAGACAATATCTTTCATGTAGAATATCACACATGAGAAAAGCAACAAAAAGAAGCTTCTGTAAGCCAGAAATTCTCCAAGTTGCAGCAAGTACGTTGTATTTTCACAGTATGCTCCCCTGCTGTTGTATAATTAGTGGTCACTCCTGGAGTCAGGATCGGGGGGGGGGCTTTGAGCTCCGGGGAGACAACCAACAATTGTGGACACAAAGTGAGTACAAAAAGATCTCCCTGAGAAACGAGTCAATTAACTTGCTCCCTAAAAGGACTGCCGTGTGGTTTCCTGTCGCTATGAATGTTCTCCTTTTGTTCATTTTATACATATGTTACCTTTAGTAGTGGGAAAAAGTAACACTGAGTATGGTGAGGAAAGGGCATGTAGGTGTTTGCATAATGGCATCATAATGAGAGTTTATGCCACCACAAGTGCATGTTGTCTTACTGTAAGGAGGTCATTAAACTGATCCACAATATTAATTTCATTCAGGATTAACTCCAAAAATGTGGATTTCAAATGTGACCTGGGGAAACTTGAGACTGAACTGCCACAAAGACTTCAAGAGCAAAAGCATTCAAGTCTCAAGTTTTGACTCTTACAATCCCAGGAGAATAAAAAACACATGTAAATAAGACAGGGAGCATACAGACCTTTCATAGCCTTTGACCTTGCGTATTTAATTTTGGGCCTTTGAAAGGACTTGGTCTCTACAATGTCAAAAACACTTTGAAGGAAAACTGCCCTTTTTTATTAAATCTGCAGCATTCAGAGAACAGAAAGACTTCAAGGTGCTTTGGTTGTCACTCTACACAAGGTTGGACAAGAAAATGCACGCTGTGGTCCTTCGGCTCTAGTGCTGCTGTCTGTCTCCATTTGAAGTAAGAAGGTTGGGTGCTATGCTTATGCAACAATGACGTTCGAACACCATTATCAGCAGTATTTACCAAATGGGTGCAGAGTAGAGCGATGGCAATAAGCTAGCTGGTGATACACAAACAGGGACTCAAATGCACAAACATGCATGCCAAACATGCATGCTCGGCCAGACAATTTACCACAACGAACACAGTCACTCTGTTTACAACACACATACACACACACAGAGTGGAACTTCATTCTCTGCTCAAGATGCCATTACTCCACTATATCTTTCCCTAGCAAATAGTCGTTTCTACTTTTATAATACTCTGAATGTTGTGGACGGCTCCTTTAAATTTAAAATTCATAAGTACCCAATAGGAAGCAACAGGACAGCAGCACTAAAAGACAACAATGAATCCTGTTTGTCAAGCCAAAATTCATTATCAGCTCTTTGGACAAAGAGACTCCTCAACAATTACAAAAAAACACAACAATTCAATCTTTCTGTTTTGTTGAAGTGAATTAAGATGCTGTTTACTGGAACACAAGAGTATGTGATGTCACCTGTGCAATAATGAAACTCCTGACTATAAGAAAGCATATAAACACTGAGAACAGCATGGGGCCAAGGACGGACGTGTAAGGGACAGCAGGTGTCCACGTCCTGTTAGATAGTGCAGCTGGAACCACTGTGAGGTGACATCCAACCCAGTTCATCAGAAGTGAGGAGAAGGTCATTGCTTCTTAAATTAGAACAGCTTCTGTTCTTGTTTTGAGATGTTTACTCCCAATAAATGTTGCTGCTGTGTTGATGCCGCCTCTCTGGGTCACGCAAGTGTGTCACAATGATTACGGTTGTTATCGCTGTATTGTTATTGCTGTTGCCACTTTTGAGAGAACGTGCCATTTGGCATGGTGACTGCAGGAACGTCCACCAGAGCTTGTGAACTAAATGTTTATTTTACTCCAAAAGATATTTCAAGTCTGTGAATTTGGCAGTACATCCAATCGGCCCCACAACACTTTCATCTGCAAGATCATCTGAGACCAGCTCCTCAAACAGCTGATTCAGCAAAAGTCCAGAGATTGCTGGACCCATTCAACGCCCCTCTTGCTCGGCCCATAGGGACTTTCCAGCTTTCTACTATGTTGTTGTTGCTACTATGTTGTCCAGTTGTGTATATTTATTGCTACAACAGGTGCGGTCTGGCCGACCGGAAGCATATGGCAGGCCCCTTAAAAACTTGTGAGATTTGTGGCATTTTGACTGCACATTTATGAGTGGCCTTTCATTGTGACCATCTCAGGCACACCTGTGTAGTAGTGATGCTGTTCAATCAACATCTTGATTTGCAACACCTGCCTGGTGGATGGGTAAATCTGGAAAAGGAAAAAAGCTCACTAACATGATTTTTTTTTTTCAATGACCAAAAATTGAGAGAAATATTTCTGAGTGCATGAAATTGATCTTTGACTTAAATCTGTGAAATATGGGGGGAAAAAAACAAGTGTTCAGTGTCTAGGCATCACTTCTAGTAGACTGTGTTGCACTGTGACATGTGGCACTTCTGAAAAGGTCATTCTATATGAGTGAAAGTTCCCAAGTGTGTCAGGATTATTACAGCATGTCAAAGGAAATGGAGGCTCAGTTTGACCCGGGGTCAAACCTCCAACCAGACACCTTTTGGCAAACACTTTGCACCTGCAGCCCACCAGCAAGCTGCAGGCACGTTACCAGTTCAAAAGAAACCCAGAGGCTCTTTGGGCTTGAAGCCAACGTTTTAATAAGCAGTCTGACTGTGTACCTGTTGAGGCGTAACCTGACTAGAGGGCATGTTTGACACACGGCTACACAGGGTGAGCAAATGTTCTTAACACTTTCACCCAAGGGCTTCAGGCAGGGCCAATAAAAATTAAAAAGCACAGCAGGGAGAGGGAACAGAAACTTGATTGTATCTTAAATGTATGAATACACAATCAAGACATTGTTAGTAGTTGTTATGAAAATGGGATCCGTGGCATCTATTTAAAAAGGTCCTCCTGTTTGGAAACCATTTAGGTCTGTCTTGACATTTCAAAAAGTCCCACTGCGCTCGAATTTTAACGAGTGCTGGCATTATCACTGGAGTGTTCATTTGAGATTCTTATGAGGGCGGTTGGATATTGTAGATGACAGCACCTAATCAATTAAACCCGCGGCCTTTTAGACAGAGTGCGACGCCGCTGTCACTCCATCCCTGCTCCTGGGAAAAACAGACCTCACTCCGTCTCTTTTATAAAGTCGTGTTAATCTTAAGTCTCCTAATAAACACCATTAGACGAAGGCAACAGTGGCGTCTCTCGACACGTACCGCCTCACAGTGTTCAGCCATCATTAATTAGCATCATCATCCCCAATTGTTTACTTGTGGCGAATGATCATTTAATTAGGTAACTTCAGATGGAGGATCCAAATATTATGGATAGATTATAACAAGATCAGTGGCAAACAGCTCCTGCAGCGGCTTAAGGAAGCTTAACTCTGTAGGACAAGTATCAATCACATTTATATGTAAATAGATGTAATTATCTGTACTAATCATCACACATTACTCATGAGGCAGGGAAGAGAAGGGCGCTTGTTGCTTTGATTCTGTGAAAGTGGCAGAAGTGTGAAGGAGACAAAGCCACTCAAAGACATGCAGCAGCGAGCCAAGAAATGCTCCACTGACGGAGACGGCTGTAAAATAACACCCACTTACTCAGAAGGCTCCCGATAAAAGATTCTCTGAGTAGGCACTATATGGCAAGACATTGATGCCATTTCTTTTTTGTTTTTCAAGATCACCAAGGTTAGGTTAGCCTGATTTACAAAAAATACAAAAAAAAAAAAAAAACAACTAACGTGCAGAGACAGTCTCCTGCTAGAATTTCATATTTGTGACAGACTCAGTCGGCAGCACTTAATATTCTGTTTGCTCACCATTATTTAAATAAACTTGCGGTCTCCAGTATTTTATCATCTACCCATATCACCAATTTTATCTAATCTCATGTAGTCTCTTTGCATTTTGAAAACTTGTCATTTTTCTCAAAACAAGTGAAAACATTCACCACTTAGCAGGCATACACCTTACAATCAGTGTTTTTAAGACTTTATTTGATGTTTTTGGCACCAAATCCTTCACTTTTTGGGGGGGCATTTAACATGTCGTCATTGAATGTGATGCAATTGAGCATCAGCAACAAAATCAGTTTGACTGTCTTATTTTATGTTGGAATGTCCGAACTGGCCACTAGCAATGCAGAGCAACGTGATGCAGCATTTTGAGCTCATCTGTTTTCAGATGTCCTATTGTATTTTTATTTATCACTTTTACATTTCTGCTGAAGCCATAACTGATTTGTGATGCTAAAATAAGGGGTTATCTATACAATACCTGGTTTGATGGATTTAGTGTGGACAGAGAGCATCCAAAGTGACTCGAAGTGATGCGATGGACACTTGCTTGCTGTTAGGACACATCTGTGCTTAGGATTTATGATCAGCTTATTTGAACTCATCACAGGCATATAAAGATGCATTAATATATATCAAAATATCAAATAATTAGTGATGAACTCACAGAGAATTATCACCCAACTCCACAGCGCCCCTCAGATCTACAGAGCATTTCTTCTTTCAGCTCATCATTTTGGTTTTCTTACCCACAACTTTCAACCTAGTTTCCAGCAGCAAAAACAGAAATTAGTTAAAAAAAAAACAAACTCTAATACTGCTCATCACCAATTAGCACACAGACAAAGTTACAAACTAGCTGGTGATCTTTCTGAACCACTTTTAGCAGCTAAAGAGACAGACATGTCCTTCAAGAGTTGGTGGAGACCAAAATCAGAGCTAAAAGAATAAGATTAACCAGGTGGACAAAAAACAGTGTTAATGTTACTTTGTAACTTCTGTGTTTGTGAATAGACAACCATTTAACAAAACTATTAACAAGCTCATATCAACTATATCAACTTTTAGTCATAACTTGTTTACAACTTGTTACAATGCCCCTTATTGGTAGAAAAATAGACTAATGCAGCTCTAAATTTGACTGTTTTATCTGCAAACATTAAAGGAATTTAGAATTCAGAATTCATGTCTTATTCATCCCTGTTTCAACATTTAATTGAGTTGATTTCTAAAGACACAGTTTTAAAGATTCCTACTGCACTGACAGTTTAAGGTTTTGGACTCTAATGCAACTTTGACCACGAGTTTCAAAGCCTTTTCCAAAATATCACAAATAATATGCTGGGAAAAAGATAGTGAAACCTTTTGTCCTAAAACAAGGCATATTAAATAACTGAGTCAAAAGTGTTCTATCACCTATGAAATACAAATTACAAAATAAAAGGAGAAATGATCTGTGTTCTCAATGGTGGCCACAACTCTGGATAAGATGAATATATTTTACAGCGTATATATTTCAAAAATGCGATTTTTTTCTCTCCTTGCCCATCTATGCTCATTTACCGCTGCTCCTTTGGCCTTCGAGCTCTGGAGAGCTGAAGAGTTTGTCTGCAGGAATTTTGTATTTCTGTTAAGAAGTCGCAAGGTCAGCCTGAGGGGGAAAAACAACTGGCTGTGCCTTCTCTTGCCTGGAAAAAGCATGTCAGGAGCACATGATGCGCCCAAGAGCTGCGACACACAATCCCTAATCAATAAAGGAGGAACAAAGATCCTGGGCCTCAGGGGCCCCGAGTGGGAAGTCGTCATGAGTAATGCCAAGCCGGTTGCTTCACTTATTCTGTCTCTGTTCTTTTCAGAGAGGAGGGAGGACCGTCTGAGCCACACAGACACACAATGATCTGTCAGAATTATAGATGGGACTGAAAGGGTGGCACAGAGATGGTGACAGACTCATGGAAACAGCCTCCTCTCTCCTCCACTTCTGAGGTGTTGAAGTGCACATCGGAAGCTATAGAACAAGTATTCTTGAGTTATTTGTTCAGGGTGACTTTCTAGTTCACCCTGAATTGTACATGATGCATGACTGCGCAATCGTGTCTGATCAACGTGTAAACTCGCGTGAACTCAAATTAGCCTCATCTCAACTGAAACGCTTCCCTAAATTAAAGTGAAAGATGTAAACATTTAGATTTAGCATTCTGTACACTCTGTTAAATGCCAGGAGCCGAGCTCAGCTCATAATTGCAAAGTCATTAAATGATCTCAGTTGTAATTTTCCAGTTTGTGGTGTCTTCACAAAGCCTGCCTTTTCTCCTTCATTTAATCATTTCATCAGCCTGCTTATCAACAGTTGCTTTGTGCCAAACTACCAACGTAATTACTGGAAAACATGGAGCGTAATTATGGAAAATAACTTAGTGGATAATTCATTTTTTGGAATACTCTGCTGCCTCTTCTTTACACCAAACCTGATAAGAGAGTCTGAAAATGCTTGGTGTGTCTTCACTTAATTACTTCTGACATATATTGTCTTGTGTTTTTGCCATGAGTCTTATTAAATTCTGCTTTTTAGCTTTGAACCATCAAAGTTTCATTGTGAAACTATTTCCAACAAGAGCTCCAGTTTGTAGATGTTCTCTAAGTGCAATTGCAAGCAAAAAAAAAAAAAGAATTTCACTCTGAGTTGAATGCAGAGAAAAGGAGCTGGAGGTTTTCTTTAATGACTTCAAAAATGGATTTAGCATCAGTGTCATTTTAAAAATCTCTCTCTCAAGGATACCTTTCCATTTTCTGGATGGTTAAAGTTAGTTAAAGATTACGGTTATGGTTAATCGTAAGGAAGCACTTGGTTACAATTAGGAAATTATCATTGTTAGATATGGGTAATGGGTATATTCAGGTTGGCATCACTGCGCACTACAAAAATGCACATACAATCATTAATTTGATTTCTAACCCCAACAGGTTAGGTTATAGGTTAGGTTTAGGAAAAGAGTCATGGTTTGGCATGATCATGTTATGTAATTTAACATAAAACTATCTACTTGACATAAAGTTACAAAGGTTGGTTTTAATAAATTATCATGGTTGGGTGTTGTCATTACGTACTTGATATAAAGTCATGTAGATTGGGTTTAGGACAATAAAGTTAAAAGTTAAGTTGAGGAAAACAATCATCAGGCATTGTCACTCTACATACTTACACTTTATATACATGTAAAGTTACTTAACGTGGTATTGGGTACCTTAAAATAACCTAGATTTCACTTGGTTTCACATGGGAACCAAACAGTGGTCTCCTGGGGGAAAGTCCTGTGTTTGTTTGACCTATCCATCCGTATACTTTTTCTCTTTATACTACTTTCTTCTTTACTTTCATCAGTGCATTCATTACGTGATAGCTTAATGGTTATGTTGGTTGTATACGAATTCCAGTGCATTACTTTTTGTAGGCATACACACAGTATGTTGTCCCTCCCCATGCTGTTCTCAAGCAAACTGTTGCAGCAAAGTTTGAAGTACTCTATTAGCATTACATTAAGGGAATTTAATACAAAAAACATACAATCTCCCAATTATTGTAAAGTGTACCATCAAATGTATGAGCAAAGTTGTTTGTGTTACAATTCAGAATCTACTTTTTAGCAGATACCCATTACAGTACAGGATTTTTTTTCACGACTCTGAGACATCATTGTCATCAGCTGTGTATCCTTCAGTTTCCTCTTTTTTTCAGCCTCTTACTTCATGGAGTCCTATTTTCCACGGCAAGGATAACGGCAGCTTTGTGTGATGTTACTTCTGACATATCGGAGAAGACATCAGATAAATCTGTGCTTATCCTTGTTAGTAATTCACAGACTCCTCAAGACGTCGCTGGTCGAACTCATGGCACTGTACGGGTAAGGCTGAAGAGACTTCTGTGTCCATGTGGCCCAATGCTTTCTGTTGTACACATCCAAAAATGTACTAATATTTATATATATATATATATTATATATATATATATATATATATATATATATATATATATAAAATGCTCTTGCAGCAGTAAATAAGCAACGGAGAGTGACTGCTTCACAGCTGCAGCTTGTGAGATGGAAAATTAACTGATTTGTCATCAGCAAAGGATGTTACTGGAAAAAAGCCCAGTCTGTACAAGATGTGATGATTTCAGGAAGTTCACTAAAAGACAGAATTAAGATCCATTCATGTGCAGAGAGGAATACCGTAATTGAGTGAAGTGTACAAAGTGGAAAATGCTACTAGGGAAGTGTATATATATATTTTTTAAAAACCCAGTATACTGAGATGTGCTATTAAGAGGCTGTGGGGTGTTTCATTGATGAAAAGATGACAGATGTGGTGTCAACAAGATGCCAACATGTTATCAAAGATGAGTTACAGCCAATAGATTAAAGCATCAGCTGCATGAATGATGTGCATTCAGCTCTTGTTATATTGCTTCAGCCGTAGAGCTCTTTGCCACTTGAAAAACATCCACAACAAATGCCACTAATGCCTTGTTGCTGTTTGTATCAAATATTAGCCATGTGGATAGAAACTGTGCTTATTAATCAAGTGCTTTTCTGTGCTCTTGTTTTCAATTTGAGCGTAAAAAACCTCAGCAGAAATGTCAAAATCGAGATGGGATTTCTTTCAAAATGTCCAAAAAGGGGTTTCACACTTGACCATGGTGGAGAGGTTTCTGCATTGATCAAATAAATCAATGTGTCATGATCATGGGTTTTGTTATATTGTGGACTTTATTTTGGCTGTTTTTCTGTTTGTGTTTTAGTTGTTTCTTGTTACTCATGTCCTATTTCCTGTTTTATTTTGTATTATCACACCACATTTGTTGTGTCTGGTTTTACTCCCTGTCTCTAGTGTTTCCCTGATTAGTTTCACCTGTCTTTAAAAGTCTGGTTTGTTCCTCCTTGTTGGTCTTTCCTGAACACCTGTTCTGTTTTAATCTCGTTTGCTCCACCCTTGTGTTCCCAGTCACAATCCCTGTGTTTCCCTCCTGTTCCCTGTGTCCACCCACCTAAGCAGTGTATCGCTGTCTTGATTAGTTTCCTGTGTGTGTATCCTCCCTGCTGCTTCCATCATGTTTGGTCCTGTCTCCACCTGTATTCTTCCGTATTATCATGTTGTTGTTTTTTTCAGCTTAGTTTTTGATTTGTCTTTTAATTGAACTTTGTGTTTTGGTCACTTGTTTGAATTGTGGACATTTCTTTGCATTTAAGTTCGCTGTTTGTTTGTACACCTGGCTGCTCATTTCTGTTCTTCATTTGGGTCCTCACCTGAACTCCCCTGGTTCACAATCTGCTGAAATATGATAATCAAAATGAAATAAAGTGCATTAGAAACAGATGTCACAAATGAATTAGAATGCTGAAGCATCTGCAGCCTGGTCTCATAAAAATACATGAAATTGACACAAATTCTGAATAAAGTTTATGTGGTTGCATTACAATTAGATGCTGGCAACATGAAAATGCCAATGCCAAGTCAATGAGGATAATTTAGTGGTGGTGGACAAACAAATTAAGCATAAAGAGTGAGAAAGACTGCATATGTGGTGGATTGGTCAAACAGACATGGACTTTCAACCAGGAAACTGCTGTTTGTGTTCTGTGTCCATGTTGTTACATGATTTTTTGGACTTTACATAACTTTGCAATGTTCTTTACATACATTCTTTACCAAGTTAACGTCATGTATGTCTAAAATCTTTTTCCCAAACTTAATCAAGTGTTTTAGAACAAAACGTCGACTGTTGGCATAGTTTACGTGTTGCCTGGAGACTGTGATGAAAGATTGTAACCTCCCTCACAACAATACATGAAACAAAAATGGCAGTCTTGGATTTACAGGATTTTGTATCAAAGTGGTGAAGTAGTTGGATTTTTCAGATGTTCACTTGAATACCCATTTAAGCGTTAGAAAACGTACACTAAATTGTGCATTTTAATCAGTTCAGATCAGTTTAAAATTTGCCGTTCTGGAGAATCAGTAGAAATCCGAAAAACAAATACACTGAAGAAACTTACATTTTCTGAGTAGGCCCTGACATGTAGTCTCTGGGGCTGTTTCAGGGACTGTTTAGTTTGATTCTATAAAAGGTTTTTGGTTAAGGTGTCACTTCTCAAAATGATGATAAATTGTAGCTGTTGCCAAGTGCACTAAATCTGGACAGATTAAACTGCCTATATGTCATATATAGATTGTAAATTGTTTTGATTCCACTGTAACTTCTTTAGATTTGGGTATTTGGGGTTTGCTGCCTATCACAGGTCCATTAGACTTTAACGTTCTGAGTACTGCAAAGGTGAAGACATTTGAAATGAAAGCTCTCATCTTTCTCTCTCACTCTCCTTCGTGTCACTTTGCCACTCCATCACACACATACATACATATTCACAAGGGCAAAACGAGGTGATCTGTCGCACCAGGTCCACATGGTACTTCACACTCTGCCAGCATAATGACATAGCATGGGCTCTCTCCGCAGCCAGCGTCTGTCCATCAGCTTCCCCAGAGCGAGCCGTTTAAAATGGATCTGGGTCACAGTGGGATCCCCTCTGTCCACCCGCTGGAACCTGGAAGCATTCGATTCATTTGTGACAGAGCCGCCTGCATTACTACCGCCAATCCATGTGACACACTTTACTGGCAGTGAGAGCTGCTGCATTATGTATTAACACTTAGCAGGTATGTTCTCTTCTATACACTTAACAAAAGTGCTGAGCTCCGTGTCAGCTGGATTTGCTTCAGTGTGAATGATAAAACTGATATCTAGAAGAAGAATTCCCCTGACATTTGCTCCACTTTATAAATCAGTCATGGTAATACTGCAGCAGCAACAGTTTAAACCCTCGAAAGGAGCATCATGCAAGATTTGGTATTTTTGTGATTCGGCACCCCTGCTGGTACACCACTGTTATAAATACAAATGGCGAACAGGTTTCAAACTGTTTGCTGTCCTAACATAAGCTGTAGTGATCTGTCTCATGGTTAATGAGAAAATAAAGACAGTTGAACAGCAGAGTCTACATTGGAACCCATCAGCTGTTTTCTGACAATAGTATAGCCTCTGGGGGCACTTTCAGCGTTTCTCACAAATTCATTCATTTGTTGCGGCCCACCATGCTTAAAAGATGTGCTGCCACATATTTCTTTTATATTTTTGGAATTGGACTGTTTATTAGGAGCACTAGTTGGAATATATATACCGTTTGGTTATTAATTGCACCAAACTCTTGGGGTCCATAGAGAAATGTTTTCCCTCGTGCCCTGTTTGCTGCATGTCATAGCCTCCTTTCTCTTTACTGTCAACCATTAAAACAAGGTAAAAATGCCCAAAAATATTCCTAAAAAGAGAAAAAAAATGGATTCCCAAACTCAGACATGACTGGCCTGCAAAGAGCCTTGACATCAACTCCATCCAACACCTTTGGGATGAACTGGATCACCGACTGTGAGCCAGACCTTATCTCCCTACATCAGTGTTAGACCTCAGTGATGCTCTCTTGGCTGAATGGGAGCAAATCCCTACAGCCAGGTTCGAACATCTGGTGAAAAACATGAAACCAATGGAGCGGAGGTTGTTATAGCAGCTCATTAAAGCCCATGGTTTTGGCATGACATATTTAATAATCACCTGTGGCTGCAATGTTTTGGTGTCCACATACTTTTTAACATACAGTATTTAATTTTTTGTTCCTTCTTGGTTTTTACATCATGAATTTACTGTTTAAATTCATTGAAATCTACAGTGTGCCCTGTCAGAATATCAGCATGTGAGGTCTTAAGGTGCAGCTGGAGAGCGACAAAGAGGGAGAGAGACTCTATCCACAGCTGTTGCAACATACTGTAGTTTTTATTGCACCTACGGCGCACTCAGTTTCTTTTTTTTGTCAATTTTTGTTCGATGATCTACTGTTCCCCCAGCATCAAAACACTACAACACTTGAGCAAACATTACTACATTTCACAAAACATTGAAGCATTTCAGAAAACAAAACATTCCCCCAAAAATACATTTCTCAAAACACTACATCTCCAAAAACACACAGAAAATGCTACAATATTACCAAAATGCTACAACATTACTCAAAGCAATTTTTTTCCAATGCACTTCAGAATTTGAGAAAACACTACATTTATCAAAACACTACATCTAACAAAACACTATAACATTTACCACATTACTACATTTCAGAAAACAGAACATTTCACAAAACGTTTCAGAAAACACTACGCACTGTTTAAAAAAAATTGTTTTGTTTTGTGAAATGTTGGTGTGTTTTCTAATATGTTGCTTTGTTTTCTGAAATACTGCCATGTTTTTTCACCCCCAGGGCCTCCACAGGAAGACAGTGTCTAAACACATTAGATACTACTAGCTGTGACTTCAAGTTTGCATGATGAACTTGTTTTTGTCTTTGGTATAATTTTTCTGTCTCGGAAGTTACAGAACAAAGAAACATGAATAGCATCAGCATACCCTCAACAGGCTCAGTATGGGTGTGCTCTCCTCACACCCATACTGAGCCTGTTGAAGGGTCTTTTAGTTGTTCACATCACTGCAGTTTACTTGAGGACACAGACTCACATTTTCAGACATCTTTGCTGCAGTTTTTCAGTTAACGCTGTTCTCCAATGACCAAAGTAAACTAAAGCAACAAACACTTGAGCCTCAGAAATAACTCTATTTGCTGCGAATGCATTCCCTCTGACTGCTCTGTGTCGTGTGATTTGCCCACTTTCCTGAGGGCTGATTCATGCCTGGCTACATCTATCAAGTGCCGGGACCAGACTTTTCTGTGAAATCCACCCTCCTCATAAACAAATTAATAGTTTCTTTTTCGCAATGTGTGCTCAGTTTAGTTGCTACACAATAGTAGCAATAACAGTCAAATATCTCCCATAAAAGGGATAATTGGATCACACACATGTAAACCCTGAACCGGAGAATACCTCAAAGAAAAACCATCCTCGCTGGGTGATAAACTTTTGAACCCTGGCTAAACACTCGTTGTACATTTTAATGTACAAAATTCATGTGGCAGACGGTTTTCTCTCTGCTGTGGTGGAAAAACAGTATCTGCAATTACACAGATAGTAAAAGGTTGTTATTTATTTGGTGGAAAACTGCTTTCATTTCAAGTTCATAGCTGGGTAATTTAGCTGAGCGCTCTGTAGCTGCTATAATTGGTCCCTTGATCAAACCTGTGAGATTGGAAAGCAGCTGCAGGGAGAACGGACCAAAGACTTGTTTCATAATTATGGTACACAACTACTTTAAACCATTTAACCAGAGTCTTTACATTTCCTCTTTTGCTGAACTGAATATCAATTTCAGTTGAGATAAACAAGAAATACCAGCACCACATTGAAATCTGAACAATTCATCTTTACGCTGGTTTGATCTTAGCAAAAGTCAAATAACATCTGTCAGAAATGTCATATCCAGCCGCTGGGGAAAGCATTATCTTTGAAATACAGGCACTGATCTTTAAC
This sequence comes from Plectropomus leopardus, assembly GCF_008729295.1. NCBI lineage: Eukaryota > Metazoa > Chordata > Actinopteri > Perciformes > Serranidae > Plectropomus > Plectropomus leopardus. Next base: position 7,219,517 of record NC_056479.1, on the reverse strand, counting down.
AAAAGCAGAACACAATCCCCCTGTCGTCACTTCAGAGCTTGCTAAAGAGCTCGTATGTGTAGGTTTAAGCTATCAGAGGCAGGTTTTTATTGTCTTTAACACTCGTATGGGATGATAGATGAACATATTTAAATGCAAATGAGGTACAACTATCACAGATCCGTGTTTTGTTTGCTTTGCTATTCAGCAGCATAAAGCGTAATTGAATAAAGGCAATATTTTCACTCTGAAATTATTTGAACTCCCATCGCTGCTCAGTGATGGAGGTCTCAGATGATGTTGCTTTGTTCTTTAACCACTTGAACAACACATAACGATATTACCGCAACATCAAATAAGTCGCTTACAGCAAAGATGGATCACCATGAGGTGTAACTGCTTCCATGTTGCCGAATAAAGAGGGTGTAATCAATCATTTTTTTGGCAAAGCAGTGGTTCACTGTGGATTCTGTCAAATGGAAGAAACACTCACAGTCCCATAACTGAGCCGTGACAGTTTACCGCTCACTTGAGACAAGCTGAACAAATCAGAGCTCTCATATCAGAAGAAACGTCAAACACTGACTGGACGGGATGGAAAAGCCATCTGATACTCGGTCGAACAGGATGATAACATTTGTCAGACAGCTTGCTGTGTTTAACTCACAAAGGGACTTTGTTTATAAAGGGCTAGTTTACCAAAATCACCCACTGTGGTTCTCAAACTTATTTTGATTAATGTACCCCTGCTGAAATATTTTTTCAGCCAATTACCCTCAGACAAAACATTTTTGGTAAAAATAAACATAAACTTGACCATAAATGCATCTGTTTCAGAACTTGAAAATAGGAATATTAAATGGACAATAGGTTTTATCAGACATAAAATAATTGTTTAAGGAATTATGCATGATTGATATTTGAGAATCATTTTTAAAAGAATTCTCATGTACCCCCATGCAGTACCAGAAGCAATGATCATCTACAAGGTATTCGTATTATCAGCAAGACAAGGTTATTTAAATAGCATATTGTAGTACTTCATAATGGCCGGTTTGAAGTCCTTGCATAATGAATTGACAAGTAGCCTGTAGACACTGTAAGGCTTTTCCATTGGCATTTTTGGCCGTGCCCATATTATAAAATAATGGATGTAGCTACAGTGATGTCAACCACTGGTTTTTGGTATCCTGCTTTGAAGTGTCAAATTTTATCTGTTGCCATCTTGGTTGTTTGGAGCTAGAAGTGACTGTATTTGGACAAGAGCGTATAGCTTTGCAGGACCAACGGATGGATCTGATTAAGAACCCAAAGACACTATCCGCAAATAGCCTGTTACCAAAAGAGGCCATGTCCTCAATTAAGCATATCTTTAAGCCTTAATGTAACATAAAAGTTATATAAAAATTCCCCTGCAGTACGGATGTCATGAATGTTGAAATAAGCTATAGCATCCAAAAACAGTTCTGTACCAGGTTGTTTATTTGTGCTGTAAAGATGGGAATTTTAACGTGGGGACTGTCTCACTTCTGGAGCCAGCCTCAAAGGTGGCCACTAGAGAAATTATTTTATGGCAAATGTTGCTGTTTGCCTGACCAGGTGAAACCATGCCACATTCATTTGTGTTTCCATTACCAGTGTTAATGTGCTGAGTTGCACCCAGGATGGACTGTCTCCGCAGTTGGGCCAAAGTGCGCCCCACCACATCCAAATGGGTGCTGGGCTGATGCATCGAGTCAACCTTAGTCAAGCAAAGCCAACACGTGTATGGAAAAGCAATAATCGTCTACAGCCATGCTATCCAAAACATTGCAACTGAAAAGAGACATTGTTAAAATTTTTGCGCCTCAATTGATATTTAAAATATGAAAATGGTTTATTTCTGGTGAGATTATTGCAATTACCCTTTAACATTAAGGGTGAGGACTAAACAGTTCTTCTTGTTATTTAAACCTGCCATGTTGACATTGATCATTAACTCTATGTTCTTCTTACCATAGGAAACCACCACCATGACTACCAGCACAGCCACCTGGATCTGACTGCGCTCACACCTAAACTGGGTAAGCCAACACACTAATGTAGTATAGTCCTTAACTGGAGATGTGATGTGACATATAGTGCAAAACGTCACTGTATAAATCTGCACTGAAAATGTTAATGTGGAATGCATGCCAGAAAAGTAACCCAATGTCACCTTGCTGTATCTTTTCAATGCTAAAATAAAGTTCTGTGTAGTCTGCTCTGGCTTTAAGCAGCGGTTATTGACCCGACGAGACATTCCCAAATGATATGCATTATTGTATTTCTCTAAATGAAAGTACTCCAAACAACTCTTGTGATTTCCAATTTCAAGGACAAAAGTTTATCTTTCACAGGGAAATTAAAATCTGAGAAACTGATAAAGAAGTCCTCAGAGAAAATGAAAAGCAAAAGAGTGTATGATAATCAAAGGATCATCTGTGCAGTTTGCTGCAGTTATTGAAAACTCAATTACTGTTATTGCATTCCATCTATTTCTCTAAATGTGATTTGGTGTGAAAGGAGAGCAGGTTTAAGTGTGGAGTTACTGAATGCTCCTGCATCTAAACGGCAATGAAATGAAACACGGTGTAATTAAAGAGGGAATCTGGCTTTACCCGTAATAAAAAATCTCCTGTATGATATTATGAAAACTGCAGAGGCACAGCTTGTGTCAGTGTCGTTGATACATTATACAAACTTTTCCGCCATTAATGGAGTGCAGCAGTCCACATTCTGCATGTGCTCGTCTGCCTCTTAAACAGGACTGCCTTTTCACTGGGAAAATGGGTTTCAAAAGTACTTTCAGCACCAAATAAAACTCTTCAAACTGCGCTTTGGAAGTCTATTTAGCTTCTGATGAGGATGGTAGCTCTTATGCATTATTCCAGATTTGCTGGTTTAGACTCTGTTTAACCCTTGGCAACCTCCTTACAATATTGGCTTTCAGCAACCTATGCTATAAGAGGTTTGGTTGCAACATACTGTGCACATTTATTGTTATTGATCCTTTCTTTCTCACTTGGATTTGTTAGCCCACAGACAAATGAGATACGGTAAGTAATACACATACACGTGGTGTTTATGTGTATTTTTCTTCACTTTTTCTTCCACATATATCATGTAGAGATCAAAATTCTTTACCTGCACACTGGGGGTCATTTTTTTATTATCCTTTTTCTTTCTGTCTTTTTTTTTTCAGCGCTTGTGTATTTTTTGCTATCACAAAGTTTCACGCCGCTGCATTGCAACCCATGACCTTTGGTCCGATCTCGAAATCTCTACTTCACACATTTTTCTTACTGTTTCACTCCACCTAACCGGCTCTATCTTCCCTACAAACCCACACACATGCCGGCGCACTCTTTTTCCAACTCAGTGAATGTCTCCCCTCTACACCATATGTTCCTTGGTGTTCTGTGTCCCTGTCCTCCTTGCCGCAGTAGCCACCCAGTCCTATTTTTAAATCCAGCACCAGAGTCCCTGACGGTATCCCAGCCCTCCCCACCCACTGCGCCTCCTGACCCATGACTGGGCGTCCCAAATACTGAAGCCACAGGAGCTCCGCACAGTGCAGGGAGCCTTCATGGTGCCACACATATCACTGATACCCAAAACTGTTGAAGGAATTTTACAATGTGTCACTTGAGCTGCTTAGACACAGTTAACAGATTTGCAGTTTGCTCAGAATGTGTGACGGGAAAGAAGCAGAGATTAGTACATTTTATTGATGCTATAAGTCGTCAACACTTAGTAAACCATGACCTTGAAAAGCTCAAAGGGAAAGTCACCAGACTCTCTTTACATATCGAGGAGTTCAGTTTGCCTCAATAAGCAATTAACCCTATTTTCTAAAATTCTGTCTATAACCACATTTTAATTATTAGGGTGTTCCCTGTGAATATTTCAGTGGATGAAAGTTTTGCTTCAGTTTTTTATGTTTTACAAGTACATGTATGTTAAGTTTTCTTTTAATTATATTTTTTAATGTATATCTTAGTAAAAACGTGCATAGAGCATTGACCCCCCCCCAACAAAAAGAAGTCAGTGTAAGACATGGATCCCAATGCTGTTTATGTGGCACTTTTCTTTGCAGACGACTCCATTTCATGTATGTAAAAACAAAGGAAGAAAATGACAATAGAAAACAGAAGAAAAAAGAAACAAGATTATTAAATTACCCTCCAGACACATTATGAAGTATGTAAAAATACTTTGCTACGATAAATAAATTGTTAAAAGGATGTTCCAACATAAAAAAAAAAGAAAAGAAAAGAAAAAAACCCAAAAACCTCTGAAAAGGGACCTACCTGACAGGACCTTCTCTTTCTCCCTCATTGATAAATTCAGAATCTGACATCCACCCTGTTCACTATCAATGCTTTAGCTTTCCGCTCTCTCCAGCCCTGCCATAGCGCTACAAGTGCTAGGTTGACTTGCAAAAGAGCTTTGTTTTATCAAGGTCAAACATTTTAGGGGACATAAACATAAGATAAATACATTTCTTGGGTCTTTTAGTCCTTTTAAAGCACATAGTTACTCCCAACTAGCTAACTACAGCTGGCATATGTTCTGTCAGTGCTATGGCTGGTTGCACCAATTAAACACAGTCTTGTGCTCAAATATAGTGAAGAAAATATTCACTTCACATTTGGACTGTATGCACCTCTATTGTTAATGCAGCGGCTCCCTGCCTGCAGCCGTGGCTGTAATAACACAACACGAAATTATTGATTGTGGAGCAAATAGGGTCAGGCAAAATCACACTGACGTACATCTCGAAATGCAAACAGACCTTTTCAACCCTCCTTCCCAAAAGCTAACGACCTCCAGTACAAGTCTTTCTCAATCCGCACATGCTGCTACATCACACCTTGCCCTCTCTATCTCTCCTCCAGTAAAGACTCCCGGTGTATAACCCATCTTTCTGACTGACTGTACTCTGACTGCACCGCACTGCTTCCTCCTCTGTCCCCTGTAGAGAGACCCCAGCGGATGAACAACATTCTGACCTCAGCCACGGAGCCCTACGACCTGTCCCTGTCCAGATCCTTCCAGAACCTCAGCCATCTGCCGCCCTCCTACGAGCTGGCCCTCAAGTCTGACTTAAGTAAATACTCCTCCTCTCTCCACAGATTAAGTCGGCGGTCCTTCATTTGTCCTCCATCGCTGTATTTTTGCCTTATGCATTTAAAAAAAAAAAAGCAAGAATGATGTCACCCTCATACCCTGTAAAATAAAGGGTTGCCACACTCACCGTGTCTGGCCTGATGAAACATCTGAATGTCCATTACAGAGACATGCATCATGATAAGTATCTCCAGATGTTTGGTGGCTCATCCTGCGGATAATTTTCTCACTTTTTCACCTTTTTAGGGAAATAAACTTCTTAAAATGCATGACAGTGCGCAAGAGCCACCATACTCATTCCCATCGACTCATCTATCGGCCCCATCGACTGACATCTAATTGGCATGTAATTTGGCTCCATCTGCAGCCCATGTCATGTTGCTAATGTCTCTTAATGACATATTAAGAGCATTTTTTCAGTTGAATGGCTTTTATACGCCAAAAAGATGGCGCCTTAATGTCTACGCAAAGCTGGATAATGACGTGGATGCAACCTCATGACCACCACTTATCTGTTGCATGTTTGCTGTATACATCTGGATTTTCTTTGGCTGTTTTAACCTTTATTAAACCAAGGAGTCTATTCGGATACATTTTTGCCTCAGAGGGCTTTACAGTGTACGACATCCCTCTGCCCTTAGACCCTCACATCGCCCAAGGAAAAACTCCCAAAAAAGAAACCCTGTACCGGGGGAAAAAAAAAAAAAAGGAAGGGATCCCTCTTCCAGGACAGACAGACGAGCAATAGATGTCGTAAATAACAAATGAAATACAATCATGGCAAAAAAGGAAAGAGAAAGAGAGAGGGGAGGAGAGGGGGAGAGAGGGGGAGAGAGGGGCAGAGAGGCACGGCAATAATAGAAACAGATGCATGTCATATTACAATAACGGTAGGTGTGAAATTATTAATTGCACTCTATGATGATGTTGAGGGTGATGATAACAGTCTCATGCATATGTTGATAGGGAGGTGTCCAAAGGCAAGATCACAACATCGGCGCAACCAAGACCAGACCACAATCAGGGCGAGCGGGGGGCATAGTATCAGTATCGAGCACAACCAAAGGCAGGGTCACAGCATCAGCACAGCTATCACCACGGTCAGGGACAGCCAAGGTTACAGCCAGGATCCAGGAAAACTAGGAAACAAGGGAGCAAGAATACTCCCGAGAGGCAACAGGATTAGCGTAGTGCAATTCAACAGACCCAGGCTCTGTGATCGCGAACCCCAGGTAGTGAGAGTATCACGTGGCTATCACAGATGTAAGGCTAAGCTAAACTACTGAGGCTAAGCTAAGCTTGCAAATGGCAATGCAGTTAACAGACATGCATGATTTTCTGATGGCGGCATTGAGAGAAGGAAAAGGAGCTCAGCGTATCAGAGGAAGTCCCCCGGCAGGTTAAACCTATGTCAGCTTAACTATGGGCTGGTCCAGGCAACCTGAGCCAGCCCTAATTATAAGCTTTATCAAAGAGGAAGGTCTTAAGTCTACCCTTAAAAGTTGGGGTAGTACTTGTGTAAGTACATGTGATGTACTTACATCACATGTATGAAATGTATGAAAGTCAATGCTGTTTGAACACAGCTGTTTGAACACAGTATTACACAACTTACGTATGTACGTCTTGCGGGAAAGGGCAGACCATGATCTTTTCCTAAACTTATCCAAGGAGTTTTGTTTCAGAGTCCAACTGTTACCAAACATTAACCACGCACTGGAACGTGTTTCAGCTGTGCATAGAGACTAAAGGGAGCCTTGTGATTTGTCACTATGAGATTCTTAAGGATGTGACAAAGTGTATTTGATGACCTGGAAATAAGACAAGGGTTGGTAGCAGTCAAGCTAAATTTTTTTAAAGATATATATGAAATATCTGTTTTTTTGTATACATTGTGCATAAGGGGATTGGGATTGTAAATTTACTTTTGGGGCATTCAAGGTTAGATTTCAATGATAAAACAATTGCCAATAGTTGCACTGGGCCTAAAGTTCTGTTGTAGCCTGGTTTACAGTGTAATGGAGTGAAAATGTACAAACTATTTCTTTAATTTGAATGTTTTGTTTAGATAATCCCAAGCTGTATTAAAAGCAGAATTGTGGTTGCATTTATCTCTCCTCTGTTTCAAAGTGATGCAGAGCTCTGGAGAATTTTGCAAACGCAGTTCAAACAGAACCTTTAAAGCATCAGGAACAAAAACATCTTGTAAAATCTCCCATATTTAGTCGCCTACTTACACTTCAGATCCTCCACTTGAGACCATCCATTTTTCATGCGTCACTTTGAGATAAACCGCTTTCAGATGAGCTAAAAATGTTGAATTAAAGCGACAAGATCATCGGAGGGGGACGCTCTGGTCACAGCTGGACTCGTCTCATCTGAGCATGAAAATTACTTTAAGTCAGTGAACTCATCGAACAGCACATTTTTTGGTAGCGGCTTTCACCTTGTCTTCCTTTAATACACTCAAGTAAACAGACAGTGAATATGTGCTGCTAAGTGTGCCATCATGTTCCCTATTTGTCAGTCGATTGATTCAAGCACAACACACTGTATGCTTGCTGGTGTGCTGTGCTGTGAGTTATCGCATTTAACCGATTTGTTGACAGTTAATCTTTTCTAAAAACATTTCCTTTGGGCTCAAGAAGGTACTCTATGTTTACAGTGATTTATCAGTGAAAACATTGCAGAGCGTTAGAGAGTACTTGTGCTGTACTTTTCCCTTCAAAGCATTATTTGCAGGAACAAATTTTAATGCATAGCAGATCTTCAAATTGCTCTGCAGTTGTACCGCACACATGTGAATGCACCATTCACTGTCCTTGAATCTTAGGAGACGTTACACACTCAGAGAAAGCCATTTAAATGTGTCATTGGGTTGTGTAATAGAAAAACATGCATTGGTGCAATCTCCTTTCAGCCCTGTTCAACGTTCGTCTTTTATACATTTGCTTTCTCTCTCCCTTATCAACTCTGGGCTTTGCTCTTATCTCGCCGGAGCCTTGTACACACACACGGAAAACCACGGAGATGAATCACGCCAAACGACAAAGAGGCTTTTCGAATTTGAGACAGGAGCCCTGCAGAATTTGTCAAATGAGCAAGCAAAGTCGTCCCTTCAAGAAAGCCCGACCGCTACAAAAAGAATTAAATTGTGGGTTCAAGCATGTGTGAGGTCTTTGGAAACAAGCCTAAAAGTAATATAATTAGTTGGTATTTTAATTAAACCATCTGGAGAGATGATGATGACTAAATTAAATCAGTACGGTTTATTTGCAATTTTATACATGTGTGTGCTTGTGCTTGTGTGTGTGGCTGCTCTTCCATCCACTTGTCCTTCAGTCATGTCAACAAGGCAGGGATTGAGGATGCTGCTCTAAAGTGACCTACGCAGCTTCTCCAAGGAGGCTACAAAAAGGAGGAGAAATCTTGTTTGGCTTTGTTGTCTTTCACCTTAATCACCCTAAAAGGGATTAAAACACCTTTAAGAACAAACAAGCCACCTTTAATCCGCCCACAAAGAAAAAAAATAATTAAATTGCTGCATGTCCCCTTTTTAATTTCACCGCTTATGCTCCAAACCTCTCTAAAAATCACTTTATAATTGATGTTCCACCAGTTTCACGAGTGTTAGTGCATTATATGATTACAGTCTTCTGTGATCAATAGCTGACACATAAATATACTGCTTATATTGAATCTAATCTCGCAGAGTGGGAGCTGGGGTTTAATTAGCCGTTGTTAGCTATTTCCTGTTTGCAGCTCCACTCCACGTTTGGGACCCTTTAGCCTCTCGCAATCATGTTAATTTTAAAGTGCTGCATTTTATAGGTGCCGCAGAGATGAGATGGAGCAATATGCATCACCCCCCCTTAAATCATTCCAGTCATTTAAAGTGTAAACGGTGTAACGTGTGTACGCTTATGAAAAAGGAGGTCTTAAATCAAGTGCGGGGAAAAGGCAGTTTTCGAGAAAGAAGAGGTGCATTTGTAGTCAGGTGTTTTTAGGCAGCGGAGAAGCCTTCTACTGAAATTAATGTTTCAGTGAATTCTCAAGTCTTCATTAACCTCAATTGTAGAGAGAGAGGCTTAAATTCTCTGAGCATATTATATATTATATTTTTATAAGAAGTCTTTCTGTTGATGCTGACTACTGCAAAATCAACACTGCCTCCATGTTTACATGTTGCCATAATAAATTCGCAATATACATTTCCACAACACCAATCCAATCAGTACAACAATCAACATTCATGTGATACTCACCACTCTTTGGCTCAGAGTTTCTTCTCTAAAAAGAAATACCTTTGCATTCACTAATTATTTCAAATTGCTTCTGTTTTATTAGTCAACCTCGGCAAGGTGACAATCAATGGATATGAACACGTTCAGCAGCTTTTACATTAAAAGCTTTGCAGGAAATAAATAAGATCCCCTCCTGCTGCCGCCCATACAGAAATGTAACATATATACTTATACTTCAGTATACTTGAACTTTCATTTATGAAAAACATAGTGTGCACATTGCTGGAATTTTATTTCCAGCAATGTGCACACTATGTTTTTCATAAATGCCCGAAAGCTTGCCAGAATATCAAGATGCAAAGTTTCTATTAACCATGTTTTTGGGAGCCAAATATGTGAACAAGGACGGGGCGCAAAAGTGTGCAGACTGCCTCTCCTTTTCTTTTATATGCTGCCTTTGTCATGCAACAGCGCACAGCTTGGATACTTGATATTTTCAGAAAAAGTTCTATTGAAGGTTAATTAAACAGCTTTTGGGAAATGTCAGAATAAAAGGAAACTGGAAATTGCTAGTGAACAAAAACTGAATTTCAATTAAAAAGAAAGAGTAGTGGAGTGTGACTATGTCATGACCAACCACCCCAAATGGTTTATATTTCATCTTTATTTGTTGGTGTCTTCCCAGGCCTTGGCTATTACCTGAAACTCACCTTTTATTTGAGAATTAATGTTGCATCTTTTCTCATCATAGCAGGACATAATACACTCCTGCCACATTAACATTTAAGTGTATAATCACTACAGATCTCACACAGTGACTGGAGTTTGACCTATTGATGCAGCTATGGGCCACAGCTTCTCGACTGTGTGTATACTTGTACCCTCTGGTTGAGTTTGGTGACATTTTCTGCCATAATGTCACATCCAAACCAAGCCTTCAGGGAAAAATGCTGAAGTGCATCGCCACAGGCCAAAGTTGGGCCTCTTTCATTGAGAATGCACAGAGCAGTGGACATGAAACCCCTCATGGAGAGGCAATAAGGTGACCTTCTGTATCCAGGCATGACATCTCTCCCAGAGAGCTGAGCATTCGCACAAACAATTCCCATCATCCCTCTTCTCCACGACTCTGTGAAGCGTGGTATGGTCCTAAAACGGCCATTCGACCTCTGTGTTCTGCAATAATTAACTACTGCAGAGGTAACGACCCCTCAGCCGCAACAGTTAATCAGAGAGCTTGTGTGGTAGTGTCCCCCTGTGAGCCATCGCTGCCAAAAACAGGTAGATAAAAGTCTGCCAAGAGCTGAATGCCGCCTGTGGTTAATACATCTGTAAATGACTTCAACATTAGGAGCACCCAGCGGAGAGACCAACCTGCTTTCTGGCAGGGGATCAACTGGTTGCCCATTCAGGCAAAACCAGCTCATGATCTGTTGTGTATTGTGGCGTGCTGATGAGTCCTCTCCACGCTGAAGGACAACTTCTGCTGTCGTTCTGTTTTTTTTTTCACAAAGAAAAAGGACGAAACCATTCAAAACAGGTTAAATAGGACTCTTTAACAACTGCGTGATTACTTTTATCATCTCATCCCTTCAACAGCAGTCACAAGGTGTAGGACAAATATAACAGAGACTAAATGTGCCAACATATTCCTCATGCTTTTCAACCATTCTTGGCCCTTATGGTCCTAGTGCCTGTTTCACGAAAGTGATTTTTTTAGCCATGCTTACGTGCAGATTTCAAACAGTGATGCATCACAATTCATTGGTGCTTGCAAACTGCAGATAAATGTGCATATGTTGCAATAATTCAAGTCAAAATTAACAGAAGAGGAAATTATTTTACACTGTAAATTGCAATTACAAGCTTGTTGCAAAGACCTTTTCAGACTAAATGCCAATAATTTGTGGGGATTATTCGCAACTGAATCTATATTGGCCTTGGTGTAAAAGGTTTCAGAGTGAAAAATTGTCAGTGTATTGTCAGTCTAATAGATACATTTGTGGTGAAGAATGGGAATCAAAATTCCAAATCAAAATCAAAATTGTGCAAGGGTGGAAACACCAGAAATATTCAGAAACATCTTTCTATAAAACATGGGTTCAAATTCCAGGAATGCCGTGTATTTTACACTCTGTGAATGCATGCCACTGCTTCCTATACCCCTTTTCCATCCAATTACCTCTGGTTCTTGGACTGGTGCCAATCAGGGATCTTGGATCTTTGGTGCTATCTAGTGAACCAGTTCCATGTTGGTAGGAAAGGGACACTAATTGAGTTGTTTTAATAATACACTATGTTCCTAGACAGAGATAATAAAACCTGTGCAGGCCTTTTTTGACCACACGGAAAACTGATCAGGAATCAAGGGAGTCCATGAAGAATTGAACCGATAAACAGAACCGATAATGGTATCAATAAAATCTTATAGTTTTGTTTTGAGTGACCCAGGGTTGTTGGTCTGCTTGAATGGCCTTCTATGAAGTGTTAGACTCACTAACTTGATTAGAATGAACATTCATATTGTTCAAGCATCCAGCGGTGCATTTATTCAGAGCAAGGTCAGTGGTCTTGATTCTGTTGTCTGATTAACTTTATCTTCTCACTCCTCAGGTGATAAGGACATAGATGAGTACTATGCGAGGAAGCATCATCATCCTGAATTCGGTGGCCGGGGACCGACCCACATGGTGAAGCTAAATGCAGATCCCCAGCAGCACCAGCAGCGGCAGCGTCCCCGCCGAGTCCAGAGGGCCATGTCCCAGGACCACGTCCTTTCTCCCCCAAGGACGCCACGTCGCGGAGACTATGGCTTATCTTCATACGGCGGGATGGCAGCTGCTGCATACAGCAGCAGTCGGCACCTCTCAGAGGAGCAGCTTCTGTCAGCAGACCGCCTCCACTCCCAGGATCCCTTGCTGCTGTCCCCAGCAATGAGGCGCGACAAGTTCCGGGAGAAGGCGATGGCTCGGGCGATGTCTCACGCCGACATGCTGATGCCCGTCACGCCAGTCATGGACCGCCACAAGATGACCAAGATGCACTCTCAACCCAGTGCCTCTAACGACTACAACACGCTGACGGTCAACCACCAAGCGACCACGTCTAAGAGGCAGGCATTTGCCAACAGACGAACACACACGGTGGACCACCTACAGTACATTCCTGGCCACCACCACACATACCGCACTGCCAGTAAGAACGAGGTAACTGTTTAACTGCAAAGTGGTTAGCTGAAGGATTCCTGAGTCATACCACTGACATCAACAGAAATCTCCAAAATCAGCAAGTCTCCTCAGCAGAGGTGTTCTGTCCTCTGCTTAAAACAATCTCCTACATTAAAACTCCTCCTGCTTTTTAGCACAAGCTTCCTGTGTCATCCAGAATCAACCCCCGGCAAAGACATCTCTTTCTTAGAGCATCATAAGGGCTTTGCGCTTTGACACAGAGGGATCCTTCATGCCAGACATTTGACAGCCTGAAGAAGAATATTTTTTAAACTGGACATGGGACCGGAAGGGAATTGTATTAACTTTATAAATATATAAATATACTATATTTACTATTTGTATTTTCAGTCCTTGTTATAGCTTTAGAGATTCTCATTGACTGATGTAAGCACTTCAAGTGGTGCCTCTTGAAATTGTCCCATTTCAATGATGAAGTGGATTTGTGGGTTAAAAAGCACAATTAATGAATTCCCTTTTTTGGTTTGGTTTATTTTACTCTTCTTCTTTGGTAAACGGCCAGGACATATCAGCTTATTAGTGAAAACAGAGGCAATTTCTGTTGCAAGCAATAGACGATTGTAAATAGGCTATGTTAGCAGCATTAAAAGAAGAAAAGCTGGCCCTTTGACTTTTTTGTTTTGTTTCCTCCCACCTGGAATCTATCATGGATTCTCAATTAATAATTTTAATTTTAGATAAGGCAAAGATCCCAAATCAATATTATTTCCACAGATGTCTGCAAAATATGTGGATGTAATATGTATATGGGGAGTATTTGTTTTTCTTTTTTTAACTGTGCTTGTAGCATAGAATGATTGTGTATGAAACAACCTCTTACCACCGTCAACTGGCAGCTTCAGTCTGCAGACTTAAACCCACAGGTGAAACTGGAGCCTGATGGTTGTTTTAATTAGCTTAATTTCTGTTGACATCTTCTTTGCTTGTCATCCATGAGGATGACCCTCCCCCGCCCTCTTCGCTCAGTTTGCGATTGGCCAGCTGCTTCCATTTCTACATATCAGGTACTCATTGTGTTGAAGCTTGGGGGGCATAGGTTGAGTTGTAGTTTTGTGTTCATGTGTCGACTGAAACAATCAGTACTGAAGAGGACGTCGTTACCGCTAGTCAGTCAAGCATTATTTAAAACTGTGAACAGTTTGTCCAGATGTTTTCATTAAAGCAATGCCTTATAGTATGGAATTCCATGTGCTCTTAATTGAACAATCATGCTTTTGTCACATGTCTTGTTGTCTTAGCTTTTTGTGCAATACTATTAATTATAGTTTACCAGCAGAACCAGCAGTAAAAATCTGTACAGTGATAGATGATACAGTACATATACCTCAAAAAGACTAAATTTAATTAATGGAGTCTCAAACTTTAAAAGTAAAACAATCAGTACATACCAGAGGGTTCTATTGGAAATTTGTTAAACTAATCACATTACCAGAATTAGCTTTGTTTAAAGTTCATGGACTCATAAGTGTGTATACAGTGCTTTTGTTCTCAGCTGTTCAGTCAGATGTACCAGAGAGTAGAGGTCCTTATGGGTTTACTTGGCTTCTCATCAAAGCCTCATTTTCAGCAAGCAGTCTGGTTCAGTCTAGTTTGTTACACATTTGAGGACTTATTTCTACATTTCCATTGTCAAAAGTTGTGGATGGTACCAATACCACCGTTACAATCTTTTCTGTTTTTTATCACCACTTTGTTGGGGTACCAACTGCTGATCTGATACTAAAAGGTGGAGCGAGAAACATTTTAGCCTATTGATTGGTCAATAGAGAATCCTCACTTGTACAATGTACAAATGTACTGTTTTTAAATACCACATTGATTGCAACAGGGACTCTAAACACTTACTCCTGTTCTTTTTTGTTCTGAAAATGACCCCATTATGTGGACAATCAGCACGGTGCTGATGTTCCTCTACATGGCCGATGAGGAGGAAATTGTGATACTGCTATGAATATCATTTAAAAGTACTGTCTGTGGTACATGTCCATCTGGGTTACTTACCGGTTCTAAGAGTACTATACCAAAAAGTGTTTGTTGGAAACACGGCTTTAAGATACAAACCAGGACCACTTTTGGGTAGGGTCAAGAATTTTTTCAAAATGCTTGATTCTAGAGCTGATCCAAATATGATAAAAGGGTGGCTCATAATCATTGCAGGAGAAAAATGCATTTTCAAGGTCGATGGATAGTGTGAACTGCAAAGAAAAAGTTAAATGGCACCCCTCCCTGTTATTGTCATCCACAACTGTGAGTTAATTGATGGATCACCATGCCATTCTTTGGACAGTCACAAGTATGTCTCAAGTCTTGGCAATGGATACTGATTTAAGTCCCAAATCAAGATTATGCTAATTGTGCCATCTTGACCAGGACTACCTGAAAGAAGAGATCTTATATCTCAAGGGGAATTTCCTGGCAAAATATAGGATTGATAGATACATAAATAAAGGAAAAATCAAATAAAATCCCAAATTAAAAAAAAAATATGTTCCATGTCCAGAAAAGTAAGTCTCAATTTAATCTGGTTTGGAGAGGTTTTCCACCGGCCCATTTCCAATTATTTCAACATATTGACCCATGAAGACCTCTACTGAACAGCCCAAAAGTCTTGACAATATGTTTTCTGTCAAACAGTTTGAGGGTCACAAAGAGTTGTCAGTATGAAAATATTTTTTAGTTTCCGTAGACTTGCACTGTTCATTCCGAAAAATTGCAAGAATTCTGGTTGTCTCTTAGCGATAACATTAATCAGATTACAACTTGAACTTATTGTACAAGTAAAACATCAGGAACATTGCTGTTTCTATTATCAGATATTTGAGTTGTGCGCTAATGTATATAAAGACTTGTTATGATGTTATTTGTGATTGGAACTGTCTTTGTTTTCAATGGCAGGAAAGCAGTGTCTCATTACTCATAAATCAATGTTTATGTTGAAAATAAGCTCATGTCACATTTTTCTTAAGTTGGCTGTCTTTTCTTTTTCAAATGATTGATGACCTTGAAGCTATGTGGAAAGTTGGCCAAATGAGTTTAACAAATTAATTTATTTAACTTAATTTAAAATTAATGTGCTTCTTTCTGTTTTTATGCCAGGTCTGTATTAAATGATGTCAATTAGAAATTGTTCTTTTTTTTGGAAACATATTGTCTTTGTACATATGGTATGATTTTTTTCCCTTTTCTTGGAGAGTATTCGCAGGTAATGAAGTATATGTGATAGCTATGGGTGAGGGAGGTGTTAATTGATCAGTAGACTGCTTCAGAAAAATATCTGTACCCACCTCACTCATCTAATTTTCACGAACTTCTTTTCACTTAATTAATAATGATGTCATCCCAAGAGCCTTTTTATCTATGTGCAATATTTCCTATTCATACGGCATAACTCTATAGCCACTTTTAAAATGTTGTGAGGTTCATTTGCTGCCGTAAAAGCTGTGTTGTCCTTTTCATTTAGGGCTAGTTGTCTGTCATAGTCATTGAGAAGGTTTTTTGTTTGTTTGTTTGTTTTCTTATAATACAGCTAAATGTGGAATGAATGAAGCAGGTGACTGTGTAATTGCACAAATAACTGGAGACTAATTTAAAGGCTTCAAAACAACAAAATATGACTGTTCTTGTGCATTTTCGGTTTGTTTACAAACTATTAAAAGCACATCATGTGTGTTGTACACATTGTTTTTATCACTTTCATATAAGTGGTATCACAAATAGACATTTATTTTTTAAGATATCATCACAAGAATTTGAAATTTCATGACTTTTTCCCAGTGATCATTTGGTGTTTCTCGATGATCATGACTAGAAAGGCTAGAAAGGCAGTTTTGGGGGGTTTGACTGAATGTTTAGATTTTTCATTATTATTATTATTATTATAGAAGTGAAATGTAACAAAGAAAATAACAATAACAATAACAATAAATAAGTAATAAAATAAGTATGTACATAGAGGAAATAAGGTATGTACACATAATAATAATTAAGTAATAGAATAGTATGTACACAAAAGATGGATTAAATAAGTATGTACATAGAGGAAATAAGGTATGTACACATAATAATAATTAAGTAATAGAATAGTATGTACACAAAAGATGGATTATTTTTAGTAATTTTTAGTTAGTATTTTTATATTATTATTATTATTTTAATTGTTTTACAATCACTGTATTTATCTTTGACAGAAGTTAAATCTGCTAACATACCTTTTCCCAACCTCTTAACACCTATATGTTTGCCTTAAACTAATTTGTGTCAATTAGCCTGCTAAATTGTAGCCTGCTAAATTGTACGTGCAAGTGCTACTTGCACGTAAGAAAGCTAAAGTCAGATTAAACAAATTCAAGAGCTGTTAAAAAATGTCACCGGCAGGGATGGAGCACTGGGTGGCCCTGAAAGCTTTCTCAAAACAATTTATGTTATTCCCTAAAGAAATTTAATATAATTAAGTAAACGTTAATCTTGTGGAGATTAGTGGTACTTAGCAATGTTAGGGATCCTTGATTTGCACTTGAAAAAGCTCAGATTATTATGGCATGGATTCAAACGTTGCAGACTTGTCAACTAAACAGTATCTTAAATATAGGTTTCAACACCAGCAATGCTGTCAAATTCCTACCCTACCATATGTTATGTAACTTAAAAATAATAGCATCAAATGATTTTGCCACTTTTTAGGTGGCCAGAGTAAAAATCTGTCAACCTCAACATTTGGTCTTTTATGGTTTCAGAATGATAAAGACAATTGGAAACAAATTTGACACAAATTGATGTGGGATCTCCAGGCTTATTTTTTTTTTCCTTGGCAGCTTTCATGTTTTTCGCAAATGAAATACAGACTTCGGGCATTCTATTATCCCAAATGGCTTTTAAAATAGTGCATATAGCTGCTGTAAATAATGAAAATGTTCCCAGGGGAGCATGCCCCTAGAACCCCCTCGGTTTGGGCTGAGCCCTGCATGTTTACATCATCTGGTTCCGCCCCATGGTGTGCAGGATGAATAATGGTAGGGTGACATTATTCGCATAAGACAGAGACAGCTAGCGACCCAGGAGAGGTTCCAGTTATTTTCTCAAAAACAAACTGACTACAGACCTAGTTTCATGAAGACCTAATTTTTTCAGCTGGCATGTACTCATTATCTTTGTTCCATTTAATTATGATGTGTTAAAATGGCAATGTGCCATACAGTTGGAAAATATAGAAGCTTAATTTCTTGGCAATGTTGCTTTCTACTAGAGTATCTTATGTGATGCTGGGACACATTACCATTAGCACTAGCTGGCTAGCTAGCATAACTCTTCATCCAAGACTGAAGACATCATAGTGGGCACTCTCAATACATAAGAGTTTGGTAAAACGCTTCAAATGCGATCTGTGACTTTGATATAAGTAAAGTTAGAGTTGTTGCAAATGACAATGAGATTTTGAATGATGGTTTCTCACTTCTGGAACAGAAACCTGATATTCCAGTTTCACATCTTTTCTCATGATATTGAACCTTTGAAATAAGTTTAACTCACTGGTAAAACAGTTCCTTTAGCTTGTGGAAGTCTATCCATCAAGAGGAGACATTGGTTCCCTGTGGCCTCAGTCTTTTTAACTTCATCCTCCATCAAAAGTTTCATTTTTGCTTTTCACTGAAGAGAGCATGGCTGTTTGCAGCACTATTTTTTATTGGTTCCAGCCCCTCTACCTTGTTAAGACAATGATACGCCACAGTCAATTCTTAACAAAGTAACACAAAACACACATAGGAAACAATAAATGAAATAGCCAGGGTTTTAATGTTGGTCTTTATGCAATCATAAACATGTAATCAAATGCAGCACTTGAGAAGTGGTGTTTTTCAGTTCTCACACTCAAAAGACTGACAGAGTTAAAGTAATCCCCAGAATGTGATTGAACAACCATTTACTTAAAGACAGTCTTTGTAATGGTTTCACATTTAATCCAGTGTGTCTTCTAGTAGGTTTAAAAGATGTTGTCTAAAGGCAACTTCTATTTTCATTTGGTTTGTTGTTCCCTACACATGGCTCCATTTGTGATTATGTCCAAGAATGCAAGCTGATACTTGTGACCTTGTGGAGAGTGTTTTTCCCAAGTTTCCTTGGAAAGAAAGCTGTTTGGAGAGAATGACTTTCTTATAGTTTTTAGACCAACTATATGCTTGACACTGTGCCAGATCAATAGAGATAGCTCACCATGGAGTGGTATCCATGGGGAGTGTCACGCCTGTAGTAAATACTTAGATCTTACTTTACTGTCTTTTTTGCATTCTCCTGTCTTAACATTGGTATGTTTTGATTTGTTTTAATTTCAACCATTTTTCTTGATGCAGTTTTTTGGACATTGAAAATGTTAATTCATGTGTCCGGAGAGGATTTCGCCAGTCTTAGATGCAAACCCTCCAACAGTTCATATGTTATCCTAAGCTCTTATCCTGTTATCCTAAGCAAATTTTCATTTCAGATAGTAAAGGAATGACCTGCCTTTAGCCCCCTGCAGACTGTGAGGTTTTGGCAATCTTTTAAGTTTAATGCAACCTACTAATAAACTTTGGCACGACATCAAGTTTGATGTATGCAGACTGTACAAAGACAACACCTACTGAATCACAGGCTAGATGTC
The DNA here is from genome assembly GCF_008729295.1 of Plectropomus leopardus. Classification (NCBI taxonomy): domain Eukaryota; kingdom Metazoa; phylum Chordata; class Actinopteri; order Perciformes; family Serranidae; genus Plectropomus; species Plectropomus leopardus. The sequence goes on along the minus strand of NC_056479.1, from coordinate 7,200,261 downwards.
AATATATAAGAACAAAACATCATCGGCATGCGTCATCCATCTAAGCCGCTGTAGTGGTAAGAGAAAAATGTAACAAACAGAAATTTAGCCCTTGCCATAGTGACATTTTTGTGTGTCAAATAAAATCTTAAGAAGAGGAGGGGGAGAATGTGGACATGGTCATGGCTGGGGAAAAGAGGTCAACTTGGCCTGCCAATGTTGCAACTCGAAGAAAGTATTTATTAGCATCTATTATCATTTAGCATTCACTAGCAGTGTCGTGCTGATCAGTGCATCATTTCATGCTGCATTTCCATTGGTTGGTTAGTAGACGTAGGCTGTAACAGCAATCACACAGTGTGATGGGCACCACAAATTTCTGACATGTGAGAATTTTATCCCAAGCTGTCTTTGATCACAAGACTGTGACAACATTCTTGAGCCTCTCTCACTGTGCTACGTAGGACTACTGTTTTAGAGCCATTGCCAAAGATATCGCCATTTTTCTTTCATGTTGGTCATCTTTCGCCAGGGACAGCCCAAAATCGCCATCACCTAACCAATCTAACAAACAAAGGCAACAAGTACTAGCCAATCATAGGGAGAGTAGGATGGGTCATGTCTATCCTAGGACTCACAAAATTGCTTCCGAATTAGTGCCCGGTGAACGACGTTATGTGCTTGATGTCAAGTTGTAAAGATTAGGCTTAAGAAAAGAAGCAAAGTGAAGACATGCCTTAAAATCACCTGGTTATGATCACCAGTGTCTTGGTGAAAGTCCTTAGTGACGCATTGATCTCCCAAACCTTTAAGAACTGCTTCCTTCTTATACTCCCATTAGTGCATTTATTATGAAATTGCATTCCTCCCAAATACACAGGTTACACAAGAATTACTGGCTCATGAATACATGGGGTATGTACCAACAGTGCATAAGAATAGCTTGAACCCTAACCTTAAAAGAAAATCTAAAAGAATGGTCAGGCACCATACTTAAAACTTAGTGCTAACACAGCTGCTTACCTTGGTTTGTGGGAGGAAAAAAAAAATATATATATATATATATACTGTATATATATATATATATATATATATATATATATATATATAACACCTCATGCATTTTTGCTCTAGAATACAAAAATGTATCTTTTAAAACTGCACAAAAACTGATTTAAAAACATATTCCAACCTGCCTTTGCCTTAGAAGCCAAAACTTTTGTTATACGTCTGGCCACTGACACCATCAACAAAAGGCATTGAAACTCCTATTACATTTAAAACACATGCATTAATGCCTACTGTTCCATCAAGTCCTGGGTCGCCTGAAACCCTTCATAGATGACTGAGTTGGCAATGCAATTCTCACAATACCAGAACAAAACCTTATGGTTACAACAGAGCACACACAAATGGGCAGATACCAAGTGGAAGTGGTTTTCACCTCTTTCAGTACCCGTCCATTTGCATTTAGATGGAAAAAGGAACAAGGTTATTTGGACAACTGTGGCCCAAATGGGGGAGCAATGGTCAAATGTTTGGCCATTAAACAATTTCATTCTGTTCCCTGAGTGTCCTTATCAGGTGAATTAATTCTGTACGCTGCTTGAATGATCCTGATCATCAGAAACGACGACGGTCATCAATTTACCATCCGAAAAGGTGATGTTGTGTATATTGTAACATGTACTCTTATTATCAGTGATCAGAGAGGTTTGTACGTGCCTCCAGGAAAAATACTGTGTCTATTTAAACTAAATGCTACTGTCAACAATGTAAAATAACCACATTTGCCCATAAATCTTCCTGTTCAGTCACTGTGTATCACTGAATACCTGCTCTGATAGGATGACCTTTGCATTTTGTATGGAAGAAAACACATGCAGACCACTGGGATGAAGTCTGAACTTTCTGCCTTTATTTTACTTTATTTTATTATTCTTGAAATTTGTTTGCTGAGTTGACTGGCAGAGTGAAGGATTTCAAAACGCTGCAGTTGACCTTCTGCATATATCACCGCAAACCTGATCCGATCAGTAGCAGGATGAGGGACAAGTTGTGCTCCAAGTGATTGATGTGCCAAACAAAGGATAGCTGGACAGGAGGAAGCCGGGCGGAACAGAGCTGTGCACAGTACAACACAAACAAGCACATTTTGAGCCACAGGGGTTAAAGAAGTATTGAGATCGTTTTAAAGATGCACCCTAAAGATGCAGATGACAGTTTTCTTTTTTTCACTTCTCAACATGAAATAAATGTTGATTGCAAAATTAAATGGCTATAGAAAAATGACACTATCTGCCTCTGCCTCATTTGCCACTCTACACACCTGTCCTGCATCAGCCTTGTTAGTCCTTCTCTGCTCATCAGTTTCTCCCAGCCAATCAGCTCGCTTCAGTTTCTGGTTCTTCAGCCTAATCACCTTAGTCCGCTCACCTGAGCTTCAACCCCTCATCAGACTGGTTTGTATTTAAGCCCTGGTTTTCATTTCAGTCTTTGGATCCTTGGGTTTTGGTATGGGGTCTTTTTTGGTCTTGTTGCATAACATATCCCGCATTTAGTTTCACCTGCTCAACACCACAACAGGTTAATTGTCTTTGAGCTCATTGTTTTGGTTTTACAACCTTCAAATTTGCAGTTTTGGTTCACTCTTGCTCATAGTCTCAGCTCACTGTTGACTACCTGCAGCAAACAACAGACAGACACAGACAAGCTCATTAACGCAGTAAAGCATTTAGAAGCTAAAGAGATAAAGAGAAAAATATCAATAAAAATATAAAAAATATAAAAAATAAATGCTGAGTGAATATTGTACTGTGTGTATTGTCTGCTAGTAGTGTTAATAGGCTACCTGTTAGCTATAAAAAAAAAAAAAAAACAGTATTCTCACCTTTTTTTCTTCACATTTTATCCAACATTCTCAAATTTTCCTTCATTTTTCTTAGATTTCATCCCCTTTCATTTATATCTGGTAATACCCAGCTAGCCACCGACATCATTATAAATTGGCTGACCAAAATTTAAAGTCAGAACATCTAATGCAAATTGATGTACTGACAACAGGTGACATTTATATTTCTCTGGTTTTAAGTTGTATTGTTAAGTTCTGAAAATCCAGTGTCTTCCAAACATTTCATACTAACTTCATCTAGAAGTAGAAAAGCAATATTTAGTATTAAATTATAGAAAACAAAGCCCTGCGGCTGCAAAATGTCATAGTGTTAACATTTGCACAACATGGAATTCTAATTCTAACCCAATCTAGTGTCCATGCAACCGAAGAGTTTAACATCTTTCTGATGTCTTGTCAATGTTCGCTACCAGCTGTGATCATTTTTAGTTAATATTCTCAAGTTTCATCAGGTTTACTTGATCCCCCTTCTCATATGTTATTCAAAATTCCCAATACTTAAATGCATCATATTTTATACTGTTAACTGATCATGTTTTGTATGTAAAATTTTTTTTAAAAAATACTAGTAATTATAGTCTAGTCAGATAATTAACAGTGGACTGAAAGGTAGAACATTTTCTGCATTAAAAGGTACATAGTCCAATAAAAAATGTTCTTGGTTACTTTTCACTGCTGACCAACCACCTGGGCAGAAATAGAAACCATTATCTGGACTGCAATTATACCAACAGCATCCAACCTGAGCAGAAATTGGACAATTCATGTTATTTATGGTCCACAGCTCGAGCTCCTCACCTCTAGGGAGAAACGAACGGATGTGGGCATCATGTAAATGCAGAGAGTTAATAGAGCAGGGTGCTTAAGGAGCCTGAGTGTGTAAACACCACAGCATTCACCGGTGACCATACCACCAGGGGAGTATGATGATGAATGCAGCTAATAGGCCGAGGCAGTTCTCATTGCACTACACGCCCATGCACACACTCGGACACACACATAGGTGGTTCTCATAGGCGGCTGGTATCGATCCCTCCGACACACTGCTTCACCGCTGCTTAAATGAGAGCAGTCAATAGCAGAGCTGTCTCTGAGATGGCCCCAAGTGTCTCTGCAGTGGAATGGAAATTATAACGAAGAAAAGTTGTTGTTTTTTTTAAGAGGGAAATTGTGCAACTATGACCTAAAGGTGTGTCTTTTCTGTAAATGCAGCCAATCTGAATGTATATTAGTTCTTTTTTAGGAGGAGACTTTTTTTTTCCTTTTGATTTTATGAGATCCTAAAGCTTTTATGAGTTCTTGAAGAAAATGACTGGCAAAGGAAATGTCTTAACCATTTTCAACTTCCGAATAAATCAGATGTTGCACTTTGATATTGTTTTGATTAAAATAAATTGAGCCACTCTCCTCCCAATATCACTGGTAAAAAAAAGGGGGTAACTGTAGTATCTCTTCATTTCTTTTCTTGTCTGTCTTGATGTTATGCCATCCAAATCTGAATTTATTTCAACTGCAAGCATCCACTCCAAAGGGAATTTTTACCAGTGAGTCCCCCATCAGCGGCCAGAGGTTTAGTAGAGAGGAGAAAACTTGTCATATTATTCACAGAATACTCCTTTAAAATTGCTGCTCGCTGAGGCCATATCCTCACATTAACAGCGAGCTCTCTCCTGTTTTTATAACCCCTTTACAAATGAAGACACTAATGATTATGAAGTGGCTACCTGTACATAGTAATCCATAACTTGGATATGATTTGAGTAATTTCTTAATGAGGCTTGGCAAAGTACCATCGGACCTCAGACGATCGGCTAAATGGGCTCAGGCCTCATCACCTCGGTCTGTTTCACCCACAGAGGAAAGTTATTGGCCCGCTGAGCCACGCAAAGCATCAGTGAGAAGGACTATGTGCAGGAAATGATGATGATTACTATTGTAATTGTAATCACAACAATTATGGGATCAATTATTAAAACCCTCCTCAAATATCATGAAAATTTCCTCATCAGGGAACATTGCATTCAAAAGCCGTATTATGTTTACTACAGTGGCTGCAGTGCTGGGGTTGTATTGAAATCTTCATAAAAGTTAAAACAAAAGGAAAATGAGTTGAGTACTGAAAGAACATGCGGTCTAATGAGTTTCCAAAATCTAGAATAAGGTGTATTGTTACACTAGAGCCAAGAAATGAAGAAAATACATGGAGAAAAATATATTTTCAATGGAAAATAATGGGTGAAAAATGAATTAACTAAGGCTACAAGGTAAATCTGAAACTGGGAACAGACTCACTCAACTGTCTTAAATTGGTAGAAATAGGAACAAGACTGCCATTTGCAGTGCTACATTCTGACAATGAACACACCCCTATACTATATTTCCAGCTATAGAGAAAGTCTTATTTCTATATGTGCTCCACATCCAGAGAAAACATTCTTCAATTATAGTCAGTCTCCTGCCAGACTGATAAATTAATATACCGCCTGCAACGCCTTATTGACAAGCACATTCATTAATCACAGAACATACACACAATTCAGTCCCCATCTGCTACCAAGATAACAATAGCAGTGGTTTGCTAAATTCTCCACACACTGGCTTCTTACTCCTCTCTGTCATTCTCTACCTCCTTCCTCCCTCGCTTCACCTTGAGGTTTTTTTTCATCTTCTGGTCAATGTCACTTTGAGGTTCCCCCCCCCCCCCCAGTCTGGACTTGAAGCCGAGCAGAGATTCCAGACTTCAGACGAGTTCGGGCCACAGAACGGATCAATGTGCAGCACACCAGAGATCAAGCCCCTCTCCAGAGTCTTGGGGCCGGCTCATATGTCCAGTTCATCAAATGCCAGCAGAAAATATATATATAAATATATAGAGCAATCTGAGAGAACACCTTTCACACCTTGTGACAAAATAAAAGAGCTCAGGGGTTTATCAACCTGCACAGTTTATGTGCTGCAAAAACATGAGCTCTATGTTGAGCAGACTTGTCGGTTAAAGGTTGAACCTGCCTCTCAGGTTAAACCAGCCAAAGCTTTCATGTCAACTTGTTGAATTTTAACTCAAACTTCTCAGCTAAGAGAGAGCAGCACAATACCTGAGATGAAATATAACTCTGTCACAGCTGAAAAAAAAGGTATTTCCAACCTATTATCACAAATCTGCAGCTTATCATCATGTGGAACTGGATGATAATGGGTCTTGTGGATGAATAAACAGGCGCCTGCTTGCTAACACTTAAGCCATCACAAGTTTAAAAGGTAATAATATCTCAGAGCTGTGTGTTTGTCAGTTCACTGTGAAGTTCTGCTGCCCCCAAGTGGCCAAAAAATGAACAACCACAGCTTTAACCCTTTAAGACCTGGATCACCTTAAAAAATCAACGTGATGCAAAACCCAAAGTCAAGTACTTTGTTGGCCCAATTTTCACCCAGACCACCTTATTGCAGCTTCCGTGTTGTACAAGAATATAGACCTTCATGACTTAAAAAGAAATAGTGCTGGGAATCAAGTCCAGATGTGAAAATTAATGTTTAAATAGCATATCTAATGTGAGGGACATAACCTCATGGAACTCAAGTAAAAGGACACAATTTTAATACACTGATAAAAAAATATCTGTAAAATTAACAGCAAACTGCTACAAATCATGACACCATAACAAATTGTTTTTGGCATAAATATTAGGACATTGATAAAAGAAAGTTATTTTACCTGCCAATAACAGCTTTTTGAAATTCAAAGAAAAATAATCATGATTTTCTAATGTGTAGATTTTCAATTATTCATTTAATTTGAGGGGGGTTTTTTTTACACATAAGGTGACTGGTGATGGACAGTGTAATTTTTAAAGTTTAAAAAATGTTGTAATAACAGCTGTTTTAACTGTAATATTTAGGGGTTGCTCTCTTAAGTTGTGTACATCTTCACTGTATTTTTCTACAGAATTATTCTGGCAAAAACAGCTGCCAATCTTTGCCATAAAAACAATACATTTTCCTTTTTTAACCTTTTTTTTTTTTTTTTACAGTGAAGTGTTTATGTTTACCTTGAGTGTTACATACACTAGTCCAAGTCTGGTTTCTGGTGGCATCACAGGATCATGATGTTGGACCTCCTGTTTCCTGTGTGAGGAGAGGGCTGAGGTGATGTGTGAGGCTTCCTACTGTTTGAACATGATGAAACGAGGATGTTCGCAAGCCGTCAACAAGATGCTGCTGATCAGACTGTTTCCTGCTGAGAGCTATCTGCCAGAGGGAGCCACCAACAGAGACCAACGCTTGTTTACAAAGACGTTTGAGTGTGTGTGTGCTCATTTGTCTGTAGAAGTGTGTCAGGGTGTGTTTTCTTCACATTTCCTATTGCTCAAGTTTTGAATTAAGACTTTATAAGTAAGGGGAGTAAAAACATCTTTATTGGCTGAAAATATGCAGTTGCAGTGAGGCAAACTCACTTTTCTACTATTCACTAAAAGTTGCATGCCAGCTCAAACCGACCACTTACAGGCAGAAATATTTAATCTCGGCAACTAGGCTGGAGTCTCTCGGAGGAATTTACTGGAGGGGCATAAAGTGAGCACACAAAAGAAAAGAAAATACTCACCACGGTCCGTAAATTTCTCAGCAGTAAACAGCTCTGGGAGGCCTCCAGTAGGTTGGCTGTTCACATCACGAATTCATCAATCAACAGCACTGATGCCAGAAAGTGCACAACATAACGTCCTTTAGAGAATCACCCAGTCCTGCTAGTGTGGAAATGTGGATTTACATGAGCACAAAGGATTCAAGTGTTTCATAAATTCATCTTATTTTGGGGATTAGACTTACAGTTTTACAATAAACCTGCTGAACTGTTCAGTGACATTTGTTCTTTGTGGTGCAGTTGTGTTTGCCTACATAGAGCTGGCTGCTCTGCCATCCTGGTAATGTGAAGTAGATGAACAGCTTGTCTCATGAGGAGAACTGTCCTAGATTTAAAAGACACTGTATGACCTTGATTTCTACAGGAGAGAAACCTACAGAGCACTGATTTATTTCCTTAAGCCTAAAGGAAAAGCTGCACCTTGTGTGATCAGGTGCAGCCTACTTTAGGTTGGTGAGGGAAGAGTAATTTTAACAGAACACATGTTGGATTCTAAAGGTGGGATAACACTGTCTTAAATGTCATGTGTGAGATTTAATGAGGAAACGAAGTGTTCAGCCAGATGTGCAACATTTAAGGGGAATGTATAGTTGTGCATCAGCGGAATGCGGAAGTGCCAATAACTGCAGTACCTCTAATGTCCACTTGAGGTCAGGAAAAACATTTGAAGTTTTGTTTTACAAAATCTCAGTCCATTACAACTCTCAAGGTTCACAGACAGAACAATTTTCTTACACAAGACACATTTATAAAACATGCTTACTTTATTGGCATAAGCCTATGATATTTAACATGGCATAAATAAAAGGACTTAAAATACTTTTATGGGGTACTTTGTCTCCACATTTTTGAATATTTTTTGTGGAATTAAAGTGAGTATAAGCTTTGTTTCCGATGAAGGAAATGGTCTTCTGTTTATAAAAGTAAACAGGAGATCTGCACGTTTAGTTGAGATGTGCACGTCACACAGCATAGGCTAAAGCTTGGAGTACGTGTGTACACCGAGCCTACACCCTAGGTAGGTGTTGATTTGACGCAGAATAAATCTGCTTTATGCCATAGACTGGATAGTCGTGTTTTGAAGTAGTCACTGTGCTCCAAGTAGTACTTGTATAATTAATTCCCAGCATACAGGAACGTTTATATCATATGCAGTCTTCTTCTTAATGCTGTTCATGTTTTTACATTTTCTTAATACATTATTGGTGCCCAGGCTGGCAAGACTGCATCAGCTTGTGTTGCATCAGAGGATATTTGCATAAACTTCTCTCAACTTTCCCCTGCAATGCCGCTGGGCACGTGTTAGATCTCTGCAGCTGGGGTCATCAGAATTTTGGGACTTAAAAACAGGGTCACACACCATAAAAACTGTGTTAAATCATGTCAGAGAGGGCCACAACCAGACTCTTTGAATTGCTAAATGAAAAGTGCCACATTCAATTCCTGGGATGTGGAAACCAGGCTAACTGCTAACCTAATTAACGCGGCTTCCCTCCTGTGATTTGCCAAATCAGAGAGTGCTAATTTCACCCAGCACTGCACAAGCTACCTAAAGTCTGGAAAAAGTGTATCTTTGCTTGTTATCAAGTAACTGCTGCTTAGTGTTTATTGATGTGCTCCAGTGATGCACAATGCTTTTGGCTAAAAGGGAGCAAGATGAAGATTAGAGTCCATTTCAGGGTTGTAAAGTTTCTTTTTTTTTTGCACAAAAGCTTTAAGAGAACATTTTAACAGATTGTTTTACATTCAATAGCTGTGTAGCTCACTTGGCCAATTAAGGGGAGTTTGGTTGTCTGAGGCTCAGTTTTAATAACCCAGACGTACTTTAAAGCAATGGTTTCCAACTGGTCCAGCCACGGGGTACAGATTTCTCCTTAGTGATAAGTTCAAGGCCCATTAATAAATTCACTGTCATACGTGCATTTGACCATGTCATTGAGCTACTTTACTGTCTCTGTTAAGTAGCTGTCCTAAAAAAGGAAACAGCACTTCAAAATAAAAGCTGGTCCATTTAGAAAGGACCAGCAACCCACCAGTTGGGAACTAATATTTTGTTTAACGCAATAATCTAAAAAAGGAAATGTTTTTTGGCAATCCTTTGATTTGATTTGATGTCAGATCTTTCACTATGCTAATGTGAACTCTCATGCTCTTTAGGCCGACTGAGAAGTCAGCTCTTTCTTTCTTTGCCGGTGCCGTAGTCTGTTCTCCCGTTCATATGAGTTTCCTGCATGAGACAGTGGTTGCCGTTTTGTATTAAAGACATTCCTAATCTAGTTTTCCTGGTGTATGTTTGAATGTTAGTGTATCCTTTGAAGGAAAAAGGAAAAAAAACATCTCAATACCGATGCAGCCTTTGATACTGTACCTTATTCAAAAAGATTGTTGTGATGTTGGTGCTTTTAATAAAATTAAGGGTGGAACAAATCAGGTCTATTTAAGCTTATTGAAAATGAATATACTGTAGGACTTTGTGACCCCACAGTGTTTTTGTTTTTCAAGTTTTACTTCTTCCGCTTAATTTTTTAGTTGCATCGTCAGCTTTATTCTTCTATCAGCTGAAAATAACCCTGGAAGCTCCACCACTCAACTCCTCTATCTTTTCTAATTCACTGTCTTCGGGCCGGCTCCAGGCTCTCTGTATCGATGCTATCACAAGTTTAAGTCTTCACTCTCTGGTTTCTGGCTTTGGGAGAATCGTTTACAGTCACATGTATTGATTCGAGTGTACGAGAGCGCAGGAATAACATCAAGAAATCCTTAAATATGGATTTATGGGCCAGTTTAATGGGAAAAAATGCTGACTTTAACCGGTGTGTACTGCAGAAAGAAAGAAATGGAGCAAACGAGCAGTTGGATTTTGTGAATTCACTTCTGGCCTTTCAACTGTCCTGCCAACTACTGCAAGTAATCTGCTGAAGAAAAAATAAAGAAACACATAAATGTTTTGATCTGAAATGGCAAAAAGATTGCCCCGTTAAGGTCAAACCTCTTTGTGATTCCACTATAAGTCTGCAGAGGCAGTGGCGTAATTAAAATGCGGCATGACAGTTTGGAGCAAACAAAAAACAGATTCAGGAGAAAAAGAGTGCACTCATGAATAATTCAGAATGTTAGTCTTTCAGCAAACACCACTTTATAATGAACTAAGAGTGTAAGAAAATAAAGCTGCCAAGAACGTGTTGATACTAACAATTTTTGAATCAATTACAAAACACAAGCGTAAACGTGCAGAAAGGAGGCGACAAATACAATCAGATATACAGTTTGGGTAAATTTGCATGATAAAAAATTCAGACAAGTGATTGTTGTGGGGGGATGGTGGTTTGTTTTGAATCTTCAGACACTGAGGAGCTCCTGTAATTATATTCCTGTTCCTCTTTTGAAATGAAGCAAGTGAATAGAAATCAATTGCTGTCTGGATAGAGAGATGAAAATGAAGGAGGGGATGGGGGTGTCAATAATTTCGACATAATCCGAGGGAGTTAGTGTTCCTCCGCTTGTTTGCCGGAGAAGTGCAGAATGAAATCTTTAAAACTGAATGAAATCTTTAAAGCTCAGACAGCAAAGAGGAAGCAAGACTTCCGTCAGCAGAGAGGAATTTCGTCAATACATTGCATCATCCAAATATCGCATGGAGCAGCTCATTGATGAAATGGTCACAGTGGTAACCAAACAGCTTGACGGGGATGTCAGGATCCAACTTTATGTTTGAAAGGACACAGAGAAATCTACTGCATGCTATGAATGACTAAGAAATTGATCATTTAAACATATGCACAAAAATGTTAAAGGATAATGTACTGTTATTGTTATTGTCGACAAATCCCATGACAAGGACCCAGACCAACAATGAGTTAATCCTCCTAACAAGTAGCCTTAAATATCTTCTTCCTCCATGCCACAGAGCTCTATTGTTGTCCAAAAATGATTGACATAAATCAGTGAGCCACTGATGCACTGACATGTCCCTTCCTTCATTACAATCAACACAAACATTACAGTTTATTTTGACTCAGTGCCACATTCACCATCCTGCTGCCACAAATACTCACTAGAGCAACAAATGTAGATAAATCCACCACTGAAAATAGTCCCCAATGCATGCACCATTGCCTTGTAAAAACTACAGTGACCAGTTTTTTTTCCTGAAAATTGCTGAATCTTTTGAATTTGTTCAGTGTTTCAGAGTGAGTGCTGCAGGGATGATATATTTCTATAGGCTGACTTGGAATTTAGCTTCAACCTGTTTTCCTCATCAAAGAACCCATTGGCTCTTTTCATTGGATTTTGGATTATTGCAGAAAATAAGCTCTGTGGCAAACAAATGTTTGATATTTACACATTTTGCTCAGCAAATGAAGAACACTTTCATGATTTTCAGAGCTTAAATGCAATCACCAGAAGGGAAAATCTAACGTTAAGCTATAAACAAACTACACTAGAGTCTCATGGCTGCAAAGCCATGTTCAGTGTATTGACACTTGAGTCTCATTTTGCCACTTGTTAGCATCTGTGATTTCTTAAGACACATAAAGCTTAAAAATTCACGATTACTGACTAATTTTATGTGCCAAAAAATGGCAAAAAATCTCTTTCACAGACATTATTTCAGGTATCTATCCAAAAGAACATTAAAGAACAAAATGAATTCAAGGGGAGGGAACCTGAAATGCAATAATTCTGCCTCATGTCCATGTTTAAGACTCATTCTAGAGCAGCATTCTCGGAAATCCCAGTTTACTGAGGGAGGGTGTAACACATTGTTGCTTTGGTCTTTTCATGTGATCTGTTAAAATTAAAAGGTATATAAAGTTGGACATAAAGAGTTGAATAATGTCAGACTATCATAAACTATCATAAAGGGTTAATAAACAGCATTTGAGTTTCCTCAGTGCACGATGACATTAATTTAACTTAAGGGGTTGACCATCATGTTGAACAACACTAATGACTCAATAATTACTGCTGCTTTTAAGGTTTAAGAAGGTATTATCTGATCTTCTGTTTTGGACCAAAATACAGTTATTTTGTGCAATCTGTAATAAAAAAATTGTATTGTCATTAGAGAAAAAATGCTGAAAAGCATTTTGGTTTTCACAGAAAAGAACAGCTGTTTTTTGTTTTGTTTTTCATTTTTCTATAATTAACTCATTATTTCTTTTAGGTTTCATTATTCTGTTGGAAACCTAAGTAAAACTTAACTCTGATATATTAGTAACACTGATTATTTTTTACCTACACTGTAAACACGTATTATATGAATGGCACAACATTTTGATTAAATGGGTTATCAGACGTTTTCACAGTAGCTTTAAGTGATAATCTGCATTATTTTTCTGTAATACAACAACAATACATTACCTTGCACATTGATAAACTGCAGGAAAGTATTTATATCTAATTATTTGTTGTTTGGCATTATACCAAACTAGTCAGAACACCTGACAAGGATTATTAATTCAAGTTTCACTTATTAGATTTCTTACTAGTTTTCAATCAAAAAGATTTATCGAATAAAGGAATATTCTCCTGAAAGCACTGGAAAAAATCATGTTCTGTAACAAAGAACCTTAGTTCTTTATGTGGAGGTTTAATTGAGAATTTTCTGTCAAACTGCTATATCCAAGGCCAAGAGCTGTCATAACATTATATCTATACATTTGTTCTCTGACATGTAATGCAAATCTCTACTCAAGTGAATGTCAGAAACGATTCCCTTTATGAGTCCATGATAGGTAGATTCTGCGATTAACAGAGAATAAGATAATATCCCTTTATTTTCTGTTTTACAACCACTCTGGAAAAGAAAGGGTTACACAAGCTCAGAGTCAGCAGAGCTTGTGATTATGATCATGTGTAGTGCAGGACACAAAGTGACTCATTGCCTCGGCACCATGAATTTCTTTTTGCTCTGTCTGAATGTTGCCCTGTATAGAAAGCAATGGAAAATAACAACGCAATCAGCAAATGTGCATAAAAGCAATTCATGCTTTCCTCAGACTGACACAGAAATGGAGCAGGTTGAGCAGGTGGTCGAACTTCATCTAACACTGTGCCATCTCCACGCAGAGGGAGAAATTAATGAAATCACCTCATAAAGGCGCAAGAGGCCGTAGCAGCTCGTCATGCTGAGTGTTTGTGAGAGCCGCTCCCTGTGGTCGCACCAACAAATGGTGATTTTACGTCATGGTAAAAAAAATGGAGGATAATGTGATTCCTGATATGCGAGACGGACCCTGTGTAATAAGAGAAGCGTTATCTTTGACCGAGTAGATTCATGAAAAGAGAACCCATACAAATAATCCCTTCTGTGAAACAGAAGTCCTTAAGGTCTCTGTTATTCTGCATTTATGCATTGCACATTGCACATGACACAACCATGTTAAAGGTTACAGCTTTTATTTTTAATAACTATCATTTGTTTTTGGTGAAATCTTGAACTGTTTTTTCCAGGGCAACAAACTTAAAAAAGATTGTGCATATCTGGATTTCTTAACTGATCATAATGAATATAAACTCATAAATATGAGCGTGTCACATATCTTTCCGAATAAAAATAAAAACATAAATGTTTTAAACCTTTAACAACAGAAAACAGGAAATTATCTCTTCTTGTCTGTGTCTAAAATACAGTTTTACAATTGCTTAATGCATTTTGTGCTAAGAACACCACACAATTTATATCTTCACATGTGATGTTTTCCATTTTATGTGTTAAATATTTGAAAACCACATTTGTTAGCCTGCATACCCTTTCCCATTCTGCAAACTTTCCAGTTGCAAATTAAAATCAAGGCGCCTGCATAAAGTTTCACAACCAAATCGCCACCAGATACATGACATTTGCATGTTATTATGTAGCAGATATTAAATCTTTACATCTCACATGTAGTTAGATACAGGCACAAAAAGCATTTGTAGGAAAACATGTTTTGGCATAAAATATCTACTGTCCCTGCTGGAAAAATAATGTCGGGTGGCCAAAAACACCCATGTTTGGAAGCTAACAAGCTACAGAAAAACACACACATACAAAAAAAGACCAGTTTTGCTGTTTGTTGATCTCTAACAGTGGACTGCAGTTGTCTATACCATGGCAGGAATCTTGCCTAGGTGTAGCACCTTTCACCATCCCAACCTGATGACAAAGACAGCTAATATATAACGTCACTTTAATGTGATACATATGGAAATGTAACAATTCATGGTTTACGGAAATGTCAACATTTTGCTCTGGCAAGTGGGCTCTTTTTTTCAGGATTGTGAGAGGTGGCATGTTGCACTGAATAAAATTTCACTGCCAAGTATTCTGGGGTGCAGCAGAGACGCATATGGTATATGGCTTTCTGCCAAAATACAGAAGAAATGATGCACTTGAATATAATGCTAATGCTGATAGATTTTACTGTATGTTTTAGGGGATCAGGTTAGCTTCTTAGAGTGGATCTGAATGCCTCATCAACATGTTAAAGTAGTAAAAATATTTCATTGGTAACACAGCTTTTAGGGGTTTAGTTTGGTAAGTGTTACCTTTTTGGTCTCACATGAGTCTGCAGTTCTTTAACAAGTGATTTGAAATATAGTATGCTGTTCCCAAAGGTCAAAGTGAACATATGTACACATTGTTACATAAACATTTGAGTATATGTAGTTAAATGATGACTTGTGGCACTTTAAGCTGAAACTGCAGAATCAGAGTTCAGTAGAAGTAAACTTGCTAATTGCTGCTTGTTGCGAGAGTCCTGAACTGTTTCCACTAAGTAATCTAAAGTCTGTCAGGCCTCTGCGCTCCACGGGGAGCCTTTCCAGGTAACTCAGTGGGATCACCATATTGACTTTTGCCGCATACAACCAAAGGCTCCTATTTATCTTGATTAGGCCTGAACATCTGTACAGCCTCAGCCATCAAAGTGTCATTGAACGTTAGTCCTGGTGAGTCTGCTCTGCATATACACAAAATATGGAGGATGTAAAATCCTTATCCATACGAGCACAGGATCTTCTCCTTTCTGTTGATGGGCATGTGGATCAATATCATTGATTGGTCCCCACTGCTCTGGGTGAAATTAGCATTTCAAAAGGAACTCCAGCTAGAGCTGTGAAATTACATCCACTGGAGGGTTTCTCCATCAAAGGTGGGACACGTCTAAGCCTTGACCTGTGATCTCTGTGCTTCAGCAAAGACAGACTGTACCAAAAACTGCAGCGTTAAAGCCTGGTTGCCATGGAAACCTCTGCATTATGGAGTGCTGATTGTGAAATCTCTGTCATATACAGAGACAGGGATAGTGATGTGGCTGCATTGCCTTTATCCCTTTGACCCTGGCTAGATTGCTCTTATTTCCCATGGTTCAGGAAGCCGGGCCCTCTTGATATCTGAAATTAGATGTCAGAGTCTCTCTTGTGAAGCAGAGTCATAACTTGCTCTATATTGCTTCACTTTGTTTGACCCAAAGCTCTTGACTCCGTTTCAGTGCTGACATCTTTAAAGTTTTATTGCTTCTAATAGGATCACACAGAGCCAAAGATGACACGCCGCAAGTTTTTTTTAGGCAACAAACAGTCGATCCCATCAAGGTTTACTGTGAAAATCTTCTGCTGTGAGTGATGGTGATCAGCTGCCAAAAATTCCAAAAATTATCCCTCCTTACCCACAAAAAAAATGGGCTTTCACACCCATAAAAAACTGTCATAATCTTCCATGACATCTTGAAAATTTGATATTCACAGCACAGGTTCACCTGTCTGCTGCAATTCCATTTCACTTCTGACACAAAACATCCAGGTACCATCCATAGTCTAATATACATTACAATGGATAGATTTCGGTGCAACTTTGGTTTACCTCTAAATCAATTACTGTCCAGACCTGTGACTTCATTTACCTCTTGATGACATTTGACGTGATGCAGGTGGCACTTGTTCCTTTATCTGCTCTGCATGCTTTGTCAAGTAGTTGTACCCTACTTTGTTATAAACTTTAACATTTTGTTGGTATTTAGAATATGAAATTTAGAAAGAATCATTTCCTGCACTTTCAAAAACAGATGTACATTTTTAATCAAAAAATACACATTTTCACAGATATACCCGAACAGAAACGTGATAAACCCTTGAGAGAAAAGAAGCTTACCCTTTTTTGAACTTGATTTGCCTTTTTATAGGGTTTTTTAGCCACTTCTTTAACTCAAAGTCAAGTTTAAAGATGCACAGATATAAATTAAGAATAAGGATAAAGAGTTAACAGGATACAGGCTAAGTTAAATTTGCAAAAAATGATGTTTGGTCCACTTGGGGGCAGCAGAAAAAGGCTGCGAATATAACATTAGCATGCGGAACCCGCATGTAGTGATCACAGTTACAGTGATCATCCGCTTGTATGAAAAGCTTGTGAAATAATCATTTCTATAAAAATGCTGTTTAAATAAATTGGTGATGCCTGGTCAATTATGCCCTCATGACTTTACATTCATGTAATACATAATGTCAATAAGATGGTAATCTACAGGAATGAAGAAAAAGGAAAAAAATAATAATAATAATCATCCACTAATATCAATCAACATGACCTGAACAGACATGATCACCATTAGAGGGTTCCAAAGTATTATCTGTTGATTTGGCAAACTTGTCAGCAAACACAAATTCTTGTAGACACAGAGCAACTTTATCATTCACTTGGAGGTATGATTTAATTAATATATCATATATAATTCGGCTCTTTGAGCTCTGTTTTTGGTCTCCTTCAGTCCCTTGGGGAATGATCTGTCTCTTTAGCTGCTAAATGCTTCACTATCGAGCTAGTCTCTAAGTGTGTCTGTCTGCCATCTGCAGGTAGTGTACAGTGAGTTTATCACAGGTTTTCTGCTTGCTGTGGTTTAAAATGACTCCATGTGAGCAGCGAGAGTGATCAAAAACAGTAGAGCTGCAGGCTGTGACAACAAGACAACAAAATAAATAAGCTATAAGGTTGAGGGGAATTGCTGACAGATTATTCTCTGTGGGCTTGTCAGTACAAGCCACCATTGCACTTACAAGTGGCCATGTGGTTATTAATAGAAATATATTTATTATAGTCAATTTAAAGCAATAAAGGATGAATGTGAAATTAATACAAAGGATGATGATCGGCCATGTATTTAAATTAGTTTTCAGTCATTTAAGGGACCACCTTAGGTACTGAAGTAAATAAGGAAACACATTGATCGGAGCAGGGGAATAAAAGGCATGACCACTGAACACAAGTGACAGTGTTGGCAGTGAGAAGCCAGTGGGGGATCATGCCCTTATCACAGCACTAGTGATTAGTATACTGCCTTGTCAGTCACAGATAGGTCTGTTTTTGTCACTTGCTCTACATGACTTTACTTTTTATAAGGTTGGCAAGCATGCAAAGTCTTGTAAGAAACAATACCACAATGCATTTGTACATTGAAAAAGCTGTTGCAACAAGCTTTTATGCTAAAAGGTATAAAGTATGTGAACTTCGATAATTTTTTTAAATAAAAACATCAACCATAAGTGTAAAAGAAAAAGCTCATATTGATCTTTGATCACCATTGTGCTACGTCAGTTGATGTCAAGTAGCAAAACACACTTTTTTGAAGTGAAGTGTTGCATTTATGCAGATAATATTCTAAGACTACATCAAGTGAGATTCTTATATATCTTGTATTGTTTGGGTTTTAAGCTCTTTACAGGGTAAAAAGACAATTTATATCACACTTGTACTCTCTTAAACATTGTTCAGGCTGTATATATTAAACAGGAGGACCTGAGAAACACTTTCATATAGCCTATATCAAAGGATAATTCACCCTAAGTACACCTCCACACCGTCTTTTATATTTCTGCCCTGACTAAAAGTGCATATAACAACTAAGTGGTGAGTAAGTGCTGGTCTTCCATACATAAAACATCTCTGATATTCTTTGATGGAAGTTGCATGGAGTTCAACATGAATATAAAAGGTAAAAGCTGCTATTCTTAGAAAGTACAAAGTTTTCAGTTGGCTTCAAATGGCCAAATATGTATAAATCAGTCTGGCCAACATCAAAAACAATAATACAAAAAAAAACTGTTTGGTTCCCACTCATCGTATTAAACTACACATGCCTTGAATAAAGGCTTTTCTGCTGTGTTTCTGTCAAAAGGCTGCTGGCCCTCTCTTCAGTCTTTTTCTTATCCAAAATGGGCCAAATACATGACTCATCACAGACTCATTATTAGATAACATTTTAGAAAAATCATCAAATTATTCATTTCAAGTGTGAAAATCGCCCTTTGACTGTATTCTTCCGGCCCGTGTGGTTCACCCACTAAGAGAGGCTCTGTCCTGTTAATTCTGGCTGATTTCTCACCTAAAGCACCGTGTTCATGCAGACTGGCAGTGACGGTATTGAAGTGAGCTGACACCTCCAGGTCACCTACCCCACTTTTACCTTTAAAGAAGCTATTTGAAATGCCTGTTATTTCTCAGATCTCTTCTTTTGGCTGAATACAAAGGTACCCTTTGAAGTTTTCTTTTTATGGTTTGCATTATGACAATCCAGTGGGGCAGATATGGAAAAAAATGTTGATGCACTTTGTTAAGTAGTTGAGCGATGGTAAAGCTGCATTTGGCTGTTTATTGAAAAAGTTCTTTTCTAAGAGTTGTTCTAAAATCTAATGTTATAAGGTCACTGGATACTGCTGTGGCTTTAAGACAAAGTTTTGGGAAAACAAGCTTATTTGCTGTCTTCTAGAAAGTTAGATGTGAAGATTAATACCAATTGCATGTCTGTATGAAGTTACAGCCAGCAGCTAGTTAGCTTAATTTAGTATTAAGACTGGAAACAGAGGGGAACAGCTAGCCTGGCTCCATCTTAAGGAACCAAAATCCACAAACCAGCACTGATTTAGCCTCTGAAAACTGTAAATACGTTGCATTTGCATGATTCATATGTATCATATCAACGTTTCTGAAGTGAGCTGTGAAGGTGGAGGGGATGGTTGATGTCAAGCTGCAGACCACTACCTGGCTTTTTAGCCCCTGAACATGGATGTTTTTTCCAATTTTTCCGAGCTGTAGTTATGCCCCTAAAACCAGCCATTTTAAGCCAAAAAATTATATTTTCCTAACCATGACCAAGTGGTTTTGTGTTCTAACCCAGTCTCACATTAACCATGGCATTGTTGAAATATAAAGTTTCAATATATCCGCCACCTAATCACCTCCAAATGTAACATATTCATAGTTTGCACAAGGTACAACTGCAACATTTTTCATGGCAATTGGCTTGCAGGGCAAGCAGCACCAGCTTCCTCAAGTTTTTCAAATAAACCCATAAATCCTTTCAAATTCTTGTGCGTAAATCCGTAAGCTACCACTGAATGATCTCTCTGGATTGTTGTTGCTTACTGCATAAGGATCTACCTCACTGGCCAGCTAACCAAGATAGATTCCTGTTAATCTGCATGTTTGTTTTGTTTACATGTGAAAGGTGTGAGTCATTGTCTATTTGTCCAAACGCTGGAGACATAGCAAAGAAAAGAAGAGCAATTGCTGGCTATTCAGTGGACTTGTATAAAGACAATCATGAGTCATTTCGATTTAATGGCTGACCATATTTATTCCAATTATAGTACACACATGAGGAGCCATGGAGGAGGGAAGACGAAGATGGAGAGGAAGAGATTCCACCTAATGCATGATGTTTTGCTGGAGTCCTAATTTCCCAAATCACTGTAACGCCAATCTAGCATGGCCCATGAAAACGTTGAAAAAGATACAAGAACTTTCTATTAATTTGCAGGAAAGTTGTGTTCTTTCTGTGACAAAAAATGTGTGAGAGAAGTTTTTGCAAAAAAAAAAAAAAAAGGAAAAAGAAAATGCTGTTTATTTAATAACAGTCAGGGCAACGTCTAGCAAAAGTCTTACCTGTGTGTGTCCATTGCTCAGTTTCAGTCTGTCAGCACCTTCCAACATCCCCACATTGACAAAAATACCACAGTGAGCCCAGACAGTGCAGAGACCGTGAACCGTCAGATCAACAGGAGTGTGGAACACTTTGTTATTTGCCCAATTATCAGAGAAGGAAAACAAATCTGTCAAAAATTAGATGTGGCTGAGCTATTGATCTGTTTATACAGTCCACATATTTTCCTTTTCCACAGCATCTATTAGCTCTTCCAGCTTTCCTCTGTCTTTGACATGCCATAGCAGGGGTGGAACAGTGCAGGTCATTGACGTCACGGAAGCCCAAGGACCATCATCAGCAGAATATAGATACTTTTTCCTGTAACTGCTGAGAGCATTCATTATGTGCTCTATTTTTATCCCAGTGTGTTAAATAAACCAGACGGCCATGTATATTAATATATGCCAATGTTTTGATAATCAAAGCAGGAAAATGCACGGCATGAGAGCATGCCATCACTTTTCTCCCTGAATAATCCACCTTAACAGCCTCAACACATATTTGATTCATTCGGATAAAAAAAATATTTTACCCAGTCAAGTCAAGTCAATGACCTAGATATGTTACAATAAACATGTTATATGTCTCATTCTTCATGATAGGCACATTAATCATGCAGCATTGTTTCATTTTAAAGCTGTCCAATGTGCACAGATCATATTAGTAAGCTCATTGTCTTTTGGGTTGTAACAGAAGTGGCAGAATTGATGCCTTAGTTGTAAATATTGTATAATCTTCCACTTTCCAATTTAATCAAGGTTAGGGAATAATACAAGTAACTATGTTAAAATACAAAAAATTAGTAACTGTATTCCATTGCAGTTACATTTTAAATTGCTGAACAGTTGTTGGACGCCCTATTTATTCCTGTCACTTGCTTTAAAAGCTCCACAATAGACAAAGAATGGCTGAGTCATTTAGGATAAATAAGGAGTTATCGACACGCATCAATGCCTCATTTAACAACAAGAACCTATTTAAGATGGCAGCTGACTGAAGAAAGGTAAGCAGGGATCAGAAGGTTTATGTGACCATCGCTTATAACAACCTACTGGCTGCTGGCTATACTGGATGTCATTTCCAGTAAATATCACAATATAAAAAGTAAAAATGTAGAACGATAGAAGGTACTGGCCCATCTTACAAGTGGTTACTTCTCCCATTGAACGCAAAGCTGATAGGTATCCTACATGGTTTGTTTATATGATATAACAGACATGCATATTTAACTGTGTCAGTGTGGACAGAAAGTGATGTATTCAGTAATCTGAGATGGAATACATGTATTATACTATAAAGTGTGTTTATTATCTATTAAACAATGTGCTGATATTTGGACTCTGGAGGGAAAAAACACTGTGCTGCAACATATTGATCATGTATATTTCAGCAACAATAAGATTGTCTTAATTTTGTGTTTTCATGTCCTGTCTGCACTTGGAGTGGTAGTGCGTTGTGAATACTTATGCTTAAACGCTAGCAGCAGCACTTCATTAGTCCCCAGTGGCTGCTGTCTGCATCTGCCTACTTTGAACTGCATGAGACAAAAGATGTATTTTATTTGATTTATAAGATTGTTATGGTTGAACAGCTGAGAGACAAACTGATCTACCATTATTATTATTATTACCATGTTGATCAAATGTTATTCTAGATTTGTTACCCACTTTTAAGTCACTTAAAAGGAAGACTATAATATGTAGGAATTGCCAATTACTTTTTACAAACATTATTGCCAGCAAAAATCAAAGTGAAAGCCAAACCCAGCTTTCTCCGCTTGATATTTTGCCTCGCTATATTTTAGATTTTTGGCACTTGAGTTTTTCCAAAGATTTCTTCTGGATACCTACTGCTTACAGTCTAACACCTTGCACGCTATCTTTTCATAAATTTCTGACTTCACCTGTGTGCACTGTGCTCAGGAACACCCTGAATATAGTAAAATGAGAAGAAAATATGGAAATGCAGGAAGACTGTTGGCAGTCTGGAAGGGCATGTCAGAAATCATTTGTTTTTTGTTTTTTATTTTTTATTTGTTTGTTTGTTGTTTTTTGCCATTATGGACTGACATCTTGCATTTTATTTAACACAGTCTAGTCAAAGCTGGCTCATACCTAAACAACAGAATAGGTCGATTTCCAATGGCTTCCAAAATGACTTATATATCTAATCCAAAAACGACATATTACGGTTCTAACAGAGTTTTAAAGATGGCCTAAATGTCATGAAACGGTTGCAACTCTATTACCCAGTTAGATTTAGGAAAAACATCATGCTTTTGCGTTAAAACAGTACTTTTATCAGCTAACATATGTCATGTGATAACATCACTAGCATAGCATGCTACACATACTAGCTTATAAGGCTACATTGTTGCTCAAATAAGTCAACATTGACTTCAGGATGTGAATACTGGGGCCTGTTTAACAAACGGAAGTGCAACCCTGAATTCAGTTTTCCATCTCAGGGGTCATCTACTTAGAGGCTTGGGTTTAGAGTAGCCCATCAAACTTTGTTCAGGCAACTCTGAGTATGTTCACTCTGAGTGAAGCTCAGCTGGAAAAAAGCCATTATTAATGGAGCTCCAATACTACAATGCACCATTGCAATAGGTAAATAAAAGGCACAGCATCCATTTTACTCCAGTGCACGTAGAGATATTTGTTACTGACATATCAAGGAAAATGATAAATTGTCATGTATAAGCAGAGTTCTTCCAGATTTTTTCAACATTACACAGACTTACAGGCTTTTTATGCTACTGAGCGTCATTTCCTTCTCTGCTCCTGTAATAATTCTTATAGCCACTAGAGGGCGCTACCTGACAGTAAACTTAAGCTGCTTGCACAGTCAGCCTATGCTGTAGCTTTTTCGTTGAGAACAGGATGGTCTGGTCATTGCCTTGGTTTTGTGTCCTTTACATATGTAAGTGTGACATACAGTATTTTGGACTGACACCTCAGGGTGACGTCACAGTGAATACCTCAGTTTGACATTACCTATATTTGTGGTGCATGCCCTTTAAAAAGAAGATGATGCCTCTAATGTAATTATCATCAAATCAGGTAAAAATAGAAAGTTGCTAAAAACAGTAGGTGTTGGCAAGTTAAGGGAAAGTGGAAAGTGCATACCACTGTTAACTAACCAACTAAACACAAAACAGACTACTGATACTGAGAAGAGTAAAAGTATTCATGTTTTCCATTTAGAGTAAAAGTGATGGCTAAGAGAGAATTATGAATATCACACACACTCTGCATTTCCATGGGTGAACGAACCTTTATGCTACGGTTGTTTGCATGCCTTCCCCCCAGGGATTACTCAACAAAAAGCTGTAAATATGCAAAGCAGATTAATTAGTTTCCCAAGGTCACCTGTACAGAAAAGGTCTCCATGCGTTAATATGCGATTTGTCTGCAGATGGATGAATAGCATCAGCAGATGAGTTGCTGCACGGATTTTATTGATATTTGCTCAGGAGTTAACGAGGCTCTATGCGAGGCTTCATTTGGCCAAAAAGTATTTCTGTTTAATCCACAGCCTCGCAAAAACCGCAAGGGTTGGAGTTGTTAGAGCATCTTAGTTCTGGTGGCTTTAACTGGAGGGTGTGCGCGCTGCACCTCAAAGTCCACAGTTCATTTGAATCCAGTCCTAAACCCTCTGCCAAACCAACAAACTCAGCGTGCTGACTCAAGACGAGGCTTATTAGCTCTAATCCCTGGCAACCCTCTGTGTTTGTATTATCAAATAGGATTAGACTGATACCTGTATGTCTGTTTACCAATATATTGGCTCAACTTTTAACTTTATAACACCAATAAGTCAAAAAATCCACTAGTGATATGATAAGTTCTTGTTCACTATACATCTGAGAAACATGAGACTACATTTTATTGGCATTACACTTTTTTTGTAACTGTGATATTTGAAAATAAAATATTTTGTGTGTCCTGCCCATTCAGTAGATGATAATACATGATGACTTGAATAAATTATGCCATTAATTCTATTCTATAATAGAAATAAAAGTATCAATCCTCACAAGTGGATATAACATAGAAAATTTTGGCTTTTTACATAAATTTCTGTCCATCCAGTGCTCCGTTAATTGACAAATTGCTTTATCCTTCGTCAAGTTCCCATATCAATCAAATCTTTTACTACAAAAACACCATCTTGCACGTTACTAAAATGGGTTTAAAGGTGTTTTTCCTGATGTACTGCTCACATGTCATGTTTTAATCTTGATCAAACACCTAGTTATTTGGAGGTCACCAGCTCCACCTAGTCCTTTAGCAGGCTTACTCAGCATAGTGTAAAATACCCTCAAATGACTATGATCAAGTGAATGGGATGCAACCCACTTAAATGGATCATTAAAGAGAATTAGGCACATCATAATCATAAGATACTGTAGCACATTACATGGAATGGTTAATTAATTTCTCACATATGGCTGCAAAATAAAAGTCTTTGATCCATAAGGCACGTCAGAGTGAACTGCAGACAATGGTAATTACAAAAATACTGAATTAACCGATTAATTAACTAATCCTGCTATGAAATATTTCACTAAAAGTTGATGATACAACTAAACTGAGTCAACTGTGTGCCCACATGCCAAGACATATGCTTGTACTGTCCTCTGTTGGATTGAGTGGCTCATTGCATGCACTGACAGGTTTCAGCATATCAGTGTTGCACAACAGGATGCTACAGTTATGTGTTTTAAATAGCAGTAATTTAATGACTGCACGCAAGAGCTTCGCTGTTTGCTAAGTAAGTACACGTAGCAGTGCTGAGAAGCCATTTTAAAGCTCAGGAGCTTGCTGTGGACTGTAATAGTGTTAAAGAGTGAGATCATGTTCAGATCAATGACGGCACACTGACACTTGTGTCTTCCCAAACAAGCCCACAAAGCAAACACAGACACAAATGTGATATCGGGGCTGTTTAATGGAAGCACAAGTGTCATATTGCAGAAGCATCCCTCTTGTGTCCCCCCTCCCGTGAATCCGAGGCAGGACGTTTTAGATAACAAGATGGCAGAAAAAAAGTCCTAAATCTGACCAAAAATTCTATATGACTTCCTCCATTTTCTCAGGGTTAATTATGCTACACAGATTTCATTGATCTCATGTCCAGCGGACAAAACTACAACTTGCAGATAATTGCTCCAGGCTACTTTGGGATCAATACCGTGC
This sequence comes from Plectropomus leopardus, assembly GCF_008729295.1. Classification (NCBI taxonomy): domain Eukaryota; kingdom Metazoa; phylum Chordata; class Actinopteri; order Perciformes; family Serranidae; genus Plectropomus; species Plectropomus leopardus. Next base: position 7,174,566 of record NC_056479.1, on the reverse strand, counting down.
CAACATATCAGGCTGTATTGGAAAGTCTCTGTATGGGTGATTGCTTGCTACATCAATCTGGCTATAACAGAGAGCCATTTCCTCGTTGCTGCCCTGCCCTGCTCCTCTTTGTGTGTGGAAAGAGTACCCGCCAATTGAAGCAGATCTTTTCCTCTATCATTGTCTGCTCCTCTCAGCCTTTTTTAACAAAAAGAAACATCTGAGCTGTTAGAAAAAGTTTTTGAAATTATTTTTACAGACCAACGGAAGCGTCGGCCTGAGTGGTTTGGGGGGGTCTATGGATATCCTCTGGGGACCAGAAGGCAAGCTCCTCGCCCTGAATGCAGCATCAGGAATGAACGCCTGCGATGGCAGATGATGGTAAGGGGATGGTGGTGGTCACAGAATTCTCCTGAGGAGGTGGAGATAGCATAGGAGGGTGGGTGGATGGTTGTTGAGTGGTAATGTGGAGCAGTGCATTTTACTGCTTTCTTTGGTCGGACGGTGGGCGGAAATTTTTGTCAGCATCTCCTTCAGATTTCTGGATGTTTTCTTGATGGTTAAGGGATTTAAACTGATTGTTGATTCTTCAAAAATACACACTAAGAAACTTGATCCAGATTTAAAGGTGGGTAATTGTGTGTGTTTACTTCTGTTTGCCTGGTTTGAACTGTTTTCCAGTCGAAATAGAAACAATTTATGTTGGAGCAAGGTGCTTCGGAAAAACTAACACACGAAGCCCTGGATTTATTGGATAGAAAAGGAGGGTTAGGGTTGGGCTCCATAGTGTTGCTTTGGGGAAAGTCAACAATTCTAACAATAAATGACTGCAAATTTTAACATCAGTACTATTCAAGTGCTCCCTCAAAGTGGCTCCCTGTTTACAGTTATCTGCATTTTTGTGACTTATCATAAAACTTCAATTAATAGTCCAGGTTATATTTGCTTAAACCATTGAACTTAACAGGCTTATCAGGGACAGGTTTCTATGTGGGATGGGCTTTTAATTCCTCTCACACAAAATTATTGCTCAGCTGTTGCTCAGAATTGGAAATACAATCAAAGTCCTTGCATCTGTCTTGTTTATTATGCCAGTCTACTGTCTTCTTTGGTGCTCATGGTTTCAGTAAAAAGAAACTGAATGACAGAATTGTAGAATCTTACATCTTCCACTAATCAATCATGTATGCAGAATATCCATGATGACAAAAGTTTAAACATATATATATACCGGTATTTGTATACCTGATCTAAGCAGCTAACTTACATTATCTCCTGTGGGTAGCCAACAACCTGTTTTATACACCCAAAGAACTTCTATTAAAATAAACTGCTTGGTAACCAGACCAGGCCTCTAAGTGTCAAAATGTGTAGCCACACTGGGCTCCTAAATGGGACTAGGCTTTTATTTCAAGTTTTATGGTAATTATATACAGAAAGTAATGATTTTGCTATATTAGTCATTCTGTATTATAAAAAGAGACATCAGAGAGACGAGTCCTCTCTCACAGATCAATTCTTATCCCACATTACATCCACAGATTCATCCAGGAGGCCATGCAAGGCAGCCCAGAGAACATCCCCCTGGGAGAGTGCACCCTCTCCCAGTCCAGGGACCAGCTGACGCCACCGAGCCGCACAGAGAGCACCGTGTTCAGTTTGTCCCACAGCGAGTCCATCTGGACCACCGAGGCAACTCGCAGCAAGTGTGAGGAATTCTGGTTCGCCATCCACCTCATGTCCACCGGGGGCAGCTTCCTGGCATGTGGCATCATCATCAGCGGGCTGTACTTCGCCGGCCACTGCAGCAAGGTGACCAATATCCTGGGGCCAGCCCTGTTGTCCATCGGGCTGATGGTTTTTGTGGTGGGTGTGGTTCTGATCCCGATTACCAAAGAGAACAGGAAGCAGACAAACATGAAGAAGCCCCTCAATTACTACAGGCCTCCAGCATTTAACCTGTGATGACAAAACTTCATGTTTTGGAGTCCAAATGAGAAACTTGAAGAGCAAACTGGATTGAAATTAACCTTTTCAGCATGGGAGAATCTAAAAGACTCCATGTGGTGGCATTTATGTTTATTTCTCCAGGATTGACAAAACTAAGCGCTTATCTCAGTCTCGAGTGTGCATGGCAACATTTGCATTAATAACCACGGCTGTGGAAAAAAAAAGGTGAGAGCACAAGGACAACAATGCGCTGCATGAAATGCAATTATTCACACTTTCACACACAATTTAGCAAGACGGATACAAGAAAGCAAACTGTCCTCATGAATATTCATGCAGGAAAAGTGGACAAGGGGGATTTCCTAATGCTGTGTGGTACAGTATATGCCAATTCATGAATAATTAAAGGTTGTGAGAGCTTATAATTGTTAGTTCCCGCTTTACTGTGTCTTCCTGCATCCACTGACGTCCTCATTGTGGAGCTAAGTCACTTTGAATATGCATGCATTTATCCTCAAATGAATGTAAAGGACAAACATTTGACTACTGTGACCTAAAGCACATTTTCATAGAATTTAAATATGATGTGGCATGAAATGTTAATTAACCCCTTCAGAGCCAGCGTCTATCATAATGGGCATGAAATATTCATTGCTATTGAAAATGAATGTAAAATTAGACTTGGACCTGGAGCAGCTGAGCAGTTTATATTTAAAGCAGCTATAATCAATATGGAATGATCACATGACAACTTGTATTTCATATTGTAATATGCTTTTTTGGCATGAATATGAAAGACAACAAAACATAATTGCTAAATTAACTATTGTTGCATAATTAAATTTTGACAAGCTCAATCATAAATTAGCATTTACCAGCTAAAGGGAGAAATGTTTTAGTGGGATATAAACAGAGCTAAAGGGAGATTTAATACTGGACTTAAAATTCTGAGGTAGACACAAACATGATCCTAAAATAATGCAAATGTTGCTCCATATCTGCCAGATGTGTGTTTAGGAAACTGTTATCGATTAAAAAGGTGTTCATATGTCAGTGTGTTTACAGCTTGTTTCCGCTGCTCCCAAGTAGTCCAAATAAAAAATCAAGTAGACATAGGACAAGAAGAAAAGATAGAGATCTGAACTTCACCTGATGCCATGAATGGGTACTTTTATCTAAAAATACCCCTAAAAGTATATTTAACATCTTTAATGGGGAGAATACATTTTAATACTAATTTTAGAAATACCATTTTAATTAGTTGATATTTAACTTATGAAGTTAAGCTAGTTTCATTATATTTCACTTTTGGTTTTTGCTTATTGGTGGCCATTTAGAGTCTACTATAATACATTTGAGAACCCTCCAGATGAAATGAAGTTATGTTAAGTACTAACTGAGATGTCTGATCCGATGACACAAGCAGCACGTTCTGTGGGTCTCAAGGAAGTTTCCTTAGAAGACACCATCAGAACTCTTTCTGGCCATTAAACAGCTTTGAACAGGTGTCTTCAATGTTTGTCAGGCCAGGGACACCTTGGCTGAGACAAGGCAGGGACACCCTACCTCATATTATTGTATAAAATTGCACTGAATATTAACACAGGGGGATTGAGGTTGTCGGACAGATGACCATATCAACCTCAGGCTGCAGTCTTGACCTGTATTTGCTCAGTAGGTGTGGGAGGAAACTCAGCTTTTGCAAAGACCATAGACCATTTACAGAAAATTAATCAGCAACTGATAAAATCATTGATTAACCCCTTAAGTCACTTTGTCAATAATGATACAAATATGTACCAGATTCGAAAATGTGAATTTGTCAGTTTTTTTCTTAGATATCAAACTGAATACCTTTGGTCAGATATAAAGATGACATCTGAATATGTCAACTTGGCTTTAAAGTTGTAATGAACATTCATACTATTTGATGACATTTCATTGTGATTGAGAATATAATCAACAACTGAATCGACAATGATGCTCCAATGATACAGCCCTAATACAATGCAAATATAGAGAGAAATCCGCTGACAGTACAAATGTTTGTTTTTCTTTGTTTGTTTTCAAAATAACAAAATGTAGCCTCCATAATATCAACACACTGTGGCCCACCTTTGTTTGTTGTTAAACACAGAATTGGAAGAACTGAAAGAAAATCTTAAAAGTGGAAAACATATATATATATTTCAGGCCCAAGTTACCAATTATCAAATAGGGCTAGAAAGTGCTTTATAATACCATTCTCTGAAGGCCTGCATGCTGCACATTCAGAAAAAGGCTGAGTCATTGCATTGCTTAACTCTGTGCACCTGGATATCAATTTGAATGTCAAATGACATGTTAAAAAAGCAAGTACATCTTTTGCATTCTGTCCACATGATTGTGGACTTTTTACCTGAATTTTTAATGTGTTTTTAAGGGACACACTAAAGAAAAAAACAGCCTACTGGAAACGTTTGTCGGTGCGTGTGTGTTTAAGTGGTGTGTGTACCCGGTATAAGCCTGGGGAAATGTCTTGTTTATCTTCACTTTAGAGGTGGGGCGTTTCACTACAGGTGCGCTGCTGCAGCTCAGGTACAAAGAATGAAGCATCCTCCCGTTATGCAAGCTTAAAACGGCTGTAATGTTTCCACCATGGATCCGATTAAGTGTTTAGGAGGATGTGTGACTCTATTTTTCCTCGCCGTGGTGTTTGATGTTATCGGTTTGGTTCTTCTTTTCGTCGGTATATTCGCCAACCTGCGCATCGGCGGCCGTTTTTATGGCGACTTCTTGATCTACACGGGCTCTCTGATCATCTTCATCAGCCTGGGCTTCTGGCTCATGTGGTACCTGGGGAACATCCAGGTGTCGGAGGACGACGGCTTGAAGAAGAAGAGCAGCATCGTGCAGCTGGCACGGAAACTATCCGAGAGGTTAAGCCAGAAGCTGAAAGGGGAGGCACGCGGGAAATATGCCGAGAGTGATGACTGCAGCCAGGTGGGATCACCTGCACACAAAGCCGGCAAGGTGACATGGGGCAAATCCACAGCCTACGATAATAAAGGGTTTGATCTGGACTCCCCTGATGTGGAGAAGAAAGTGGACATAGGACAAGAAGAAAAGATCTGAACTTCACCTGATGCCATGACTGGTTACTTTTATCTAAAAAATACTCTTAAATGTGGCCATGTTAATGTGGATTTGATACATATCATATTAGGTGTAGCAGGAACTTTATGAAGGATTTACTGCAAATAATGATATGGCTGTGGGCAGCTTTCTCAGTCAAAATTAAATTGATTAAAATACACTCTGACATAATGTTAAAATGTTAATATTCAGGGCCGTAGCCAAGGTTTTAGAAATACTGGGATACGAGGCACATCCATGCATCCCCGCCCCCCTCAGATCATTTGGATCTGACACTAAAAGAAGGTTTTTGTTTTTGGGATGTTTTTAAATTGTTAATTGCTTTCATTTTTTATAGTAACACTTTATTTTACAGCTCTGTAAGTTTCCTGGGAAGACTCTGCTGTTCAGTTGGTGCTCTCTCACTTAGTCATTTCCAATTATTTGTGCTTGTAGCCTAACTTATAGAGTGTTTTAGTCAGTACATAGTAGGTCCAATGTACACGAAAACTGCACACAACAAGGATTAAGTTTCCCTGTAATTACGATCTTTTTTTTTTTTTCAAAAAACTTCTTATTTTGAAGTGTGGACCAAAAGTTGTACCATTTCTTTTTTAGAATTTTATTTTATTAATTGAACTGTCTGGTTATAGTTCATGTAGGCCATATTTTATTTCAAACCATCAAGGTCTTAATCATTTCAAAGCTTCCTGCAGAATAGGCAAGGCTGGATTACTAACCAGATTACCAAAGTAACTTCCTGGGCCTCTAGACTCGTATATCCCTGTTCCACCATATTAGCTCTGGTTCTTTAACTGGTTCTGTTCAGAATTCTTGGAACCTTGGTGATATCAAGCAAACGCACCTGCGTTTACACCAGTTTTGAGTGGAGCCATTGTAAACAAGGTAATCAAAAGAGGGTGTTGCACAGTGCACAGCAGTGGTAAACAGTAGTAGCAGAATCATGGATCACATTGATTACCCTCACACTTTTGCCCTGTTATTACAGATACTTGTGTTTATCTAAAAACGTGAACAAAATATTGATGAGACCATTGCACACTTTTTTTTTCTTTTTTTTTTTTACTTGACTTCTCCTTCTTTGACATCCTCTTTTTCCAACCTGCAGTGACACACCCACTGATGTCGTCACAGTTCGCACTTTAGGACAGGGAAAACCTCTCTTTTTGTTTCTTTGTTTATATTTTTGTGGTCCAGCTGGGGACTAACTTTTCAGGTCCTGCAACAATTTATTTTTGGTTAAACTGTTCTGAACAGTTTGAAATCAGGTTTAGTTTATGTTTTGCTTACATGGTGCGTTCAACCTAAACTAATTTCTAAATCCATGCACAGAGAATGGGAGAAATAGGTAGTCAGTGGGTGTCAGCAGCTCTTTTTTGACCCAAGGCTCTCTGGAAGGTTAATCCGGCCCTGCTGCAGGACTAAGAACTAAATCTATTTTTTTTTCATCCAAAAGAACATTGATATATATATTGAATCTACAAAATACTGAAATGAGATGACAACTGTGTATGTTTTTAAAGTACTTGGTAAAGTAATTGTTCCCTTAACAGCCCCTTTACAAAGAAAATACAAAATATGACCTCAATGCCCTTAAATGTAACTCTGGCCCTGCTCACGTCAGCCTACCAAACTATAGTTTGCCCTCTCAGAAACGCTGTTGTGCTCATCCAACAGGGTCATATGATCCTTTGTTGGTTGTCCTCCATTATGTTAGATTTATTTTGATTATTTTTCATACATTTAGTATATTTCTTACACATTGTAGCTGCTGACAGACAGAGAAAAGTCAAGTCATGTTTGCCCTTTGAGTCGCTGTGAAAGCAACACAAACACTGGTCAGACTGGTTTGTCTCAATGTTGTGGCTTTAGTTAAACAAACGTGAAAATCCTCAACAGATGACCATGCTTGACAAGGGACCATGCGTAATAACAGGTAATAACTGTAGATGACCTTAGATGTATAGCATATCTACTAATCACATTTTGGAAAAAGTCGCCTGAGCGGCTAAGCCACAAATTGGAGTCACAATCATGGCACACCTTATGCAAAAGCCCGGCCCTGCCAGCTTTTTGTTTATTGCATCTGAAATGGCCTCTAACATCGAAAGAGTGACTGACAGCCCAAAGCACTTTAAACAAACTCCTGACAATGTTACAGTCAATAAAACATAATTCCACTCTGCTGTGTACACCTGCGATGGCAGGCAGGACGCTGAGTCAAAGCCGCAAAGCAGAGACAAATAGTGGCAGCTTGACTGGTCAAACAAGCTGCTCACAGAGAAGTTTCCATTACGTGTATTTCCTCTTTGTGACAGTCACTTCAAAACAGGTGTCATTATTGTTGAGATGCATGAACTGTGGATTACTAAATATTTAGGGAAGGCTTGAATGCAGTGTGTCCACCCTGCACAGATGCTCCCAAAGTTCAATATAAAGGGTGAATTTATTCCCGAGGTAAATCTGAACTCAGTGGGGGTGAAGTGGAGAGGAAGCTTTGAAGCATCTGATAAAAGATGCAACACACTGATGAAGCCCCCCGAATCACTTTGGCGTCATTAACCAAACAAAAAGATCAGGGGGGCCCCGATTAATTATAGCAAGGCTTATCGCTGTGCAAAAACGAGCTCAATGGCGGCTGATTACTAAATATATGTGCATAAATCTTTGGTGCAGACAATGGGCTTGATGTGTCACATCAAAGTGCAAAACAAGTCAGCCCTGCAAAGGAATGAAGATGGACTGAATAGCTTTCAGCTGCTGTTAATGAGCAGCACAACCCATTGTTGTGGTTGGATACCAGCCTTCCCAACAAGTCTTGTGCTATGAATGAAATGTAAGGTGTGCTGAGAGTGAAACACAATGATTCACAAGACAGGAAAGCACCTTTCTGGGAACACTTGCTCTCACTCCTGTCAGATCTTCACACGACATCCACCTGTCCGTCTCACCCGGCGCCGCCATGAAGGAGAGGAAATGCACCAGCCTCTTCTTGGCGCTGGCTGTGATTTTTGACGTTGTCGGCCTATGCCTCTTCTTCATCGGCATTTTTGCACCATTGAGTTTCTGGGACTTTTTCGTGCTGTCCGGACCTTTGCTGATCTTCCTCAGCCTGGTCTTCTGGATATTCTGGTACATGGGGAACCTCACTGTGTCTGAGGAGGAGCTCAACCTCACCAAGCAAGACATCCTGTGACTGCAGCATGAGCGAGGCCAGACTTGGAAGAGATACTTCGACCCAGCAATGTGATGAAGAGGAGGCGAAGAGGGCTGACAGGACAGGATTGAAGCTTCATCAGAAATCATGAATTTGTGAAGCTCTCCTTGAGGTTTTGCCTCAGTGAAGGATGTGTGATAAAACCAAATCCAGGCACGACCAGGAACACATTTGACTAATCCCGGGAGATAAATAAAACTCTATTCCACCCTTTGACTTCGGGGTGAAAACAACTTGTCATGTTGTTTATGGACAGGAGAGATTCCTGGACTTTGTTGGAGCTGGAAAATGTACTCAGCACTTTTACAGGGAGGAAACTTTTTTTTTAAATGCACCACCTTATTCATGTCATTATGATCACCTGTATACATTATGATATTTATGTTTCAATATGCCAATGCATGTTCATGTAAGATGCAAAATCTTTGAAACTGATAACTAAACATGCTTTTAAATGACAGTTGTGGTGTTCTTTGTGCTCCTCGATCAAAACCGGCCAAACAGGCACTGTGGCTTTTTGCTCTGCATTATTTTACTAAGATCCACCCACTGCAGAGTCCAACAGGATGAATAAACATCACTCTGACACACAAAACTACTGAGCTATGTAGAAAGACATGTACTTTTACAAAGCTTTGCCAATTAGCAGTTTCCCTCCTTAAAAAAAAGCTGTGCCTGAGTTTGTTCCCCACAACAGCCAGAGAGGAGAATGAAACTAATCCTCCTCCTCCACGCCCAATTCTTCCCAGCCTTAATCAGCACTCAAGGCACCATTAGCTCCCTCAGACATGGAGAGTGTTATTAATGTGTCCATTTGGTTCCTGCCCCTGAGAGAGGAAATGGAGAAGAGGCGTAATGGGGCTCTCTCTGCAAAGAGATGGAAATCCTGCTGCTCTGCCCTCCCTCCTCCCTCCTCCCCCCTCCTGTGGGACACCGTCTTCTCTGTTGCGCTCAAATCCCACAAGTTGTCTTGACGGTATGTGTCATTATAATCTTATTCACAACTGTGCTCGTCAATATCGTGTTCCGGGAGAGACGCACATTATGGGAGGGCCTGATATGAGAACATGAGGCTCAAACACAACATCCTGGTTGGTTACGGAGCAAATCAAATAACACAGGATGATGAAGCATGTCCTGTTGTGTAGGTGAGCTGATATTAGGTAGTGAAACGCAATCGTGTGGTTTGAGAGAGCTTTGGGTAATAGTTGATTCCCATTACGTGTGCCACAGCGCTCACTATGCTGGGACAGACTGTCACCAGTGGACAAAGAAGAGTTTACCACAGGTCCACAGAGAGTACAGTACAGAAAGAGAGATATTAACATTTAAATACTTCAGATATTCATTAAGTAGTCTTCATATTAATTATTGAGATTTGTGTCAAATGTACTATCATGTCAAAAGCAATCAACCTGATGTGTATGAATGTTTTCTTTCAATAAATTATGGGTCCCATTAGGCAGCTCTTACTGATATGATCTACTCTCTCTATAGTGCAAAAGCTGTTATTAGTTACAAGATGAATCTTTGGCTACAGGCAGACATATATCTGCCTATATGCAGGTGATGAAGTGATGATACATGTATCATCATCCTGCTCTGTGTGTGAACACTGCTTCAGCCTAAAAAGCTTAAAATGGCTGGTGAGTTTGTGATGTCATCTAAGGAGGATTGTGATGGTGCATGTCTCCCTCCAGTGGCTGGTGGAGCTGAAGTTAGAGGTTAATTGGATATGGTTCTTATGGGCCATTCAACTTTTCCCTCCTGGAATAAAATGAGTTTAATATTATCCTGTATTTTGTTAGAATAATAGGTTTCGGGGAGGATTTGCTTCTGTTATGAATGAGTTGTAAGCAGTGTATTTAAAATAGAAGCAGGTCTGCCTCTTCAAGAACTCAATGTGCCCAGACTCATATTCTCATCCTTCAGAAACACGGTCATCAAATGTGTCTTTTACGGGACTCACATTTTCAACAGCAGACAGTTTTTTTCCATTGCTACCTTGTAACAGTTGTAACATTAAAATTCTGCATATGTGTTAAGATATTCCAATAGTACTATAAATATGACAATATAACTTACTGAGAGGGACCATTCTGCCCAACAAGTACTTGTACGTTAACACTTGAAGTACATTTTGCTGTGAATGCTTACATACCTTTACTTTAAGTTCCAGTGTGTAGGGTTTAGGGGGTTATATTGGCAGGAATAAAATATAATTACTATATTTTATTTAGTTTACAATCACCTGAAAATAAGAATTATTATGTATGTGTTACCTTAGACTGAGTCGTACATATCTACATAGGGAGCGGGTCCTTTTCCATGTTGTTCTACATTAGAGCAGAAAGGACAAACCAAACACTGGCTCTAAGTAGGGCCATTTGCATTTTTGTATCAGTCACCATGGTTCTTCGACACACTTGCCTCACAGGATAAGTTTCAGTTCTGCAACCTCACCTCTAAAAGGCACTAAATCATACATACTGGACCCGTAATATTAGTATGTTAGAAATATTAGTATTAGTATTTACAGAACTGTACTGCTATTTCAGTAAAAAATAGGAGCACTCATCTACCACTGTCATTAACTTACAGATGAGCCACTTTTGTAATCATTAATACACATTTCAAGTTTGTGTCGTGAGATTTGTTTTTAATCACCACTTAACATGTTTTACAAAGACAAGAAACTTGTGCTCATGACAAAGATATGACACTGCACTTTATACAGATATAATATTAATTACTGTAGGTTCCAGGATGAGCAGAACATTTGCCAGTAATAATAACATTAAGTGGAATATCACACAGCATTAAGAAAAATAAAGACTATACAGGACTATGAATAAATACAGAACAGGAAAAGACACCATAAGCATTCCAGTTTTGTTTATTGCATGTTTCAATAGGCTCTTATATACCCCATGGTTTGATGATTTGATTATGCATTGATAGATTTCTGGAGCAACTGAATTTTTTGTTTGCATATTTAATTTTATATCAACCTCATCAATTGAATGTATTTGTTTCAGAAAAAAAAGTTGGAATTTGAGAAGCTTGGTAAAGTTCTTTTTGTATTTATACATTTTTGCATGATATTTGACTTCTGCTTTGTTGACGTCATTGTTTCAGATCTGTTAGTGATGGTTTCATTATGACACAAGGGCAAATATTTTCCTAAGAAGTGGCAAATCATGTCACATAATCTTTTGTGTATCAAATTATTATCTTATTATATTAAATAGGCTACTGCAGGAAATAATGGGTATTAAAAAGGCTTTTTCCATCTTTATTTATTATGTTTATGTTTTAAGATTCAGACCACGTTGTTGTATTTGGCCTTGCCTCAGTGGACGTTTTTAAGTCTCACAAATTTAAAAGGGTGCACCTCTAATGTAATAAGATTATGATTCCTATGTTAATTACCCCGGTTTTTACTTTCATGCTGCATTCAATGAAAGTAATCTGTTAACGCTTTATCATTACTGTAACATCGTCAGAGCTGTTATCATCTGATAAACGTCTTGACTGGTTGCATGCCCGTACACGCACGCGCACACCCATGTTTACAAACAAGTGGCCTACAGATGGCAGGGTCACTCACCCTGCTCATAACAAGGCCCGCAGACAGGAGACAGGACAGCACAGGATTACAAACCTGCAGCTCCAGCAGAGTAATGTGAATAAGGTCTGTCTGTCTGTCAGAGCAACAAGATGTGTTTGTACTGATCACAGAGTGTAGCGATGATTATTTAAAAGATAGCTAACCTCATCATTACAAAGTAGTAACAAGATGCTGCAAAAGGGAGCACGTGAAAAACCAGGCATGGATTCTGTAGTGGAGGAGGAAGTCAGGACCATCACGCACTGTGGCTTTGCGCTGCTGCGACGTGCAGACTAAAGAGGATTGAATCCTGCAAAATGATCTCACACATGTGGTAGCTTCTTGGTTTGAGTGCCTAATTAGTCGCTGATATCGATACATGATTCTATATTGTCGACACTCTTTAGCTGTAGTGATTATTGAGACTGGTTGCACGTGTAAGGTGGTTGCTCCGCTCCTTTCCTGTGTGGTTAAAAGGCACACCCCGCTTCTTCCTTCTCACTGAGCAGCATATGCGCGTATTGCTACCTACCAACCGACCTTGAATCTGTCCTCGGATTAATTCTCGCATGTGATTGGCTGCAGTCGCGGAGCTGCATAGGCTTTCTGGATTCTCATTGGTGAAGCGCGCTGTCAGTAAAGCCATATCCGCCTCTTGCTCTGTTTGGTTGGATCTCTCTCTACCCTTTCTCTCGGCGGTGGGTCGGAGCCGCTGTCCCTGGCCTCGCATGTTCCCCTCTAAATTCCTGTTTTGAATTTGATGCCCCTCTGGTAGATTTGATCCATTTACACGCCTCTGTAGGGCCACAGTCGGGCGTCCACACACCGGTATTTTATTTGTCCCAGCATTTGGCGTTTAGAGACTTTAACCCGAACATGGCCGTGGTGAGCGGATCGTCTGGGCCGGTTGCCCGGCTTGAGGGCCGTGAATTCGAATACATGATGAAAAAGCGCTCGGTGACCATCGGCCGGAACTCGTCTCAGGGCTCCGTGGACGTGAGCATGGGCCACTCCAGCTTCATCTCCCGGAGGCATCTGGAAATATTCACCGCCAGCGACGACGGCACCGGCAGCGGGGATTTCTACCTGAGGTGTCTCGGTAAAAACGGGGTGTTTGTAGACGGAGTGTTCCTCAGACGGGGCGCCCCTCCTCTGCAGCTACCACGAATGTAAGTTTCCCCCCTCGGTGAACATGTGGATGCTAGCTCTGGTAGCCAGCAAGCTAAAGTTAACAGTCAACAACATTGGGGTTTGTAGTGGCTAGCAGGGTCGAGAGGACCACGTGTTTAGCATGTTAGCAAGAACTCCGCATCCTGTTCGCAATGCCATTGTCTTTGTTGACATTCTTGTTAGCAACAGTGTTAATTAGCCACTTGCATTCACCACACATTCCCTCCCGTGGTTATGTTAGCGTTCGCCGCATTCCACCGTGTCTGTATTAGCCAAAATATCTAGCTAGCTCATAGTTATGTGGACGCTATTGTTGTTATTGACGAGTGGCAGTTTTTTTTCTGTCACGTGGACACCCCTAAGTACGAAATGATTGTCGCGTGATACTGTAAACATTGGTCCTTGTTTGTCATGCAAACATGTTAGCTTGCATTTAGCTGTAGCTTCTCTGTAGTTGTGAATGGAGCTCCTCTCGACCCCTAAACGTAAACAAACCAGCCCGTCCCCGCCCTATCTGCTCATAACAGCAGAGCCTGCGGGACCTTTAGCCTCTATTCAAATCCGCCGAAGTCATGCTAGTCGCCGTTTTTCACCAATAGTTTGCTTGCATTTACATTTAAACAAGTATTTGACCATAGTATTGTTTTTAAAATCAATTTCGCCGTTTTTACCATGGGGATTGGTTTGGCACTAAAGGGAAAGTTCTTTGAGCTATGTTGTGCAAGCTGTAGCTTGCAGCATGCCATTGTTTAACACCAAGGATCGCTGATAATGTGTTGTGGTAAAATATGCTGTCCTCTAAACAAACATTTATCACACATGATTTTAATTCCCTGAACTGTACTAAACTTTAGTGATGGGTTGTAAAACAGGTATTTATATTAAAGTAATTATGTGCCTCTTGGTTTGGATGTGAGCCATGTTTGAGTGGTTGATACAGATAAAGCTACAAATAAAGACAAGCAATAAAGTAATAATGTGTCTGGTTAGTGCTGGAAGGTAATTTTATTAACAGATAGTCAATCATTGACTATTGTGATAATCGATTGATTGAATGGTAAACATTTGATCCCAGCTTCTCAAATGTGAACGTTTACTGTTTTTATGTTACTGTAAAACAAATGTTTCTATTAGTTGGGAAAAACAAGCAGAAACCGTTATTTTGTAACCTAATTGATGAACAGAGCATTAACCTGCAACAATTTTGCCAATCTAAAACTAAAAAAATACATTTGCTAGTTTTCTCTCTTGTCTATTGTATTTTAAATATCTCTGGGGTTCTTTCTAGTAGTTGGTTGAAACAAGCTATTTCATAATTCACAGTTAAGATGCCAGTAGAAATCATCATCAGTCCCACACACATAATTGAAACTACATAACCAGAATGGGAAAATCGTCTCTGGCAAAAGGTAAAACAAACCAGCTTATTTACATTTTGGCCAGACAGATTTATTTTGGAATTTGGCATGCCCAAGAGTGCTTACAGTTTACTCATCAAAGCGACTTGTAGTGTAGACAAACCTACCAGCTTGTGCCAACAGTGACCAGACTTCCCACACTGCTCTCAGCTATTGTGCAATCTCTCAATGTGAAACCACTTTTTTATACTACTCAAAGAAAAAGCTTGTTTTGACTTGGTTTCTGGGCCACTAAATTGTCCCTTTGCACAAAAATATTGTCTGCAGCTGAACATGTTTGTGTTTTCAAGGTTGAAATTTACTGTGAGGAGCAAGAAAGGAGCAGCAGTAGTTTCAGATTCTCATATCGATCAGGCTGACTGCCAGTAAAGAGCTTTTAATCAGTAGTAGTCTTTACAACGTGGACATCCATAAGTAAGACACCAAGCACATGCTCACATGCTTTACTGTAATCCTCAAGCTAGAGACAGACACTTAGACGACCCTCACTGTCCATGATAAGACTGCTAAAGAAGCAGATTGACAGCATGAGAGAACTCGCAGAGCCGTGGCCCAGGGGACAGGTCGGTTGTATTCCAGGGATTCCTCTTTGGTGATGTAAACAAACTCAACAGAAAGGAACAGCCTTCGCTTCCCCTTTCTCCCTCCTCCCCTCCCTGTCCTCTCCCACACCCGCAAATTCTCTCCAAGTTGCTGCTCTTCCTGTCTCGCCGTCCTCTTTTGTTTACATTCTTTTTTTGCATTGTGGGTGGGGGGTGAAAATCAAGTGAAAGTTTTTTCAGTTGAACAAGCTTTGTTTGTTGCCCTTCTCACAGCTTAGCAGCATAGCAACTGTGTGTTTGTGATTTTGGAGTTCAGGCCACATTGTTCATACTGGAGAAAAAGAAGGTCAATTAAAGAGGCTTCAGCAAGTGCATGCTTTGAGGGGGGTACTCAACAATGTGGACACAGCTTTCCATACCATTAAGCCTGGATCAAACATTTAAAAATGTCTAATCATGAATGTAAAGTGCTGTGTTGTATAAATGCTGAATCACAGAGTTAATCAATTATTTTGCTGATGGTGTGGCTCTGATGGAGTAGGGTTGTCCCTACGACTAATGCACCTGCTGTTAAAACAGAAGTTTAAATTTAGATGAGCCAAATGTCCAAATTTAGCACATTTAATCTATAAGGTTCAACTTTGCCAGAAAAAATATTGTGAGCCATTTGAAATCATGAATCAAATTTTACCATAACCAAATCATAGTTTGAATGCTGCTGAAATGTGCACTGTGCATTTTGAAAACTATTCATTATCCTGAAAAACATGACATTTCACTAAATACACCAAAACAATAGCATTTATTGAAAACAATCTTCTGTAGCAAAATAAATCTTGAGGAAATGTGCTTGATTATTACAAAAGCTTTTTCATTTGTTCAGCGTAAATAAGATGGTGACGTTGGTTGACGAAGCTTCAAAATGGCTGTCCCAAAACCCATGGCTTACATCATGGTAGCTACGTCCAGTATTTATACAGTCATTGGCTCTGCTGTTCAGTGTGTGCCCAGAGTAAGCTCTGCGGTCTGATATTATAGTGTAATACATAACCAAACCGTATATATTTCAAGCGTTCCTAATGAACACCCTAGCTTCAAAAACATAAAATCAAAATGTGGCGGAACATGTTTGAATTGTGGCGGGCTGCCACAAATAAAGGGATGTGTGGGAAACCCTGAGAAAAGAATTGTTTTTCTGTAGTGTTTTCTAGCAAAGTATAGCCACTTTCCATAAAGACCATCTCCACTAATTAAGATGATCTGGGTCTGTTTCAGTTTTGCTAAAAGGGAACCCCTGAATTTATTGGTTCTTAAAAAGTTGGCTCTACTGAAAACCTGACGTAAGAGATATTTTTGTGAAAGGTTGTCTGATATACTAAAATCGAATCCAACATGCACAGTTTTACTTTGCAGTTTAAATAAACTTTTGCTGCTTGTGTAATATACTTTATACAGTCCTCATTGTTCAGTACTCCCTTATCAAAGTTGCTCTAATGGTAGACAGTCAAGCTTGTTTGTGTTGTTAGCCAATATTTATATTTGAACATACAGTGGGGCTCAGTGACAGCATGGTGAAATACAGACAAGAACATGAAGGAACAGCACCGTTTTTGATATTTTATTATTTATTGATATATTTAGATATCACTGTCCCCACTCTGTCAGTTCTCCACAGTCCGTAGATAATGAGAAGCGCTCTGATGTTATTTAAGGATCTTCCATGACTGTGTTAGATCCACAGTGAAGTCTCTTACCCTTCCTGAAAGGGTGCTGAGAGGGAACATGCACAATGAAAAGTGTCTCCCCTCACCAGTCTGGCTCCAGGAAGTGTTTCAGTCTCCTCCTGTGAGCGGCAAAGCTAATTTGAGATGTAGGTGTCAGGGATACAGTTCTCTCAGCAGATGCCAGCTCTGCGAGGGCCTGGCAAAAAAACTGCTGTGCCTGGCACTCTTTAACTGGAAGAAAACCAATGTGTTCCTGCTCCATCTCCACAGTGTCAGACCGCCTGATCCTAACAGTGATTTAGAAGGGTTTCTTCTGTTCGCTGGTATCTGTGAATGCTGAAGATTTTCCTCGATAGTTCCTCTCCACTCCTCATATATAAAAGCCTACAGTACACCAATGATGAGTCTGTTTTTATCAAATAAAAAATATTTTAATTAGGCAACAAGGAATCCACCAGCCTCTCGCAGTTTCTGTTGGCAGCATCCTTGCATTCCTGAGTCCAATTTGTTGGTTGTTGTAGTTTTTTTAATTCCACTGCATGTCAAGTGGAGAAGCAGTGATAGGAATGTTTCAGGCATTTAACGCAAATCATTAAATAAGCAGCATGTGATTTTGCAAGATACAGGTGTTATCTTGTCAAAAAAATCAATTTTGTGTGAATGAGAACTAACACGTAATGCATTCCAATGAATTCAAACTCTGGTATTTAATGCGGTACATTACACTGTAGAATCGACGTGGTTTGGTTAATTTGTTGTGCCTATGCTGCCTCACTGAGTGACATGACTAGTGACTTCTAAAGGTTAACAGATACTGGATACTGATATCAATTTTTTGAGCTTTTACAGTCTTACGTCGTCTTACTTTTCAGCTGACCTATGCGCTGATACTGTATACCAATGATAGGCTTTTATGGGTGTGACCCTGGAAGTTTCTCAAACCCCAAAAATGCAAAAACTGACATGTTTTGGAGGAGACTGTTCTTGATAGATGTCTTGGAAGAATCAACTCACAAGTTCACAATCACACAGAGCACTGTTGACAGTATGAGACGATACATTCTTGCTGGTTTTGCGCAATACCTGCAGCACAGAGGCCGCCTGCAATGCTCTGAATGAACAGCCAGGCTTCATCAAACAAAACAATTGGTGTTGTGCAATAGCAAACCCTAAGCTCAGCTGATTACTCCACAACTTTACACTAACAATGTTATGTGGTTCTACAGTAATAACAGCAGCAGGCTGTACATCACTGCTGTTTGGGGTTCACTTTGGATAAACAAAAAAAAGAAGGTAAAAAAACAATTAAGATAGGCAATGGTAGTTGTTATTTTTTTCCTCAGCAGCAGTAGTTTGTGGACTTTAAGTCGCGGGGTGGATAAATGATCAGTTGATCTGATCACAGCTGATTAGATCAGATCAGATCAGATCAGATCGATGATGCTGTAGAGGAAAGTGAAAACATACCTTTAGATCCAGTTTAATCAACTCTTAAGTTTCACTTTCACTGGGTCTGCTATTCTGCTGCTCCGTCTGTGCCCGGAGTACACTTTGAGCTTCAAGAATGTGGTGCAATAAAAAGACCAAAGAATATATATAATCTAATAGCGCTCTAATGACTGGCCGGCTCCGAAAATATCAAAATCAGAATCAGAAATATTTAATTGGAACGTTGTTATTTGTACAGTCGCTCTGATACCAAGCATAGAGAATTACAGAAATATAAATAAGTAGTATTGAAATTTATATGAAGATATGCTGTAAATCAAAAATGGAGAGAAAAAATATGCATTTGTGAAAATATAAAATAAAAATATTTGCAATATGCCTCAATTTCACACCAGTATGTAAAACAATTAAAGATGTAAGAAAATGTATAATATGCTGAGTATGTAAAGTGTGTAAATTATATAATGACAAATATATGCCTTGTGTTACATTACAATACAATGTACAAACTAGTGAACTTGTACTCGAAAATCAAAATGTGGCAGCAGATGTTTTATTGTGTGTATTGTGTATAAATGTGTGTTTTTGAATGCAGCCAACAGCCTCACCTGTTATCCATGGGCTTTCCATCTACAGTGTTGAATCCAAACTGCTTCCACACATAACTTCTCAGATGGTTTGGTGTCATAGTTGTCAGCTCAGCACGGCTCACTAGTTTTCATAATTTTGTGTTAATGAGAAGAACAGCAATACCCTAGTTTACTGAGGGCAACAGAACATGCAATAGATCCATCCTGGAGGCAGAGATACCACATTCTGTTACAGGCAGCCTCAGTGGTACATTATTAAATGCTGCAACAAGGCGTGTTGTATTTAAAGGAAAATGGAACAAGTCCTTACCCTATATTCTGCTGTGTGCTGAAAGTCACAATGGAAAATGTAGGAAAGGTTCAGTGGATGTTAAGTCAAACAGAAGAAATGAGAGTGGTTTCGAGTCCTAAATAATGGCTTGAGCTTTAAGTATTGATGATTATCATTATCTATTAACAACCCAATAATATTAGATATATCATATTGCTTATAAACTGTCTAAAAAATGATGAAAAAGGGTAAATTCTGTCTCCAAGAGCCCATTGTCATATCTTGATATCGCTTGTTTGTCCAAACAACAGTCCAAACCCTAAAGATATTCAATTTGCAATATATAAAATGCAGGAGAGCAGCACATCCTCACATTACAAAACTGTAAAAGTAATGTATGTTTAGTATTTTATACTTGATAAATCACTGCAATTATTATCAAAATTACAGTCGGTTCATTATCTGGACGGGTTACCAAATCAGCTCATTTTTAAGCACTAGTAATAATAGAAGAGTATTGCACATTGCCATGTGAGGCATGTTTTCTAATTGCTGACTTGGTGCTGAGGCTGCTGCACTTTATGCATGTCTTTATATTTACCACTCTGCCTAATTTAGACCTAACCTCCACTGGAGCCACCACTCCCCCTGAACAGTCACAGCAGAGCAGCTCCCGTCTGCACTTCAGTCCTCTGCAGTGTAATAACATGGAATATCTGTGATAATCCCGTTTTTGCTGCCTCCAACAAAGATTTTCAGGCGGTGTCGGAAGGAAGGAGGGAGCTTCATCAAGCCGTTGCATCTGTATTCAAATTTAATTAACTTGCACGTTGTCTCTCTCAGCTAATTAAAGTCAGCCAGAGAATCAGCAAACTGTTCTGCCACTGCCGAGCTTTATGTGGCGTTATCAAATGCTCAATGATTTGATTTGCCTTTTGTAATGCTGTTTTCCTCAACTGGTGCCTCTGCACTTGTTTAAAAAAAGAGCTTCTTAAATACTGTGTCTGTTTTCTTTCGCAGGTGCACTTTCAGGTTCCCCAGCACAAACATCAAGATCACATTCACAGCCCTGTCCAGTGGGAAGAAAGTGAAGCGCGAAGCTCCAGAGTCCCCAGTGAAACCAGTACAGCCCCAGATCTCCCCGCTGACCATCAACATTCCAGACAACATTGCTCACCTAATGAGCCCGCTGCCATCACCCACTGGCACCATTAGGTACTCACTTCCACTGATAATAACGTATTCACAGGCTTGAAGCAGACAGGAAGTGACTTTTCTTTGTGTGTACTACAGTGATTATTGATAATTTAGCAAAGTTGTATTTGTGCCAGTAACAGCATAGATATACTAGCATTTAGTATTCATTTACCTCTCTGGTTTTGGTGCTGGTTATGAAGATAAATCCATTAATTATGCTTGGGTGGTACATAATATTTTATACCCTCACACCTTCCCTGTTATTTTTGGGTCGTTCATACAAACGTCCCACGCTGATAAATGTGATATCTCAAGAACCGCTTGGGGGAATTTCTTCAAATGTGGCACAAACTTACACCAGGACTCAAGAATGAACTGATTAGAGTTTGGTGATCATAGGTCAAAGATCAAGGTCACTGTGACCTCATCTGGCTCAGTCTTGTTAGCACCTATCTCAAGAACATCTTGAAGAATGTTTTTCAAATCTGGCACAAACATTCACTTGGACTCAACAATGAATTGATTAGAATTTGGTGGTCTAAGGTAAAGGTCACTATGACCTTGTTTCCACCTCTTTTTTTTGGAAATGGCATTATTTAACAAACACCTTAAGGGAGTTTCCTTGCATTTGGCACAAATGTTCATTTGGCTCTGGAAAAATGAAGTAATTTCTGAATTTTTGTATGAATATAAAGCAGTGATAAATGACCCAATCAACTATCAAAAATGGTAAAAGAAATACTAAGTTTCTGACTTATTTCTATCAGTTCTGTGAACATGCAGTTTTCTGAATCAGTTCCCAGATCAGTACAAGGTGGTAGTTGGTCTCTAGTTGACCATGAGGTGTCAGCTGACCTTGACATGGCCTCTAATGGGTGATCAGCTTAGACTTAGTTCAGTGACTGCAGGGCTCAGAAAGGGTGGTGCCTTCATCTCAGACTCTTAGATCCCCTCAACCTGTGACCTGGGCCAGATGGCATAAAACCAATCGGGTCTCTTCTGTCATGCAGGTCCCATTTCCAGGTTATATGATAAAATGTGTTTACTGTTGGCAAATAAATAAATGCTCTGTGTAATGAAAGAGGCAGAAGGTGTAGCCCATGTGGGAATCCAGAGCTGCTGCTTCTTTGTTTGGTTTACCAGCATCTCCAGAGTCCCCAGAGGCCTGAAATAGACATTAAACATGGACATTCTCCTTTACATTAAGCCTCTTTATCCCCTAGTTATTCGAGTCGATTAAATGGGTAATAAGACTTGATTAAGATTTCAATGCAATGCTGCTTTAGGCCTGATAGTGGCTCCTAAAGTGACTGCAGTGTTTCCAGACAATCTGGGAGGTTGGGCGATTTGCACAGATGTCGGCCAAAAGCGGGCCACTGCAGCAAAGACTGCGGATAAGCGAGCCCCAGAACCTAAGTGTCCCCTTCTGGAAAATGCCAGGGTAGTTTTTTTTTTTCAGGTTTAAGCACTTAATCCAAACCTGTTGTTGGCTGTTTGATCCTTGAATTAATGTAATTCATGTTTACACTAAGTTTCTTGGCAGCTGACAGACTTGTGTTTTTTCCTGCAGTGCTGCTAACTCGTGCCCCTCCAGCCCTCGGGGTGCAGGCTCTTCAGGCTACAGGATGGGCGGTCGCATGGTCAGCTCTGCAGAGCTGCAGCTTATAAATGACAACTCACAGCCTGAAAATGACAAAGACGCATCTGGAGGGGACAGTCCCAAGGTGAGAGCAGTGCTAAATTTCAGTTACTGTTAGGGGAAGATCTTCAAACCTGTCACTTAGTTTGTGATTGTGTTTAACATGTCATCACTTCTTTCTCTCAAAGCCCTTTAATACACATCCACAGGGCACGGAGATCTTTCAAAAGAATGCTTTTGTGATTGCCTAAAATGCTGGATTTCACAGCAGCTAAAATTGCTACCCTTTTGATGCAGCGTTATAGGACCATCTCTCTGATCTACTCTCCTCCTACCTACCTTCCTCTGCCCAGTTAGCACGAGCTAACACAGCAGCAGCGGCTATTATCCAAAACCAAGCCATTAAACGGTCTTAACAATCTCACACCAACACAGAAATGGTTCAGCTACGTCATTAAACTCGTTAATAACCGTTTGATAACATTAGCCGTGTGATGCTAACAGTTAACCCTGTGACTCTGTGTATGACTCTGTCTCAGACACCAAGCTGACACTCTTGTTTTGTGTGAACAAAGAGGGAAAGAGTGCCGGCCAAGGAGGGGCTGAGCGATTCGATACGCTGTATGCAGCGCCACAATAAAATAAGATTTTGTGTGTGTTGAAGTTGTGGTCATGGACAAAAGTGTAAAGTGACGCAGAGTTCAGAGATTGGCTGAATTTGTGTTCGTTATTTACATTTCAACATCCCTCATATTGCTGTTCATAAGTTGGCAACATTGACACAGAAAGTAAAATGAGAGAGAGCTGGAAGAAATCCCAGAAATTTATCAGCAGGAAGAGGTCTACTGTAGATATAACTAGGATCTCCAAGACACTTATTTTTTCCTTTAAATACTCTATAAAATGTCAGGAAAAATGAACATTTCCCAGAGCCCAAAGTGGCACTTTTGTATTGCTATTTCTGTCCGACCAACAGTTCAGCCCGACTACAATTTAAGATGAGAGAAAACAGCAAATTATCGGAATTTAAAAAGCTGTAACTGTCAAATGTTTGGCATTTTTGCTTTCAAATGATATTTTGCCACCTGACTTTCTGCTTAGTGTCTTAAAATTCCAGCTCTAAACATAACATGATGTCCCCATCTGACAACTTAGATTTTTGTTCAGAATCCTACTCATACACATGAATATAGATACACCATATTTTCATCCAGCAATTTTCTGTCCTATTTCACTGGAAACATGAAGAAAACACCCAAAGGTTGTCCAACCAAAAGATATTTGATGTTTTGGTTATCCCCTCCATGAGATGGAGATATTTTTTATCTCCATCTCATGGAAAACCTCCAGTGTGACCTGAACACAGTTTTGCAGTGATTGATTGTGATTTAGACCATATTGTCTATAAAAAGTTTGGCAGTTTGAGGCGATGACAGTTTGATTTCTGGGTGTAGTAAGCTCTGGTTCATAAATCTGTACTTCTCCTTGGCTCCACAGGATGACTCCAAACCTCCGTACTCCTATGCACAGCTGATCGTCCAGGCCATAACGCTGGCTCCGGACAAGCAGCTCACACTAAATGGAATCTACAATCACATCACGAAGAACTACCCCTACTACAGGACTGCAGACAAGGGCTGGCAGGTGAGTCCTGGCCTTGTATTTGTCTGTTACATGCCACTTTGACTCTCAGCCTAGTGCTACAGATTTAATGGACTTGTTGCAAAATTCTGCACCGAAAACCTCAATCTTTACCATGGAACAGTCACAAAAAAAACATTATAACAACAGTAATATATTTTTTTTTCTTGCCATAACATTCCCATTTTTGTTTTTCCTCTGCCACAGAACTCGATCCGTCACAACCTGTCGTTGAACCGTTATTTCATTAAAGTGGCACGGTCGCAGGAGGAGCCAGGCAAAGGCTCGTTCTGGAGGATAGACCCATCCTCAGAGAGCAAGCTCATCGAGCAGGCCTTTAGGAAACGAAGGCCCCGGGGCGTCCCCTGCTTCAGGACCCCACACGGACCCCTCTCCTCCAGGTCTGGATCCATCCCGCTGTCACACACTCCTGCCTACACAATCATTCAAAAACTGTCACCAAGATTATGCTGTGTTGATCTCTCATATAAATGGAGTCTGTTGTTAAACTTGAGTCTGTGTGAGCTCATTTAACAAAAACCAACAACCACAAATAGGTTCTGCTAAAACATAACAGCCACCACAGCCACTTCTTCTATTCAATATTTGATTTAAATACCGATATTAATATTTGAGCATGAAACTAACTTGTCTGTCTGACCCTCAGGAGTGCCCCGGCGTCCCCCAATCATTCTGGGGTTCTCTCCGCTCACTCCAGCGGCGTCCAGACCCCAGACAGCCTATCACGAGAGGGCTCCCCGGTTCCCCTGGAGCTAGACACCTCATCAGCGCCGGCCCCGACGTCCACCACCGTGGTCCAGCCCAAACTGGCAGTGATCCAGGAAGCACGCTTTGCACAAAACACACCAGGTATGAGACCCTCACTGTCTGGGCTTTGTGTTCTTAACACATGAATGTGAATCTTTCTCTCTCTTACACAGAGGTTCAAAGCGCCGTTTGTAGTTTTCAGTGGAGCTGCTTCAGCCTCTGTGGATGTTGAGTCTGGCTTTGATCCCACTTCTCTGCCACAACATGATCCTCATATTTTTCTTATCTCATTGTCGAGATGATTCTAGTCAGCTGTTTTTAGAAGTGCACACACTTTTGTGGTTATCAGCATTAATGGCTTTCACAAATGAAAGATATATTAAACAAAATCTTTTCAGATTTATTGTGAAAGGGTAAAAAGTTTACGGTCACTCACATTATTTGTTGGCATGCTTTATTGTGTTCAGTTAGCACAGTTACAGGTCTTGTTAAACCGTCTGGCTCTTGGCCAAATTTTGAACAGCACTGTTTCACATAAACACGAAAAATTTGACTCTTTTGATTACTGACTTTGAAAACCGCTTGAATGTAAATACAGATTGTTCTCTGGTTTGTTCATTCTGCTGCTGTCATTTTTATTTTTCCCATCTTTTTGTGACACACTGTTGGAGTTTTTTTTCTTTTGCTCACCCAGACTGTCCTGAGATAGTGTCCATAGTTTCAATAATAATAATGAATAAACCTGCATGATTCCTGTGTACATTATAATCCCCATGCGGGTCTCTTGTCTTTGTTCCAGGCTCGCCTGTAAACAACCAGCCGGTACTCATAGCAGTCCAGCGTCAGTTACCTCAAACCATCAAGCCAGTGACCTACACCATGGCCTCCCCAGTGAGCACCAGCACCTCCCAGCCTGCTGTCCAGACTGTCCACGTCCTGCAGCAGATCCCAGCTGGCTCCCTCAGCTCCGCCGCTGTCATCGCTCAGCCAGCCACCATCATTAAGAGCGAGCCGCAGGAGAACGGAGAGCACACAGAGGTCAAAGGTGAGGCAGGGGCACTGCCATAATGGCATCAAATGCTTGGTCTTGTTTACTGAAGTACAGAAAAAGTGCAGTTTTGCTGTCAGGGCGCTGATTTTTTTAACCCACGCTCAATGGTGTCAGTCACTAATTTGTCTACAAAGAAGCCATTCATCATTTATATACGGTTATTGTCAGTGTCATTTTAGTAGACTGATCCTTTCATTGTTGGTTTCATAATCCTTAATTCATCTTTTTTTTTTTTTTTTTTTTACACATGTAGGCATAGCAGTAGAGTCTCATTAAAATAATTTTTCTTTTCACTGGAGTCATTGTTGAACTTTTTGTGTCCTCCTCTCAGTCAAAGTGGAGACAGTTCCCACCATCACCTCTATAGGCGGCTCCAGTCGCATCATCCAGACCTCCCAGTCAGGCACTCCCCTGCAGACTGTTACCATAGTGCAGCAGGCCCCCATGGGTCAGCACCAGCTGCCTATAAAGGCCATCACACAGAACGGCACCCACAGCATCACCACTGCCATCCAGGGACCCGCCAGCTCAGGTGAGAAGCACAGACACAGTCTGGAGAGCAGAGGTGGGGTGCTTTATGGGAATGCCCCCTCAGAGAAACCTCAACTTCAAATTTTTTACTGTTGATGTAGAATTTACTGTTTGGGCTCTGTAAGATTTCAAAACATTTGTTGGCTCAAACTCTTTGAAACATAGTTAGGATGTTTATTAAATGAATTCTGATTGGCCATCTGCTTCATGGAGAAGCTAGAAGAAAAACTGACGTTCAATTTGTCCCTTAAGACTTGTTGGACTCATCATGTATACATTAAATACTTAAAATCAAACAATAACAGACCAAAAGTTTACTGCCATCAACATTCATTTGTTATGCATTACAGTACAATATCAACTTTGTTTTAAATAAATAAATAATTAGGGCTTTGCATTGACAAGAATCCAGTGATGCAATAGGTATCATAATACAGGGATTCAAAATAGTGTGATCTGTTGCAAAACTTAACACAAGGAGGTTTTTTTCTTTTAATTCAATTCATTCTAGCCGTGTGCCCTTTATGACTGTTTCACAGGCCTATGTCCTTTGTGTTTGCGTCTGAATACTGAAATAGCTAAAGTTAGATTCAACACAAAGATGTAGCAGTCAGGGGTTTAAACAATACAGAATGAACCACTGCCACACATCTATGCATATAAACTATTTATTAAAAATCCATTGGTTTTTTTGTTGTTGTTGTTTTGCAAATTGAAACAGTATCACAAAAGATAATATTGTGATCCTCAAGTGTATCAATATTTTCTTACACCACTATGGGACTGCAACTAGCAATTTGTTTCACAATGGATGAATTACTGATTATTTTCTTGATGAATTGTTTTACCATTCGGTCATTAAAAATGTTAGAAAATAATGATATTCACAATTTCCCAAAGTCCAAGGTGATGTCTTTAGATTACCAACACTCTTTCTCTGACCAACAAGACTACTCAGTGTGCAGTCACAAAAGATAAACAAGCAGGAAATCTTCATGTATGAAAATATGGAACCAGATTTCTTTTTGTAATTTTTTTGTGATGTTTTAAATGATTTTCATAATTATTAAAAATGAACTAATTGTTTGTGTCAACTCTAGTTTCATGTCAGTGGGGATTTGGGGTTTGCATGATGCTTTTTTTACCTCAAAAGATTCACGTGAACTGCATTATCTGACACTTAAGTATATGTTCAACAACAAAGACTCCTTGCCTTCTCTGTATCACAGAAAGTGTTTATTAGCGGTACAGCAGCTAAGGCGACCACAGGCCTCCTGCTTACAGATGTTGGTTAACCACAGAGTGAGCTGCTCTGACAGTGGAGCGTTTCCTCGATTAACCCGCCCCTTCCCTTCTGTTTCCAGCTGTGGCGAGCCCGCTCCACCTGCTGGCGGCCCACGCCTCGGCGTCGGCCTCCCTCCCCACCAAACGACAGAACGGGGACCAGCTGGCCAGCGAACAGCCGGACACCAAGCGCATCAAAACAGAGGACGAGGCGGACTCGACCCAGGTCACCGCGGCAGACTCAGACTCGTCGGCAGCTAACAACCCAGGCCTCAACTAGTCTGTACAACCACACACACCACACAACCCACCCCCCACCCCTCACCACCACCACCATCACCATCACCTTCTCCTCCCTCCTCCACGGTTTCTCTCTCTCGTCCCCCATTGTTTGTTTCGTTTCTCCTCCTTCTACCACTGACTCCCGAGGTGCCAAACGGAGAGGATTCTTTTCATTCAGTTTGGTTTATCTGTTCTAGAGCATCAAAAATAAATAAATGTCCACCCCTTTAAAGACTGGAATGTGGGTTGAGAACAAAAAAAATGGGACATAGACAAATTCAAAGGTGTCCCCTGTGAGCCACTGAAACAGGAGAGGGACTAAACCAAGACCACAGGAAGCCTTAACAACAATTAACCCTTAAGAGCTGACCTTTGACCTCAAGTGGTCCAGCGGGGGGGAGAGACCCTGAGTCAGCTCGGGCTAGACGCCACCTTTCTGTCGTATCTACCTCAGAGCAGATAGGAGACGCCGGCAGCCAGCAGACAACATCCCCCGCAGACCTGTCGGGACGGCTTCTGGACGAAGTGACCAACCGAGCGACGAGTACGACGAGCATTCAATGGTTAAAAAAAAAAAAAAAAAAAAAAAAAAAAATCAAGAAAAAAACGGTCAACGCATTCAGAAAGGGATCAACTCGGAGCCAATATTCCTGAAACTCTGGCAGCTAGCCTCTCACAATACTGACCTTCCTTTTTCGCAGCTGTACGTAGATATGCAGTATTTTGTTGTTCAAATGTGGAGCATAGGATTTTTTTTTTATGTATTTTCACTTATCTAGAAAAGTAATAATTTAATTAAAGGAAGCAAAATAATGAGGTCGATGACATTTCGGTATCTAAGTTAGAAATCTCACTTTTTTTATGTGGACTTCCTTTTCTGTTCGGTGAAACAGTGTAATAGTTTTTCGTAATATTTGTTTCTTTCCCCCCCTCGTTCTGACATATCCATATGAAATTTGCTTAGTTATACCTACATATTTTAATACTTGCACAGATAACCAATATAAGCATATAAAAATCTCCATGTGTAGTTCCAGATGTTGACCTTGCATGTATCCGACAACAGAGGAGTTGTTAACTGTAAATTGAACAGAGGAAAAAAGACCTGCTTTGTCCAAACCAGACCTGCACTTGATTAAATGTTTGTGTTTTCATTTCCCTTTTTTTTCTAATTTTTTGTTTTTCCTCCACCTTCCTCCTCCTCCTCCTGGTCCCTCCCGGCTGTGTTGACGTTGTGGTGTTGGCAGACCCCCCCCCACCCCCCCCTTGCTTGATTATTTTACTCTGTTGCGGCGACCTGGCGAGTCTGTTTTCTGATTGTACACGTTCCAAACAATAGTAAAGACAAAAAATTGATGTTTGTTCTGCTTCAGTGGAGAAATGCTTTTTTTTTAATAAATTAATTTAAAGCCCTTTTCTGTATCTGTAAGCTTTGTTCCAGAATCATGGTTTAGTTTATGATGCTGAATAAAGCAACAAACAACCTGTGATTAGAAGAAACACTGGCTGTAGTTCCACTCTCTTCCACAGGGCTGCAGTATAGGAACGCTCTTCAGGTTGTCTGATGGTTTAAAAAGCAGCACATAAACTTTGTCCAGTAAATGGACAGAGCCATAATCACCTGTTTTCAATCAACAAATTCTGTGATCCAACCCTCCAGGGTGTTTCTGAGGAGGGAGATTTTTGTCTTTAATTGACTTAAGAGTTTAATTTAACTACATCTGTTTCCAGACATTTTTTTCCTCATAGTTTGTGTTGTTTTTGTCCATTTTAATTTCTCAATTTCTTGACAGACATGGTTAGGATAAATATGAAGGTAACTCCAAAAATGTGGAAAATGAGGAGGAATTACATAAAAAAGCCTCTGAGTGGCTAAATCATCAAAACAAATGTCTATAAAATAAAATAGATAGTAAAAGGTGACAAGGAAATGACTTAAAAATTAGCAGTGGGAATTATTAGATATTATCCAAAATAAGGGAAAACATTTCCAGAAAACTATACTTACAATTCTTGTATATTAAAAATGATGTGACAGATTATTTTTAACACTTTTCAATTTTTTTAACCATTATTTTATTTATTTTGTCTATTTTTAGGTAATTTTCTTGTAGCTTTTCACTAATTTCTTGCTATTGTTTTGCCATTTCTTATTAAGTTGCTCATTACCCATGTTTCCAAAAGACATAAAGCCATTTTGCTTAGGTTTCAAAGGGTTAAAATAAGGGTCCACGCTTCTACCTGTAAAAGTACAGTGATTTTTTTGAAATGAGGAGTAAAAGAGGAGAAGCAAGGTAAATGAAAGACAGAGGACAATAGACCTTTTTCACAGCAGACAGTTTGACTAGTCGTAACAGGGAAAGCACAGGTGTACTCAGTAACCTTAATGACAGCTGTATTTCACTGAGGGGAGGCCCTGCTATGGTGCATGCTGACTCACTGGGACAATCAGTGGAATTGAGCCATCATAAATGTTATCAGTTTCACCTGTGCTTTGCCTATGACAACATCAACATGTCAGCTGTGGAAAAGGTATGTACATACAAACTTACCACAAGCAAAAGAAAACAAGTTTGGTTTTATTAAGATGCTTTTGGAATATGTGTGTAGTGAGATGTGAGTGAGACTTTGTACTCTGTCCTTTCTTTTTTTTTCATAATGTGATTTTGATTATCATTTTAGATCCTCAAAGTATGAAGCTTTATCCTTCCAAAAAGAAACTTAATAGTGCACATATCCTCCAAAATAGATTAAATTTTGAGGTCAAAACATTAAGAAACAAGAAATTGCAGCACAGAAATGCCATTGATCTGTTGAAAGTCATTTAGAAACTGTCTCCATTGAAGTTAAGCCCCAGAAAAAATACTATTTGTTTAAGAATTTCTAAATCAGGCACACAGTAGCGGTCAGGCTATAATAAGGATGTTCACTGAATAAAACAAGTGTTCATGTTTCCGCTGCATAAAAACAAAGGAGAGAAGATCCATCTTACAGCTACATTTCTGAGGTTAAAAAGTCAACAACTGTGTAATTAAATAGATACTTTGCTGATTCTAAACCACCTTAGTATCATAACAGAGTGGGTAGTATATGTAAAGGAACTGTGGTCTTAACGCGCTCTGCTCATTTCCCATCTCAAAATGTTGTCATCCAGTGGATTTTCCCGGCTCTAGGGCTGTAGCTTGAACTGAGAATTTTACTTCTGCATTTTCGTAAGCCTGCCACCACGGACACAAAGAGTATTGAAGCGTATTGAGAGGGAGAGCTGGGATCACATGGTAAAATTAGACAATGCGGATGAACCAAGATTCCGGTATTGTTTATTTCTCACTGAAAATTTCCTCAGAAAGGAATTAGGGCCTGTATTCACAGCTATGGTTCTTGCATGAAACGGTAAACATTTGTTGCAGTTTGGCCTTTTGTTCACAAGTCAATGGCGTTTTGGGGGCCTGAAAATGCAAACTTTTGAAACGAAGTGTAACCTTTTGAAAATACCTCCTGTCGCTGTGTAAACTGGCAGTGTACAGATCTTGAGAGAACTGTGACATTTCGGCCGCACTTTGAGCATGTGTGTGGTGTTGGCCTGGCACACATACCACAGCTTTTTTAGTTGTTTTTCCAGATCTGTGCACATGAAGATCAATTTCATAATGTTATCATAACAACGCATATTTTTTTTAAATGCAAAGGAAAGACTTTTCCCTTTTTGGTAGGGCTGTACTCGTCTAAACAGGGCCTTAGTGCACTGTTTAGTTGTAATACAAAAGCCTGTGAACAGGGAGGGGTCGCTATACTGCTACTGCACAGTGAAAATGGAGGCAGAAAAACTGAGATCAGACTGTAAAACTAAGCAACGCTGATCAAACATGAACCAAGATTCTGTTACTGAGGCGTCCATTTCTCACCTCAAATATTTCAAGAAACATATTTTAGTGAACTGCCCAACTGTAATTTGAGATAGTTTGTTACCAGCAGACTTTCATATTATTTTTCTGTGGAAAAAAGACAAGCTTGCATCACATCACCCACCAGCAGGAGGGTTTATTGGTCTGGTGTGTTGCAGTGCATTCTGGTAATTGTAGGTTTTCTACCTTTTAAGAAAAAGTAATGTCATCGCCGTTTTTCACTGTTTGCTGTGGTTAGCACCAATGTCAAAAGTATATGCCTCTTTCTTCTACATAGACATCCCAGTGATATGAAAAGATCATCTGTGCAGTTGTGACTTTGTCACTACTTTGATCAAACAAGGGACTCTCCTTCAGTATAAAACATGGTTTCTTCTGGATCTTGACTTTTTAGAATTATCACAATAATAGTTGACACAGTTGATGTTGATTTTCTCTCCATCAGCAGAGTGACTGCACTGACAGAACAGGACACAATGAGGCGGTACAGCCTGTGAAAGCTCTTCTCACCTACTGTTTTTCAGCGCTGATGTTGCTCTGACGTGTTTTGGTATAAACAGACGTCCTGCGACAGTGAAACAATTATCCAGTTTGCACCCTGTGGAGGTCCAGCATTCCTCCTTTGTGTTGAAGGAGCTAAATAAAGCTGCTTTATCAAAGGTGTTTCCTCACTTCAGCTGCTACACAAGATTCAGTTAGAGCTGTGAGCAGATGTCCTGAAGTACAAACACAGCAACAAAACTTTGACTAATTAGCCACTTGCTAAATGCATGATTAGGTGCTAAGGAATATGATAAAAGATACATTCTTTACAAGTCCATGGTGTAGGATTTATGGGCATCTATAGGGAAAATTTCAATATGATATTCAAAACTATGTTTTCATTAGTTTATAATCACCTGAAAATAAGAATTGTTGTGTTTTCATTACCTTACAGTGAGCCGTTTTTATCTACATATGGCAGCGGGTCCTCCCCACGGAGTGCACCCTGTTGTTCCTCAGTAGCCCAGAATGGACTTCCATTAACCCATAAATTGCACAAATCGAAATTGAAAATATAACATATGCCTAATGAAAACACATCAATTTCGAACATCTCCCCTTTAACACCAAAAAGCTTTTACACGGTGGTATTTCAGGTGATTTTAAAAAGGCATACTTTGCAAAACTGCATTGGAAACACTTTGCTTTTATAAGTCAAATGCTATGCGCTTGTCAGTAGGAACTGAATCCCTTAGGCATGATGCAGCAGGCGCTACAAGAGGTGTTATTGTATCGCATAACTCTTCAACAGTTGAGCAGATCACCCAGAAGTGTTGAATCCACAATTCCTCTGTGAAATCGTGGACTATCACCCCCCAGAAATCCCTCAATTATGACCGTTACCGTGTATGAGGGGCTTGCCTTTCCAATATCACTTGTATCACATGCCTACGTCGCCATCGACTGGAGATAATGATGGCTAGTGCAGTAGCTTTAATAGAAATAAACCTGCTAATGTTTTGACCATCCATCAGCAAGAGAGGAAGTTGCATAACATAACTCAATAAAAACGTAGTCATCTTGCAATCGGCATTTTGAAAGTTCTGGGCATATCTGTTACGGAAACCTGCCTACTGACACATGTTTTCTAAGGTTTGTCCAGGCTCTTCTCAACAAAGAGGTTAAAACAATGTACTGAATGTGTGAATATGAGTGGAAAAACAAGTGAAGACAGACAAAAAATTGTCTATTTAAGAGCTTACAACACTTCTAGAAAACCTAGGTTTAGAAGAAAGACAACATAGGAGACATAATCTCTGTAAATTGATTACAGCCTAGGACAGTAAGGGGTTAAAAACTCCTCTGGAGGTGTGGAGTGTCATTTACTACAAGACCTATAAGCCATCAGGCCAAATGCTGGCTACTGATTGGCCGTAAGGCTACAGGAACTAGGGTAGACACTTAACAGGCCCTATTTGCTAGGCCCCCAGGAAGTGCGCCACCCTTTTCAGAACACATTTTTTAATAACCTTTATTAAAAACATTAAGTCTTAAAGACGTAAAATGCGCTATTTTCCGAATCAAGATTTGGAATTCGGTATTTCTCCAGACATAAAATAAACGTGCATAGGACCCGCGGGACTCTATCATGTGAACGCGTATGTAACTCTTGGAGTCCCTGACACAACACAGGCTTTGTGCCGGCCGTAGTAATTGTATGTCATTTTTACCATTTTACAACACATCGATACGCTGTTGGCTGTAAAGCTGTAATATGGACGTCTTACCGTGTCAGTACCGAGACAGTATGTACAGTCTACAGTCTGTATTCAAACTACCGGTTATCAGTGAGCATGTGGAGCATGAGTAACAGTTATTACGGTACTGAACGTAGTATTTACTTAAAGTTGAGCTGTGTATTAATACACGGGGCAATATTACAAGGCACCACCTTTTATTATATTTTTGTGGGCACAACACTTTTTGATTCTGTTGATTTAAATTCTCCGGTCGTGATTACAATATGATTTCCTGATAAGTTGTATGTATATTTGCGTGTGTGTGTGTGTGTGTGTGTGTGTGTGTGTGTGTGTGTGTGGAGAGAGATAAATATACCATTATCTGATTACCACGTAAATATTAAAACCAACTGCACCGCTGTCGTTATACCGCCGATTAGCTGCTGTTGCTCATAAGCTAAGCTACTATGAGAGGAATGCTCATGAACGAGCGCTGTTCACTTCGAGCACTCGATTTGGGTAACTTGTGTGAGCGAGCCAGTGAGTCAGAGTTCGGGTACATTCGACCGCTTTCGTCTGTCGTTAATCACTTCTACGCATGCTCTATGGGCCAGTAAATCTGGGAAAAAAAGTTTTCTCTGTTTCGTGCGCCACTGAGCAGCTCTCATGGGAATGAATGAGGCCCCACCCCCACGGCTGTATCCAGATTTACAATAGATCCATGCTCTTTGCTTATTGAAAACTTGACTGTCAAGAGTCAATCTCAAGTGTCAATCAAAAAGTCAGCAGTTCACCTCCATTTTGACACAGATGAGTCAATATATTTATATGCAAATGGAAGAAGTAGTATGTGGAAAAATATAAAACAATGGTAGTTTATGAATATCTATGGATGTAACCAAGTGTTTGGACTAAATATTTTGTTGGTTTCAGATTGTCTGGACCTTTGGCAGTGTGTGAGTACTGTACGAGGACAGTTGCCATCCAGATAATATTTATCTGTGGATTGAAATCATGCTTCAGTGGCAAGTTCTAATCGTTTATTTATTGTTGTTTTTTTAATTGGACAGAAGTGTTTATTGAAGCAGATGTGGTGCCTGTACCTTAAAATGGTCAGCATTAATGGCACCATGAGGAGCACAGCATTCAAACGATAGGTCGTATGAATAAATTACTATAACAGCAAATGCAGCAGTTGTTTAAAATCATAATAATCAAATGAAAGCTTACAAGTGCCCGCAGGTGGCTATTTAATATACAGATATAATCAATATTATGAAACCTCACCTCTGTCTTGCCCCCAATGTTCAAACTTGAAATAAAAGGTGAATCTTGTGATACACAGTATAAATTGATCTTACAATCATATATAAACATACAGATGTGCATAGACATTAGCTAATTAACACTGACAACAACACTGATGGAGAAACCGGCCTCGGATGCTTATTACCTGCAGGTTTGTCAGTTGATACCTAATGATCCCAGCGGGAAAACAGAGCAGAAGAGAGAAACCTGCAGTTTGAAAAAAAAACACTTCATCACAGATGAATGCTCATACAGTAATTGCCAGAGTTTATTGGGAATAACACAATAAAAAAATTAAAATAAGGCGTCTTTTGCTGACATAGTAGCAGCTCATTAGCAAGTGTGCGCCACTGATTACACTCGCAGGTACACAGATGGAAGAACTTCAGGTAGATGTGTGTTAAGCACAGCTTATTTGCAATATAAGATCAGACAAAAAAATACAATGAATCAAAGCATAAACAAGTACTATAAATGTTATTTTCTTCATTTATTGTAATTTATATTATTTATATCACATAGCAAATAATTTATTATAATTACATTCGTGTTTGTACAGAAAACAAAGCCACATATAAGGGCAGCAAACGAGCTAACTTGGCTTGCAGTAAAGTGCAACCGATAGCTGGAATCAAGTGATGTAAACACAGTAAATAAGAAGGGTCCATGCAAACCAAGACAGCAGCACTCTTTATCATTTTATATACTGTCATGGCAGCATATTACAGCTTCACGCCTTCTGTCATTTACTTTTCACAATGAGACCAAGCTAATTTACTCAGAGCATTTTACTAGGAAGCAACTCAAGAAAACTGATGTCACAAATGCATACTTTCCATACTTAGCAGATAGTCCTATGGCTTCACTAACTAATATCCAAACCTTCTCCTTTTTGCTTTCATTCTGTGCAGAACGCATACTGACGTAGACTTCCGAGTGTGCACAGATGGCCACATTGTTTTTCTTTTGGGAACATCGGTAGAATCTCAGCTAGATCTCAATGCTGGTAGGCTTTCTCAATACAGTGTCAAACTGATTCCTTACTTGAGTTGAAAAATTTCAGCTTGCATGAATGCGTGGAAACATGAATAGTGCGAATGCTGCATTGTCATGTCATTTTCGTCACCCTGTGTAAATTTGCGTCTTTATGTTTACTTTGTATGTAATCTCGCCACGTGAACTCTTGCATGGCGGTCGGGATGAACACACCATAAGAGACTCTTCAGCTCTGATTGGTTGTTTTCTTTCAGCTGTGGTGGATTCTAGAAAATGCAATTAAAAGCAGTAGAGAGAGAGATGTATGAATTTTTTTTTTCCAGATATCTGTCTGGACATAGTGACAGTAGGCGGGAAAATTTGTGCAAAAACTTAAATGTCGATAAAACACAATTGTGAGATATCTGTGTTTCCACTGAGTGATGCGACCTTTCCACTCGAGGTAACATTTCAAGAAGCATGGCGAAAGATGTTCAAAACATTAGCAATGATTTCACAGAGCAACTGTGGATTCAAAACTTCCAGATGATTCGCTCAACTGTTGAGGAGTTATGCAATGCCATAAAACCTCTTGTCGCGGCTGCTGCATCATGCCCGAGGGAGCCAGCTCCTACTGACACTCCTTGTTGTACATCATGTGACCTAAAGAAGCGAAAAGAGCGTTTCAGTTGCAGCTTGAATTGCATGAAATACCACATCTTGTGAGAGTAAAAACTTTTTTTTCAATAAATGGGAATTTTTTTCAAAATTGACGTGTTTCCATTAGGTGTATTTCATATTTGCGATTTCAGTTTGCACAATTTGTGGGTTAATGGAAACACATCTAATTTAAGCACTTAGGACAAAATCCTATTTTTTTTAAAAAAAGTTACCAAACACAGCTTTAATGTTTATTTGATAGGGATGAATGCAGCATACATAAAGCATTGCACCACTCATGTGCAATGTGTCATAGCATTTATACTTACTGCTACTTTCAAATAGAAGGGCTAACATTACAAAAATAAAATATGATCACAGACAATAGGGTAAAAAATACTGTAGTGCATTTTGTTGACCTTGTAGGAAGAGTGAATTGCCAGGAAACTCATACATACAATATATTCATACATACATAGATGTACATACAAATACACTGCAAATATGTGTGCCTACCTACCTACCTGCATCACTTAACTGATAAAACAATCAGTAGATTATTTCATAATGACAACAACTGGTCAGAGTGCATCCATAATTTCCTCTTTTGCTTTTTAACAGCAGCTTACGTTTTTACAGGAAATTAAAAAAAAATCAACATAGCTTTGTTTAACAGCATGGCTTGTAAAAACAGAAAATGTAAGATCTTAACTGTGGAGGCTTTCTCCTTCTGGTTCTCTGTACATCTCAAAATCTTCAAAATGTTAGTTGTTAGTTATGCAACGAGCGTAACACTGCCACAGTCTGACCTCTAGCTCCAGGCAGGAGAGCTCCTCTGTATGTTAACACACACGAGACATCATGGAGTCTGTTGGAATATTCAGCTCACTGACGGTGCTTCCAGTCTCTTACATACTGATAGACAGCAGCGGAAGGTGACTAACAGTGGGAAGAAGCAGCAGCAGAATTTAAAACACTCCACGAGCACATTTGTGTTGCCTCCACTGCTGGCTGTGTAGGTGGGGTCGCCATAGAAACCAGGAGTGATTGCCTGGACTCAGCGATGATACCCTGGAAGCTTGATTTACAGAGATGATAATAAAGAGTGTGCTGTTTGCCCAAAAATCTGCTCTGCATGATTCATTCAAATTATTCTCAGAATTCTCCCCTCAAGAAAGATTTAACCATGAGGAGACAAAACCAGAGCCTGATGTCTTTTATTAGCTCGCCTCTTGGGTCATGAGGTTGTTTGCTGTTTGTATTCCCAGAGGGAAACTATTCCAGGACTCTAATCCTCTGATAATATCTGCTCTCTGCATGTTGACCTGCAGCTCCTAAAGCTGCTGTCTCCACAAGATGTGGATGACGGGGGGTCAACAGAGGGTGACATGAGAATATTTTTGACACGACATTATGTTTGAAAAAAAGGATATTTCAAGCAAAGATTAGCACTGTTTTGGGCGCTGAAGCCCAATCCTGGTTACACAAAATCTTCGCGTGGACTTCCTCTTGTGATGCTGCTATTTTGAGAGACTAAATCCAGTTATTTGGTAATTATTGCAATCCCTGTTTTGACATAACAGCAAAAACAACAAGCCTTTCAGTCTTTTGGCCTCACAGGATTGAGTTTTGAGAGCTGTGGCTGTTGAAACTGGAGCAGAAACTATGCCTGCAAGCTGCAACTTTACTGGTTTTAATATTTTGTTGGCCATATGTTTAGCCATACAATTTAACTATTAGGGCCTTGACAATTTTTTTGCATTGTGTTCATGCAATTCATTTGCACATTAATGTAATTTCTCAAACTGTCTTTTTGTTTTGAGTAATTTCAAACATTATTACGCAGCTAAAGAGCTAAACAAGGTTTATAATTCAAAGTTAACACACCAGAAATAAAGGCATCAACCAATCACATTGTGCAGATCAGACATCTTGTCCTAATATCACAACAAATGGCAAACCTAGCATAACTGTAGCAAATTCACATCGGTGTCAGATGAAGAGCTTTGATGTGAAATATTCGCAGGCGAGGATTTTTGTATTGTGTATTTGTCACATCCCTTGTATGTACTATCCTTTGTTTTTGTGCATGTGTTTTTTGCTTTCACAATCGCACATGGTGGCATCACTCCACTTTACAAATGCACAGGTGTATATTTTGGGGGATATGCAGAGGACATGTCTCCTTAAATAGTTAAAACATGCATTTGTCCTCCCAAAAGAAACATGAAAAGGGCAGAAAAATGCACAAAAATTCACCAGTATTCAGGAATTTAAGTGTTTGATGCTCAAGATTTTCTTGCAAAGGACCCCAAAAACCTTTTCACCGATGTTGAAACAAACCTATGCCCTTGCACAAATGATCGTCATCCATTAATTGAAGATGAATTTGCGAGTCCTATATGGCATGCTCACACATATATTGCAAGTAAAGTGTTTAATTTTATTAGTAAAACTTGCCAAAACAGTCATGAGAGGAAAAAATAGTCCCATGTTCCAAATCATAGGTTGAATATTCCAAATTTGGTAAAAAAAAAAAAATTGCCTGATGTTGAACATTAAACTTGTATTGATTGGCTCAAAATAAGCTTGCATCTAAATATGTGTCTTCATGTATTCTGTCCCCATTCTGTCAAAACCACTGTTTTGCATTTTGTCATGAAGATTTACCATTTAAGGGGATTTATCACTTTTTTCTGATTATTTTTGTTCATTTCTATTTTTGCTGTTTTTTGGTGTCCTGTTTAAAATGATCCTCTTTTGACTGTTATTTTCTATTTCCTATTTTCCTATTCATTTTTGATTTATCACCTAAAGACAATTTACCCTAGATGGACAACAGGATTTCCTTTTTGCATTTGGCTGTTTTGTTATCAAGAGCATCCACCATCTGACTTTTGTAAAAAGTAGCCAGTGTTGCATTGCATGGAACGATTATTCTTCTTGCAGAGTAAACGCATCACTTTGTGTGTTCTGGGTGAAAGATCAGTTCTTATTCCCACAAAACACCATATATACCTATGCAAGTAAATGTAAAAACACCAATCAAATAATTAAGTAAAAGTAGAACAAAATGACTTTCTTCACATGAAAAATGCTGCAGATAATTACTTTAATTTGTCGTGAGACTGCAGTACTCTTACTGACCATATGATGGCAGTGCAGAGCAAAGCACACAAACCTGCACGTCCCCCCCCCCCCACACACACACACACACACACACACATGCACGCACACACAAAGTCCCAAATGCTGCACCGGATGACAGTACGTTCACAACATTGCACACCAGAAGTGCCACCTAATGGAGGATTTTTTTTTTTCCGCCCTTCTCAGCTTCTCAATGGTCCTGACATCCGATGGCAGCCGAGCAGCAACCATTTGAGTCAGCAGCAGAGAGGGGAATGAGGACAGAGGGGTGAGAGCATGATGGAGACAGAGTGGGAGAGGGAGAGCGAAAAAAAGCAGTGAAAGAGAGAGAGCGAGAGAGAGAGGGAGAGAGAGGGAGAGACAAAGATGTGGGTGGTTAAAGCAGAGAGGAAAGATGCTCTACTCTGGGAGGCTGTGTGGACGTTTGTTCGCAGTGAGGAGCTGCCTGTGACACAGTGTCTCTCTACAGCTGACCCAGACCAGATCCAAGAGCCCCAAAACATGCCACACTCCCACTAATCTGCGCCCTTTAAAAACTCTCACAGCAGCAACTGGATGCTGAGAGCACTCAGAGTCATTTCACTAAGAGGCCTCGAAATGCACACATACTGTGCAGCTTGTGCTTACATGTTAAAAACACTTGCATGAGGTGCCTCTTCTTCGTGGCAGCCTCATGCAGAAAACTGAGTTTCTTCACTCTGCCCTTCTCTCTCTCTCCCTGTTTCTCTCTCTCTATCACATGTTTCATCTCTCCGTCTGCGGTGGATGAATTTGGACATGTGGCTGGCTGCTGCTTGCTCTACGTGTTGGAGGGCTGGGATCAAGCGGTGCCTCCGGGTCATCAAGCAGTCTGAAAACATGACATGAGATCTTCTTGGATTGACTTCAGAGGAGCCTCAGAAGGAGGACAGCGAGTTTACCGTCCCGTAACGCATTTATGAAGCTACACAAACAGTCTGGCAGACTGTGAGGGCACATTTCACTGCACGGCTCCTGGAAAGATGCTGTGAAAATAACAAGTACAGCCACATAGGTGATATATTTCTACCTTCTAATACAACCTACATGAGTGTGTCTAAATGAATGCCCCTAACCCCTGGATGACAGAATAGCTTATATTATGCCGTTAATGGTCAAGGTTTCAAACACCTGGTTAATGTTGTGAAATGGTTGCAGTTGCACCAAAACTGGTTTGGTAATTAGGTTTGGTTTAGGTAAAAAAAACCACTCATTTGTTAGGTTTGGAAAAAAGATCATGGTTTTGGGTTAAATAAATTAATTTGTTACTAGCATAACATCAACCAGCATATTTCATGCACATGATTTACCAACACACTTGCGCTATAGGTCGGCTGGTAATGTTCTGGTACTCCACAACTAAAGCCGGGATGTCAACAAAACCACATGGTTGGGATAAGGCAACAGAAGCACTGGGCAACCCACACAAGGATGTCAACTAAAGCACATGGTTATGATCAGACTACAAAGGCACGGGTGGTTAGGTTTAGGCAAGAGAAGCACATGGTTAGGTTAAGGAAAAACATCATGGCTTGGTTCTGAGACTGGCTGAAAGTCCAGGGTTTGTTGGAAAATCAGTTATGGTATGTTGGTTACTGGCTGTCTTGTTTCATGTGTGCATATGAAGATAATATTGTAATTTATGCGCATATATCATTATATTTAATACATCAGTGTTGGTTTATGAGTTGGATTATTATTGTTGACGTCACAATTTTGGTTGCCATGTGCTTTTGTTGCATAAACATAACCACATGCAACACAATTCCACCATTTGCTTGTTTTGACATCACAGTAGCGGCATCTTGGAATGTCAATAGCAGACGCAGAAGGATACCTAGAGTGTAACGTGTAGACGTGTAAGTCCAAGGCAAAGTGGCAATATGTGATGA
Organism: Plectropomus leopardus; assembly: GCF_008729295.1. NCBI lineage: Eukaryota > Metazoa > Chordata > Actinopteri > Perciformes > Serranidae > Plectropomus > Plectropomus leopardus. Next base: position 7,132,988 of record NC_056479.1, on the reverse strand, counting down.
CTTGGGATGACAATATGTTGGGACATTAAGCCTATTAAATGCGACCTCATGGGAGTTATGGGGTATGATGTGTGCACAATGTAACAGGAGCTGTAATGTTGCAGGGTACAGAAGATGGCCCTAGAAATACTGGGATGGTGTCTACTCAGGTGGTCTTTGGGAGCACTTGGCATAACAAGACTTTTAGGGTATGCTTGAATTCATGGCAGCTGATACATAACATTTTCAAATAGGAAATGTTTGTTCTAGGTCTTTGTATCTAAGATTTGTCAGTTGCAGTACTGCAGAACTATAATTCACCACCCATACTCAGGCCAACTGCAGAATGAATCAGTCACACCCATGTCCTTTTGGGAGTGCCAGCTATCGAGCCTTTCTGACTGTACAGATTAGATTTATTTTGCATGTGTTGTAGCCTTATGATATCATGCAATATGACACCATGTCCCAGCCTACATTTAATAGCCTTGGAGGATATCTCCCTGTCATGTTCCTGAATGATATCCTAAACCTCAATTGACCTGAATTAAACTTTGACAATATATCTTCATTTTTTTAGGCATTTAATTCCACCCCAAATTTGAAAACAATTCAGGAATTGTTCTGCTCTTTTTAGTGGAAAGAAACCTCTACTACACAGAGTCAATGGAAACTCGATTTAAACGATTTAACTCAACTGAAGAAAGCATTTAGAGAGTGTCTCCACCAAGACTGCACAGTCCCCCAAGTCTGGTATTTAAAGCTCCTGTGTGTATAGCTTTTATGTGATTGTTCACATTACTCCAGTACTCATAATTGCAGCTTAAATTTTTTTTAAGTGTGTAGAGCAGATTATTGGCACCATGTTTTTACAAGGAAGAAGAATGTGTCGAGTAAACGAAAAATCTCTGGTTCGATTTTAATTCTTGGTTTAAAAGATTGTCCAGCACAACACTGACAGTTAATGCAATGCTAAATCAGCGGAGAAGAATATCTTTTTATCTGAATATTTCTCAAAATTCTGGACTGGCACTAAAATCTGTTCTGTCTGGGGGCAAATTGTTTTTGGTGAGATGTGGTTTCTATAAACTAAACAAGACTTTCTTTTTCCGCCAAAAGCAGACGTTATCTGTGTGAAGTTCAAAATGACCCAGCACATCATCTGGAAAATATGAGCACAGGGATATACAACGGCTTGAAATTGCTCAAACCTTTCTATTATTACCTTTTTATTTTAAAAAAATATCTTCAGTGAGGTCCCGACAATCAAGACTTCATTGTGTAAAAAGCTGCCATCCTCTGTCTCTATGTCATTTGCAAGGGTGAATCTGTATCAGGGACATATTTTTTTTATTAACTTAAGATTAAGAGTTACTGCAACACTGGCAGCCTCCATCACGATAAAGCCAGTGTTATGTTTTGCAATGATATGTAAGACTTGACGACCTTTCATATTATTTTGAAAGGTTAAGGAGGCTTTTTTGAGGTTTGTTAGAGACCCGTGTGTGTTTTCTCAATGAAGATTGCAAAACATCATAGCAATTTTAAATGTCTTTGAATGTGCGACTTTCTCAGTTTGATTTATTTATTTATGTATTGCTTTTAACAATGGAGTAATCATGGCAATTACCACTGACAATGAAAGTGATGATCACAAGTCACTTTAATCTACTAGTGAAGATTTATCAGAGGAGGTAGACATTTAATTTCGTAACGTTCAACTGAGCAGAACACAAGATCTCATGTCTGCTTTGTCTGTTTACACAAATCCATGAAGACAGAACACTGTAACTCTGTAACATTAAGTATTCACATTAGTGAGTGATGTTTTCTCTGAGAGTGAGCAATCTGATCCCAATACCAAGAATGAAAATATTTGCACTCCTCTGACCTAAAAACCCTTGTGATGTATGACCTGTATGTTTGAGTTCAGCTTGTTTTTAAAGAATCCAAACATTCAATCAATAACTTAAACTACAGGCGCACAATATTAGAGCAAAGTAGTTGTTTTTTTCAGTGACATACGGATAAATTATGTATATTTGACTTTGGTTAAATGGAAAGATTAGAATTCGTAAGGTAGAATGTTTTTAGCAAACAAGTTGTTTTGACCCCTCTGTAACTAAAAGAAACCATCAAAATTTTAGTTTGTCAAGAATTTCAATTATTATTACGTATCAAGGTCAAATTTTGATGACTCCATGATCGTTCTTCTAGTGCCACCACAATATACCACAAGAACTAATTGCTTTATTTCACTGAAATTTACTCTACACATTCATGGTCCGCAGAGGATGTTTTTTTAATGATTTTGGTGACTCCATGATCATTACTCCAGTGCCAAACTCTTCCTTTGACCAACACTTTGGTCCTTGACAAGATACCATAACTTAATCACTGTATTTCTGTGAAATTTATTTTGGGTATTCATGGTCCTCAGATGATAAATCCTTGTGTTTTTAGTGAATCCATAAATCTTTCCTCCAGTGCAACAATCTGAACATCTTCAGCTTTACATGAACAAATATCAAGATCTAGTGAGCAGATTACTGTCAAAGTATTGCTGCTCCACAGAAGAATAAACAATGTCAATTTTGGACCATCCACTTAGCATGACAAATGATTAATTTAAAACACCTTTAAAAATCTAAAACCTGCTGGATTTTAAATTATGTGCTGTGGATACTTATTGTTACCAAAGATATTTGTAACCCTTTGACCTCAGCCATCACAACAAAATTTTTAGCATGAAATCAATCATTGCATGCAACAAAAAGAGAATCGAGGAACGAGGAATGAGAAGCTACACCAGTTTCTGAAAACTTGAACAAATGAGACAACAGACAATGCAATTGGACATTTACCAGTAAATCCAAAGCATCTAAGAACATGTTAGTATGTGCCAAAATCAGGCTTAATTGTCTTAACAATCTGAGTGTCCCTTTTACCCAAATGCGTCATAAAAACTCTATTAGGGAAACAAACTTTGATGGCCACTCCATTAGTGCAGTAGGAAAAGAAAAATCCCAAACATGCCACTTCTTTCAATTAAAAGCTGAACATTTTTAGAGAAATTCAAGGAAATGTGATGAAGTTGGGTGCACTTTCGATAAAGCGGTCGCTGAAAGCTTTACTAATTTGCCTTCTTGCTTCTTTACTTGCATTCATCACTGAGGTGAAAAGGCTCTTGAGCATAATCTAATAAGGCCATGTGAGAGGAGCAGCAGAAGAGGGCCTCTCGCCTCTTAATTGGTCAGTGTCTATATCTCCCAGCACTCAGCTCAGAGACGGAAAGCCTCCTTTCAGTTCCCAAGGAAACAACAAGGCCACTTTCACACTGCAGCAGTTTGTTTTTACAGCTCCTGCCAGTGTAGCGTTTGTGGGCTTCCACACAGACAAAATGTGTTTCCTTCCGTAGTATAGTCTGTTTCTATAGAGCTGACAGCACTTCATGAAAACCATCATCGTCCTTTACGTGGGGCTTAGAATTGTTGCAAAAATCATATCTGACGCCACGTTTCCATTTTGTAACGCTTACTTCACAACATGATATAAGAGCTCCATTGAATTTGTTGCATCATGTCTCCAGAACGACTGATCCTCTGATGGCAGAGCCTTTCGTAACGCATGAGACTGCTCATATTGTCAGGAGAAAACACATCAACACACCTGTGGCTGGCCGTAAAGTCTGTGTGTGATGTCATTGCAGTTATTTAATCTGTTCTGCAGTCTCCTAGGGGTGTCCCAGAGGATAATTAATTATTCTGGAAATTTATTTCATTGTGTTTACACAGTAAGGGATACTTTGATATTGTTCTACTTTTTCTTTTTTACTAAATTACTGACCATTTCACTAAAGGAGGTTTTAAAGTAGCAGTGTGTAAGATTTAGGGTGATTTAGTTACATCTAGTGGTAAGGACTGCATATTGCAACTCACTGAAACTTCTCCTGGTTAGAACTCATTCAGTGTTCATTTGTTGAGGAGGTTTTTAACGGGAGCTGAATTATCCACAGAGGCCTCCTCCTCTCCAAAACAAACAGACCCGATCATTTAAACCAGTGAAAACAAAAAATAAAGCAGTTTCACGTTAAGAAATCTGTGTTTTTCTAACATTGCTTGTCACTGAGAGGCTGGAAAGTATGGTGGTCAATTCAAAAATGTGAAAAATCAAACAGTCCTTTTAAAAAAACGTTGGGTTTATCAGTTCTGGGCCATAGTGACATGGCGGTGCAACATGCTGATCTCTGTAGAATAGGACCCGCTTTCTAGATCTAAATACCTCATTTAAAGGTAACAAAAACTCAAAAGATCTTATTTTCAGGTAATTATGCATTTAATGAAAAAATATTTTGTCCAGCACGACACTGACAGTTAATGCAATGTTATATTCCATATACCCCCCTAAATCCTACATACTGGACCTTTTATGGCTTAGAAGAAAGCGATTAAATGCAGATTCTGAGTTTAAATTATTTGGACATGTCACATTTTTTAAAATGTCTTTTGTGAAATGGCTTCTTTTTTGGGGGGGGCATCAGAAGCTGCCCTGCTCAAGTACACATGCAGAATAAAGTTAAAGGTGACCACGTTCGGGCCCACATGCAACATCAGTGAGCCCACAGTGACCACTCGAAACAACAAGAGGCCTCCTCAGAGCTGCTCTGATAAAGTACAGTGTTTTCTTCCACACCACTGTCTGATTAAGATCTGAAATGTGGCGTAAATCAGTTTAACAAACATAAAAAATGTTCTAGAACGAGTGTGCTTTTTTGTTTTGTTTTTCCAGCAGTTTTATTCTCCAGTTTGTATTTGTTTTCTAAAGGGTGTAGTGCCATGATGTCCTTAGAAAATATTTCAAACATCACAAGTATCATAATGAACCTCTCTGAGCAGTGTTTAACCTATAATGAGTTTCACAGTAAATTATAATTGTTATGCAACACTTGCATGAAATAAGACCATAATATAAGCACTCTGGAAGTTGTGAACTACTCCTGTGTTTTTGAAAAGATCAAAACAGTCAAAATGATCATCCTAAATAAAACATATTCACCCATTTTGGATGTTTTAAAATTTATTGTCTCACATTGCTGAATCGAAGCAATGTAATGTGGCTTTTTGACAATGATCAATAAAAAATGATCAATAAAAAAAAATTAAATATAAAAGTGGAATTTTAAAGTCATCTAAATGAGATAAAAATATAAAATACTTCAACCCATTTTTGACTGGGCACACCTGAATCAGCAGCAGTGCAGGCAGTCACATAATGAGTCAAATGGAGATCACCTGTGTGTAATCAAGGAGGTTCAGCTGATGGTAGTATAAATACAGGTCTGGCCTTTCATGAGTCAGTATTGTGACAAAACATCACTGTGTGGAAACACTCAAAACAACTCTGTGAAAAGATGGAAAAGTTAGAGGGTGGGTACAAGAAAATGATAAAATCCTGACTGCTCATGCAAGTCATATTAAATCAGCCAAAGGAAAGAGCGCAACATTAAGAAAAAAAAAAGATTTTGCAAATGGTAACTTTCAGCAGATAAAAAGATATGGAAGAGATTTTAAATTTTTTGTCAGTTATTTTTTGGTTCTTCCTATTACTTATAATGAAAGTGTCAAATTTTTAAAAATCAGAGGACATGCAAACCTTAGCCTAAGCCCAAGCTGAGAATGCTTTATGCCTGCACTGCACAATGCACTGAGTATATGTTGAAAACAATGAGTGTCTGAGGACAGCTGCATTAGTTCTTTACCTGTGGCTGAGGTCAGAAGTCAAGCCCTCTAAATAATCACTTATTCAGTTCAAGATAGCTGAGTATTACCTCAGATAATCCATGAAGGTAGAACTCTGACCACTCAATACATTATATCTGTCCAGTCTTTTTGTTTGTGTCATGGTAAAACCTCTGACACAGCATTTATACTATCATGGGACACTAAAATGATCCAATTAAGCCCAGAATACCTTCCTTAGTTTCATTCTTCACAGCTCTAGGTTGCAATATGGCAAATGGGCCCATTGTCCCAATAAAGTGACATATTGAAAACTTCGTGCTGTATTGTTTTTTCGGTTAAAGATATCTTTGAAAGGCTTTGTTCAGGGTCAGTTAGCAGCATGTGCAAGAGCAAAACTACATGTTGTGTGTAATAAAACAGTGTTTTTTTTTTTTGTTTTTGTTTTTTTTGTTTTTAGGAATGCATCGTCTTAAACATTTAAATTATGATTGAAAGATCCAGAATTGCAGATTGCAACCAGCTGAAACTTCCCCTGGTTAGATTTATCGCAGTCTTCATTGTTCACAAGGTTTTTACCTGAAGTCCGATTATCCACAGAGGTCTCTTCATCGCCAACACAATCAGACCAGGTGATTTAAACCAGTAAAAACACTGAATAAAGCAGTTTGACGTTTAAAAAAAAAGTGTTTATCCAACACTGTTTTAGCCCAGCACCTGCTAATGTGTGCTCACCTTTTTTTCTGACCTAGATATTCAGGAGGCTATTGCCAGAAGCTGAATTATCCACTCCAGAAAGACCGACCATGTGATTTAAACCAGTAAAATCACTGAATAAAGGCTTAAAAATATATATATATTTTTTTTTTTTTCTGACGCTGACGCTCATGGTGACGCTGCGGTGGGCCGCTTGAGTCCAAATGAATATTTATGCCAAATTTGAAGAAATTCCCTCAAGTTGTTTGTGAGCTATCTCATTCACAACGATGAGTTTTTTCTGACGCTGACGCTCATGGTGACGCTGCAGTGGGCCGCTTGAGTCCAAATGAATATTTATGCCAAATTTGAAGAAATTCCCTCAAGTTGTTTGTGAGCTATCTCATTCACAACGATAAGTTGAATGCAAGATCACACTGACCTTGACCTTTGCCCACCAAAATCTAATCAGTTCATCTTTGATTCCATGTAGACATGTGTGCCAAATTAAAAATAATAATAATAATAATTCCCTCTGAGTATTCTTGAGATCTTGCTTTCACAAGAATGAGAACAACAAAGTCACAGTGACCATGAACTTTGACCACCAAAATAGAATCAGTTCATCATGTTGGTGCCAAGGCATTCTTGAGATACTGCATTCCAAGAATGGTAGGAACAGACAATCTGAAAACACAAGACCTTCAGCCACATCTATAGCCAAAACTGAGGCATAAAAATATTAAATAACTGTCATTTTAGTAAAACTAACCCCATACATTTTGTTGTTGTTGTTGCTGCTTTGGATCACACCGGATTACTGTTATGTGTCTTTCTACATCAGGTCCCATAGACAACCAATTGAAAAGTGTTTAGTAGAAATCAACATATCAGTGGTGAAGGAGTGAACTTGGTCATGAAATGTTTTGACTGAACCATATCTTGTTCTACACATTACTCTAAGAATATTTCCTGTGTAGGGAAAATATCAATAAACGGCGACACGATCATCCATCATGATGTTTCACTGTGGATATCATATGCCAGTTCAGGAGAAATCACCCAAACCTACCTTTCAGCAGTGAACTTCAGCCCAGTTCAAGACTGTGTACACTGACCTATTTTTACCAGCCGATGAGGCCCACATACAGTATCCATACTGCTGCTGGAAGCAGTGCTGGAGACGTGTCCCACATTTCCCTCTCAGATATAGATGTCCACTTCTGTGAGCTGCTTAGTGTGACCAACTCAATCTATGAGGCATTTTATGGAAGCTGTAAGTTCATTTTGACTGTATGCATCTAGAAACTGTTCACTTCCTGTGAAAACTGAAGTGTATTTTGAGAAGACACAATGCACAGTCAGACATTTTTTGGACTAACAGGGCTTTAGAATTTTGGGCCATCTGGATAGTCCAAGAATGATAATGTTGCTCCTTAACCCTTTGTAACCTGAACTGACATCACTTTTAGACACCTTTCGCAAGTGCAAGTGAAACGTAGTTTTTTGGGGTTTTTTTTAAAGAAGAAAAAGGGAGAGAAACAGAGTGAGAGAGAGAGAAAAATATTTAAAAATAATTATACCCACATATTTAAAGTGAATTAAATTTACATTTTAGCACTTTTTGTTTTGTTTGTTTTTTCCCACCATTTTTCTTTTCTTTTTTTGAATGCACATTTTTAGGTAATTTTATTATAACCTTTTACTAATTTCTTGCTAATTTCAGGTCATTTCTTGCTGACTAAGTTCCTCCCATGTTTTTAAAAGAGATTAAGGCGATTTGCTCAGGTTTCCAGGAGTTAACTGCTGCATTAGTAAATAAGCAACTGTTTGCTACCAAGTTCAAAACATCAAAATAAAAGGTCCTGGTATGTGAGCTTGTTTCTGCGGGACCCAAAAAATCCATTGTTTCAGAATTAGTTGGATGGATGTGTTTTCATTTCCAGTTTTTATAGTATTTAATGGATTTTCAAGATTTTCTTTTTGTTTGTTTCACCTGGGTGCAAGAGGAATTCCCCTCAAGGATAACATGTTGAGTTTAAACCTAGGTGAGGTCGTCAGCACTACATCTTTGTTTGTCTATAGTATGTGGTTGGGCAACTTTTGTAGCATGTTTGGATACTTACTCGTGACTACAATAAGCTGCAGTAGAGTTTACTCGTACCAACAGAAACGAAAAGAGACTCATTTGCTGACACATTAGCCCACATTAGGATTTTATCTTATTGCAAACAGGGTGAATCTGCAGCATTTACAATTTTTATTTCAATTATTTACAAAGGGGCTGTTTTTACATGAAATAGTTGCCTCTTTAAACAGAGGAAAATAATACAGTCATCTCTTTTATCCATTAAATAACTGCCTCCTGCTCAAAGGCGTAATGTATGTTTTCAGCCTAATAGAGAGCCCCAGATGATTAAAAGTCATTACGCGTTGGAGAACTTATTAATTACACTCATTACAAAACATAACCAGCCCTGATAAACCTGTTATTAACCCCCAAATAACTATGTGATTTATTTCAAAAATGTCTGTGGCAATAAATTAAGGCCAATATGATAATTAGGTGTTTTGAACATGGGGGGGTGGGGTGGGGGGCTGTCCTCTTCGTAAATTGTGTGATTTATGTGTGTGTTTTGGTTTCCTGTCAGTTTTCTGCCTACACGATGACGGAGCAGCAGAAAGTGCCCTGGCAACAAGTGCAACAGCACATCGTACCTGCACCTCCAAGCGCGATAAACACGATATAAACAAAAGGTGGAAAGTAGCAGGAATGCAGAAGGGCGGGTACAGGGTCAGAAAGTGTACATTGCCCAGATTGATGGTGTGACACATGTGTGAGGCCCTGTTTCTGAACTGCATTCCTTGCACAGGGAGGCCTCCAGGATAGGGGCTTGCTGCAGTATTCTTGTGCCTGCCTGTTTAATCACATTTACAGGAGGACACAAGCGGCGGCTGGGGACGGTGAGGCTGTCTGGAGCGGACTCAGGAGCTCACATGGCACACCATGCTCGCTGCTCCTGTCTGGACAACGCAGGCACGCCTCTTTTCTCCAAAAACTTAACACAAACCAATACCAAAACCCGTCCGTCAACGTTCCCCCCGCCCCCTGATCCGCATTTGCTCCTCCCTCAGTCCGCCTCCCTGCCAGAATCCGCTCCATGTCTTCACTTTAGCATGTTCCCTACTTCGAAAGTAGGTCACTGTTTGCTTTGTATTATTCAGCAACTGGAATGATTGTGCGCTGAGGGTTCTTGACTGTGATCTGGGTGACATGCAGCCAGCCAGTGGTTCACAGAGCAAGAGAGAGATAGTGAGAGTGAACGACCAGCTTGGCAACAACACACCTCATCCGGTCGATTAAGATAATGTTTGGCTCTGGAAAGCAAAGTCAATCAGTCAGTTTTGCACTCTCACGCTTAACCTGCAGCCTCAGTGAGCGGCCTCTCTGCCTACATCGGCCTGTCCATTTCATGTCACAGAGGAAACAGATGGATCCTCATTGAGTAGTCATGAGGAGGTCGGTGAATAAACAGTAGAAGCTGAAGTGAAGGGAGGTCACAGTGACCGCGGGTCATGAAATGTTTTAACATGGAAGAGTATGAAATGAAATCAAAAAAAGCTTTTGCACACACTCATCTAAATGAGAGGAACTCAAATAGAGTTCCTCTCATCTCACCGCTGCCCCTCCACAGATAAAATCTGGCAGGAGTTTGGTCAGTGTGTGTGTGTGTGTGTGTGTGTGTCTGTTTGTAAACGTATATACAGCATATCTATACCCACTTGGTATGAAATATTTTCACTTTTTTGTGCAAAATGAATCCGTATTCAGTCCACAGGGGCATTAGCCCAAGCTGGGATCCTACCTGGAATGCAGAGCTGTTATGCAAGACATAGAGGACTTTGGATGATCTGTGATTGATGCACTTTGTGGCATGTTTTTTTGGAGCAGCTCCATCTGAAAATACAGCAGTGACACGAACACACACACACACACTCACACACACACACAAAGCGCACAATGTAGAATGATTGGTGGCAGTGTTAAGCTGTGTGTAAAACTCTGCAAACTCTTGTATTGCCATCTGTTGAATAACAGTGATGTTCTGCAAATTTATCAACTGTCATTGTCACTGTTAGGGACTGCACGCACATCGTTCTTTTTTGCAGGAGAGAGGGTAATCTGGAAGTTTTGGCAGAGCAGGGGAAGGTCTTCAAAAATTTCTTACCACAGATTTATGTTTTATTTTAACTTGAGGTGAACAGAGCTGCTGCCTTTCCCCGATTTATTTGTTCACTTAAGAGGTAACAATGGTTCAGGTAGTTCAAAAATAGAGTGGCTGGAATGCCGCAATATTTGGGATGCATTCAATTAGCACGTTAAAGGCCTTTACACAGAAGGACATTTTTCTTCTGTGCAATTAATTTGTGCATCAATATACTTGTTTGAACTTCTCATGAGTACTTTTTAAGTATGAGTAATATCCAAGCAACATGTGTCTACATCTATACTCCTGATGAAGAAAATCCTTATTTGGGTAGCTGTGTTCAATCTCTTAACTCTTGCAATCAAAAAATGATCTTAAGCTCAATCCTAAAATTGTTCTGTAAATATTTGTCCAATAAAAAACATATATAGCAACTTCTGAACCAGATCAGTATCAGGTTTCAAATAATTTCTGGTTCAGTTCCACCCAATTGAAGGCACACCAGCTTTAAATGCCACCCATTTCAAGTACAAATACAAACTCAGATAATTGAGTTGATTGAACAGATACAGATATTAGGGCACTTGCTCATCCCTATAAATCACTCCTTTCAACCTTGATGAAGGCAGTGCATATAAAATCGAGGGAACTAATATTCACATAAGAGTATTTTGCTTAAAGGAAATTCAGTAAAAATATTGTTGCTAAAATGCACTAAAAGGTTTAACTGTAATCACCAAAGACACTGTACCTGCATATCTTTGTGGTTATGATGACACTGCGAAAATCAGGTCAGTTTTTGTTTGTGTTGAACAGCACAAATCATCTCCATCACCTTCTCTCTTTTTTTTCTAGGTCTCCTCATCTTGTTCCATATTTCTTCACTTCCCAAAGCTGTAAATGATGTAAGGGTTTTTCATTCTCATCTGTCTCAGGAAAGAAAGAAAACACAGTCAGCTGATTTTTTTATGCAAGTGACCAGCCTCTGCTAGGATAATCTTGCAATGCAAATAACAATATATAAGGGTGAAAGTAAAACTAACTAGCTAGCATCATGATTGATGGCCAAAGTTTGATGTAGCACAACTGTACAGGAGTTATAAATCAGAATGTGCTTGGGGATGAATTCCATTAAGCAACACACAGTCCACATGTTTTCTAGTTATCTATATCACACCTTGCATGGATTCAGCTGCCTATTGTTTCCACAAGTTGCTGACATAATCGAAGAACCACACTGTGAGTAAATATTTTGTAGTAACAACAAAATCATCCACCTCACCACCCACCCAACCATCCACAAGCAATGACGGTGGTTAGATTTGAGTCGGTAATCTTGGCAATGTATAATATCTTTGCTGCACCACAGTAAAGTTACTGTAAAACTTCAAATATAAGACTAGTCCCAATTAAATGGCCGGTCCCCTCTACTAGCTGGGTGTGGCTACACATATTGACAAATAAAGGCCTGTCTCAATTAGAAGCCTGTTATGGTTGCGAGTTCATTTTTATAGAAGTTCTGAGTTGTTGGCTACCCTCTGGAGATAACGTTAGTTTGCTGTGTGGATCACGCATAAAAATACCAGTTTACAACTTTTGTCAATGTGGATATGCTACACACGGTTACCTTCGCAAGAATCATTCAGTTCATTGTACCGAAACCAAAAGCACAAAATAATACTGGCATAGTAAACAACACAAATGCAAAAAGTGGTTTAAATAAACAATTTGATTGTATTTCCCATCTGTGCTGAGTAACAGTTTTTTGTAAAAAGATATAAAAGCCCGTCCCATATAGACGCTTGTCCTATAGAAGCCTGTTGGGTTTAGCAAATAATAGTCCAGGCTGTTAATTAAAGTTTTACCAAATTTTTAGGCGCCACTTTTAAGATATACATCTCTCAGTGGTAGTGTAGAGAGAGACAGGTATTTCTCTCAGGAGTTGGTGGAGATCAAAAACAGAGCTAAAAGAGTCAACCACAGGGATCAGCTACCCTCCCCACCCCAGTCATTTTCATACAGTCCCTTAAAATCTCTCACATTTTTCCTCTTGATTCAATTTATTCACATTTTCCCCAGGCTGAATAAATAACTGTCATAAAGACCACTGGTGATATAAGCTGTCATCTCATGAATGCCATTAACGAAAAGGCCGAATGCCTCGAGCACAAAGCCTGCGGGTTTCAAATTGATACACTGGCCTGAATAAAGACAGTGAATGAGAAGGAATAAATCATCTTTTCGTTTCCTGCTGCGGTTCTGATAACCTTTTCCTTTCCTCATTAACAGATGGAGATTACAAATGTTCCTTATTTTGAAGTCTGTCATGTTTTCATCTCAGCGTGATAAAAACCCATCAAACAGGCTATCTGATTGACCTGCCTCGCTGTTTGTAGCTCCCACAGTCATCTCTGTAACTCATCTTTAGTGATTATTTTTGATAAATAATATAAAAAGTAGTCTGAGGTTGTAGCAGTGGTGGCGAAGAAGCCACAGGAAGGCAGTCCCTTTATATCATGACAGATCTGATATCATTTCATTCTGGTTATAAAGAAAATGCCTCACTCAAAAGGTATGAAGGTGTGGATGAGAAAAGCATGTCAATAAAATGTGTTAGGTGTGTTAATAACCACTGAAGGTGACAGTCTTTAATTAGCTTTTCACATGACAACAATGTGCTGTCTTAAAAAACTGTGTAGTGGCAGAGCAGATTATAGTTATTAAAGTCATTTAAGTCACTCTGACATGTGTGAAGTTGTGTGAAAATTCTTGTAAAGAAAAAAAGTAAGAAGAAATAAGGACAACTGCCTTAAGCTATGATCATGTAACTTACGTTCATAAAAGCAAGTCTGGACCAGAAAAATGACAACACCGGCCAGTTGTTGAAATGATTAAAGCCAGTCTGAGGCATCGTCAACACTTTTCTGCGTTTTGCATCTAGATTAATTCCAGAATCAGCAACATCTCTGTTGATCTGACTGAATCAGTCTTAGTTTTCCAGTCTGGAGGGAAGGCGTTGGCTCATGAGCCTGCTGTTTGGCTAAAGCCAGCAGAGGAACAGAACCCTTGTTGCAGTTGCAGGATGGATTTTAACCTTTTCAACAACCTAAATAAATAAATGATAATTTAAAAAGTGGCAAGTGCACTTTTTTTGCTATCAGATGGCCATCTGATCTGCCCAAGACCAATTCCTCAGTTATGCTTTCTGCATTGGCAGTCGCATGGAAATTATGCAGAATTGTTCCAAAAAAAAGACTCTGCTGCACTAGACCCCCATGAAGCAGCGTGTCTGACTGCAGGATGGTACACTGGCTGTGCAGACATTTGCAACCCTTGCAGATGTGTCAAGCATAAATCAAGCGTAAAGGGGCTCTATGCAAAAGTGTATGGGTTGTCTGAACACTGTTCTCAATGGAGGTGACAGCTAGCAGCTGGCAGCTAGCAGCTAACAGTACCAAATCCATAAACAGCGCTAAATAACAGCATAACTCCTCAATATCATCAGTAATCGCTGCATGAGTGCAGTGCAAAGAGGCAGCGATTAGTTAGCAATGGGGTACATATGCACTGATGTGCGTCTGGACCATCTTACTACAACAAACCACTGAAAAGCTTGAATTACAACAAACACAGTGGTAGCATGAGTATTTCATTCTCCACCATTACCCCACCAGGCTATATCTTAGCGGTTTGCTGCTACATATATATGCTCCTCTGACTTTGCATGCAGAACCAAAAAGATGGTACTTATGATGATGCTACAAGTTAATGGTAAAAGCTAGACATAGTGCATCCTAAATAGAGGTACAAATATCTATTGTTTGCAGCTCATGTAAGCTACCATATGCTATTGGTTATCCTATATAGCACACCAAGAAAGGTTGTATTGGCAAATATAGTGTACTAAATAGAGCAAATGCGCATTTTAGTTTTAAAAAAATTGAAAATAATTATTTATAAAAGAAAGAATGTGTTCCTTATAGGCAAGTTGAAGTTAAATACAAATGGTCATCCTTTTACAATACCAAAGAAAGTAGTCAAAGTCGACCTTGGTTTCTCTTAAATATCACAATCATTGTCTAAACGATGTAAAGAGTGTTACTGCAAGACCATAACTCTAGAGATGGAAGATCAGAAAATGGAGCCTGAACCTACAGTCAGTAGCTCCCACGGTCTGCTATTATTCATCTCCTGAACATCAAACTGTGTCAAAAACATCAGCGGGTTTTTGATCTTTAAAGAATTTAAATGCCCGCAGGAAAAGGTTAAAGCATGCATGACTTGATTCTCTAAAATAAATCATTTTCTAACAGGCAGTACAAATGGATGAAACAATCCTATTTACAAAACTGTTTGAAATCCCCCCTTCATGTTACCACTAAATCCTTTCCAGGAAGCAAGATAGAAAGTGCACATGGTTTCAGTGGGAACATGCAGCCCACACAGCTGCCTGCTTGTCTCAGTGTGTCTTTGTTGCCTGGCTCGGTGGTGGGTTTATAGCTGGTACTGTTCTCTGTCTCGTCCTCAACAGGGAACAACAGAAAATCATCCAAAATGTCCCACAGAGCAGGAAATGGAGGATGCTGTCTGCTGCAAAGAAGCTCTGTAAAAAAGGTGGAAAAGCACCGATAGCGGAAGTGCTGCTTCTTTGAAGAAATATTACTGTTTTAGTCTAGTGGTCATGGTTTTTGATAGCTTTTCTTCAAGATAATCTCCAATTCAACACGATTCAAACGTGATTGCAAAAATATTAATCGGTTCCATGGTAGGGAGCCAAATTAGGCTGATTGCAGTTGAGTGTTTGCACTGTATTCGGATAAATGTGAGCTGGTTCTGGCCCAAATGTTTGGGCTAGATTTTGGTTATTTGAGCCAATTTGAACTGCAGTTACTATGAGCAGCAATCAGGCTTGTATTTGCCCAGGCTTGTATTGGCTGATCCTGTATTGGCATCATGCAACATCTGAGTCTGGGAACCTGCTGTTGGGCCAAACAATTTTGGTTACCTGAGTGTACTAGAACACAAAAAAAGATAGGAAAATTTGTCACCAAAACGGTTGGCACATAATGTTTGTGTAGAGGAACTTTTAGGCTCCTGGACTTGTTCATTAGCTTTTTAGCTAAAGCTACAGTAACTTATCTAATGGCAGCAAAAGGTTGATAGTGTTAAACTGAATGGATGGGAACTCCAGAGCTCAAGTGTTTCTTTTGCCTTTCTGCAGCAAAGCTCGAAGCAAGACAAGGCTAATACAACCAATGTGAGGCCTGCGGAGTAAATATATGGATGGCCTCTTGTCTGAATGCTTACTGCTACTATCATATAGTAATTGATGTAAAAATGTAATACTTATGAAGCATGCTTCATATGACTGTTGTTGGTTATGAATTCTAAACTTGAAAACTTGGACTGTATAAAACAATGGACATTACCCATTGGTCTGCGGACTTCCGGTTTTGAAATGTCAAGCTTGGCATCTCAGCCGTAGGCATTCGGTTTTTGGAGCCAGAAGTGACTGTAATTGAAGGAGTAAGTGGCAATGTTTATGAGCAATGAGTGGATCTGACACTGTGGAGACAACTCACAGACAGCCTGTCATTCAAGCGATCTCGCCCTTTAATATGCATAACTGTGGGCCTTAATAAAATGTTTCAGCCAGAATGTTCTATTTTTCAGGCCCAGAGGTTGCCACTTGGTTACCATTACCACACTTATATTTATGAGTCTGTTTATCTCTTTTGGTATTTGGCAAGTTAGAATTTTAAATATAAAAACACCCGTGTGCTGAAATTTGCAGAAAATAGTTTTACAATTCCCACATAGTAGCCTCGAGTTCAAAAATAAATGGAGATCTAGATCAGTAATGGATGGAGTCACATCCTCCTTATCTTTTCTGTAGGATACTTTGTGCTGCAGACACTGCTGACACAGTCAAGTCATCGGGCCAGTGCTAAACTGCAGTCACCATCTGCTGTGTGCCCTGAGAGGCTTCTTGAGCTCCGGCCTCAAAGAGACACAAACCCGAACAGAGTCTTACCTCGTACAACCCCTGAGTGTGGCTTTTATGCATGCTTACTGACATGCTTACTTAACCTCTTTCTGCCTCAGGAGTCAGGCGGGAAGACATGAGGAGATCAGTTACAACAGCACCACCGCAAATTTGCAAAAATACGTCAGACTCCCTATTCATTATTTTTAGATAGAGTAGTAGTGTCACGTAGCTGGTGTGATCATTAAAATTTTATTGCAAACAATACTACAGTTAAATAATTTAGAAAGCACACGCTAGTTTGACAAGTGTTAATAGTTTCGAGACAACAAAGTAAACACTGACATTGATTATTGTTTTGGTATTTTTGCAATACAAGTGCAACTAAGGCTTTCTGAATCCACTAAAATGTTATTGCTCAGGAACAAGTGGAGTGGACTTTGAGTTGAGATTGTTTTGCCAACTGTATTTAGATTATTTTCTGCAACTTAATTATCTTAACATTTTATTTGATTATTTTTGATTAAACAATAAATTTTTGCAATTTTTTTAAAATGCATCTTTTCTCTCAAGAAAGTTTATCTTATTCTCTGTTGTTGTGCAATAACTTTATTGATCCTGTGAAGGAAAGTTTGAGTTTTGCTTACATTTTTGTGGTTTCCTAATTGGCACCACCTGTCTGTTAAAGGTGTTTCCGTGTTTTCCTTGTTTGTTCAGCCAATTTGGGCGGCTCTCACTAATTTACCTGGTTCTGTTTATTTGAAGAGTATCTCTTTTTCTACACCAGGAGAGTTTTTCCAGGAAAGACGTTGCAGGCTTTTAGACAGGGAAATGTGAAGTCATACAAATACATCATCTGTATCAGAGCAGCAAAACACACTTCTTGTCAGGTACTCAAAGCCCCTGAGACAACATTTAGCACATCCTGAGACACTAAAAAGCGAATTTGAAAGCCATATTTATGTAAGAAAATACATTAGCAGCTGCAGGTGATGCATGTTTTATACCAGACTGATACTCCTCCAGAAGCTGTTGTAGAACATCCTCCCACACTGTGCTGTGATTATTGTATCAGTCAGACGTCTGATAATGACAGAAATACTGTAGCAATATTATTGAAGTGAAGGTGGAGGTGGATGAGCACTGAGGGTTAAACTGACTGCTCAGAGCTGCTTCCACTGCTGCAGGCAGAGGATGCATAAATGGTCAGAGCAAGTTAAAGAAAGCACGTAAGTAAGCCATCGTCTAATTAAGAGGTGATTGGCTCAGAGGCGAGCAGTGTGCAAGTGTATAAGTGAAACTAGGTCGCGTTAACCAGAATACATAAGAGTGACAGCACGAACTCCCCTCTGATCCTGTGAACTGCAGTCAGGGGAGATGATGTTGCCTAGAAACAGAGAAAATGCTTATTCCTCAGTTCTCCAAGGTTTCACATTGTTATTGTCGTAACAATGTTCAGTCTGCAGATGGAGAGAAGGCGGACTTTTTACAAAATGCACTCTGGGAAATTAACAGACACAAAATAAAGTAATGTCATTTTTTAGAGAGGAACTACAATAAGTCATTTAACCAATTTTAATGTGTCTGAGTCACATGTATCTGCCATGGTTTTCTTCTCAATGAGGTGACATAAGTGTGGGTTACGAGGACAAGGACTAATCCTTTATTCTTGATGCAGGTTTAGTCGGGTAGGAGCATGTAAAGCACATGTCAGATAAGCATTCACATTGTACAGCAATAGTACAACCTCATACTCCTTTATACTAATTACAGATAACATATTGATCATTTCTCACTTCTGGTTCTGTGTAACTGTAATGATCGAAAGTGCCCTCCAACACATTTAGGTGGTATGTTAAGATTTCCAGGACACCAGAGGATTTACTTAGTAATCCTCCCATCAGCTGGTCAAAGCCAGCAGTCAACTATTTTGGCTCTTGAGATACTACACTGTACTATTTCTGTACTGTTTTAATTGTGGCTGACCATCTCTGCGCAGACTGTGCAGTATGATTAATCATGTGAAGACAGCAAGAATCTCAACTGGTAGTTTAAATATATTTGATTGTTATAAAAATGCACAAAAACTCAGATTTTACAATACATGGACAAACCATTAAACAAATTAATAAATGCGTACTCATGTCCATAGTTTTATTAACTGATCAAAATTTAAAGTCATTCACAAAGCAAATATGCTTCTAAAATTATTTTCTTAATTATACACAGGCTGTTCATGTAAGGAGGCAGGTTCGGCTGGTGGACCCATCAAACAAACACAGGACTTTCCCCCAAGAGACCAGTGTTTGTAATTGCGTTAAACCAAGTGAATTTTGAGATATCTTAAGGTAAATTGTCACCATTTTTTCTATTCCTAAACCTAACGTATTTGATTTTACTTTCCTAAACCAAATGCATTTACGTCTTATTATGTAACTTTAAAGTATGTAATGTGGGGCGCCCAGTTAGTTTACCTGGGTAGAGCCCTATGTACAGAGACAGCTGTCCTCATCTTTGCTGTATATCACCCCCCCTTTAAACTTGAGCTTTCCTATCTCTAATAAAGGCAAAAAGCCCAAAAAATTATCTAAAGGAAAAAAAGTATGTAGTGTCAATTGTGGGGTGCAAATTTGTTATCATAGGAACCATTGTACGAGGACATGTTGTTATTTATCACACATTAAATCTTTGGGGGGATTGGACTTACCAAAATAAGTCATTTGAAGCCATTTTTCTCAAATTTCTGCCATCAAAATAATTGCTTGATCAAACAAAAAACATTTTTTTGAGGAATGTAAACATCAGTTTGTACTCCCTGGTTTCGGTTGATACCATAGTTGTTTTAGAACCAGTTCACAAACCAAACCTTCAGCCTTTCATCCTCAAAAAGGTCACAGAAATCCAAAAATTGAAGTTGCTCATATTTCAGAGTGGCAGTAGTCTGCCTGTAGTCTTCACAAGGTTACAAGAGGGGGCTTATAAAGGGCAGGGCAAAAAGGCCAGATGTGAGAAAGTAGTTTTGTCTGACATAATCACATACTGTGTATCCTGCATCAACTTGCTGCAGCTTTTTATTAAGACTATATTATGACATATTTAAACTGAAGACTTCATATCTGTTATGGCTGATTTTTTCCACCAAAAGGGAAAAAAGGGATTTGTGCATCATTTTACACATATTTCCCAAAATACAGCCATATCTGATATCTTTGAAACCTTTCAGATCAACACTACAGTTTAAAATAAAGTTGCAAAGGTTGAAAAAATATTAGATGCATGAATCTGCAACAACCTCAAGAAGGTCAACATTAGGGGTTAAAATACCAAGATATAAATTTTCAGACAAAAAAAATGCTTTTAGAAGCTTCAGTTTCAAATGATGGTATCTGATTCAAAAAAGCCAGTAAAGCCCTGTTCTTAAGGACTTCCTTTCCCTCATTTTGTGTGTCACTGAGCAGATCCAGTTCCATAGCAACTAAATGTGTGTTACTTGTTAGCGCTGTGACATTAGCGCCTGTGTGAATCACTTGGCCTGAAGGCAGGATGGCAAGCCTCCAAGGGGCTTCCGTGACAACAGCCAGAGGACACCCTGCCCGAGACACACACTTATACAATCACACACACAAATTGTCCTCCTGCTCCTCCTTCCCTCCTTTACTCCAAAGCCTCGGCTGGCTCTGCAGACACTGGCCTGACTCTGCTCTGGCTGCCCGAAGGCACGATGAGGGTACCACCAGGACAGCAGCTGCTGTTGCCATACCAACACTGGTAAACCGGAAATAACATACGTGCCTAAAGGACGCTCAGTGTTTTGTCCATTCAGCTGGACAAATGGTGCATCAGTCTCCATATTTACCTATTCAGTTCTTAACCCATTTGATTAAACAAACCTGGTTCCAAGTAGACGAGCGTAAACATCATCGGATTATGAGAAACCCAGTTAAGATACTTGGCTCACTCTCTTATTAAACAGGTTCCTGCGGCATGGAAAATTCTCTCACCTTTGGTTGAGCCCAGGTAGGACTTAAACTGGAGTTCTGCCAATAAATGGATTAAAGTGTGCACACAGAGTACACTTACTGTATCATTAAAGTAAGTGAATGGTCAACAGGGCTGTCTGCTAGAGGCTGTCACCAGCATGCTAAAGCTAGGTCAAAGATTGATTGTGTTGTACATGATAACCTGAGATAATCTGTCCAATCAGAACCACAAGAGGCAAATGAAGCAGCACATGTTCTGAGGGATTAACATCATATGCAAAAATTGGACACTGGCAGCATTCAGTGTTTGATGCAGGAAGTAGTGAAACTAAGGGTGTGGCTGTTACAGTTAATGGGCGTTTCAACATTGGCATCCTGGTTTAACAGTTTTTTAATTGAACATGAACTCAGTCTTATGAACAAGAACTCAGAAGTAGGATAAAACATTTGTTTTGCAAGTTACACCATCGGCTATCGGTCTGATGAGTTTAGCCTCAGGGGTAACGGACAATATTTTGGGGGTTCAAAATATATCTAGATAATGGATATTCAGGCCAAGACTACCTCATCCATGCACTGGCTATTGTGTACAGTCCAATTAGAAACCTTGGAAGCAATGGCTGTTGATCTAGAGACAATTTATAAACAGATATCTGCATATGCAATTGGTTCAAAGATTGCATTTCGACCAGTGCGTTCCACCAGCGATTGATCACTACGAATGGAAACCAAAACGTTTCTGATGCCAAACATTTTTGGCTATGTTGCCTACAGATTCTGCATTCATATGCAGATTTCTGTTTAGAAAGATTAAATCACAAGTAACCCCACAGTCAAGTCAAATGTCAAGAACAAGTCTGAAGTAAAGGCCAATTAGCTAGGAAGGACAAGTCAAGACCAACAAGTGAACCCCATCAAGTCCTATATCAAATGTCAAGTCAACAGTCAAGGCCAACAAGTCCCAAGTCAGGACCACTTATTCAAGACGGGTATGTTTCAAGTGAAAACCAACAAGTTAACCCCCAAGTCAAAGATCAAGACCAATGAGCCCAAAGTCAAGACAGGCAAGTCCCAAGTAAAGACCAATAAATGAACACCAACAAATTCCAAATGAAGACCAATAAGTCCAAGTCAAGTCAAAGGTCAAGACCACCAAGTCACAAGTAAAGTCAAGGCACAAGACAGACAACTTCTAAGTGAAGACCAACAAGTAAATACCAAAAAGTTAGACCAAGGACCAACACCAGACCAGGACCAAGACCAAGAAGTGAATACTAGACAAATTAGTCAGACAAATAATCCCCAATACAAGTCCAAGTCCTAAACTTTACATTTAAGAGTCCTAACCAAGCCATTATGTGCCCCTCACCAAATGTATTGCCTTACTAATTTGATTAGTAATCAGTACATTAGTCAAAGTCGTATTGCAAGTCCCTTTGATTTTGTCAAGTCTAAAGTCAGCAGGTTTGTGGCTCAAGTCTTACTTGAGTCCAAATCACAGGATGCAAGTCTGCAGCTCTGTTGATAACGACTGTTGTCATCCATATACAGGACCCACTGAGGTGATTGTTGTAGCATCGATATATCTGCAGCTTTGGAGAAGCCAATCAAAGCCAACTCAAGTTAATTGTGGTGGATAATCACTTATTCATTCCTTCACTGAGGGATGCCTCGGCTCAACACCAATAACTTCAATCAACTGAACATTGAAATGGGAGCAGAAAGCAGACGTTTAATGAGGTGCTCTGCTGGGTCCAAATTGTTTATGCTCTGTGTCATAGAAAAATGAAAGGGCTAAATTAAAATGGCCCACTCTGCTGTGTGGACATTCTCTACCTGATTTCTGCTTTCTGACTCACACCACTCACCTCCAAGAGGCATAAATGTGGAAATGCACCAGCACACAAGTCCATACCATTAATTCAACTGTTTGTTTGTTTGTTTTTTTGCTGTTGGTGTTTGTGAGATAGGAGCAGAGGATCAGGAGAGAGACAAAGAAATATTGCAGGGAAAAAAAGGCAGAAAAGGTAAATAGAGAGGAGACAAAACAAGGGAGAGACAAACAGAGAGGAGAGTCAGAGAGAGAGACAGAGGGCATGTGCTTGGAAACGTGTCAGTCCATGCTGACAGCATGTGACTCCGGCCTCAGAGCAGAGCGCAGCGGGGGAGTGTATGTGTGTATTGTGTGCCACGTGAAGGCTGGCGAGGTGACTAGGTGAAAAAGATAGGATACACCAACAAAAGGAGATGATGCACATCAAATGACGACTCAGCATGAAAGAAAAGCAGTGGAAAATAGACCCACATGTTTGACAATATGACAATATACGTCTCTTTTTTTGGATGACAGACATTTTTACTCATGGAGACCCAATCCAAAAGTAAATCAAGATTACATAGATACAATTACTGTGTTAAAGTGAAGAATGGACACTAGTTTTCATAAGCCGAGCTATATTTTCGTTTATTATCTGTTTGATGTCTGCACAAAGCCAAAGAGATTGTATTGGTGCCTATGGGCATTATTGCGATAAGCATTATGGTTATAAACAAGGCTATAATGAAGACTGACTTTTCATGCAAATTACTCTATAGAATGAGCGGTAAAGAGTAAACAATTACTTCCAGTTAAGCGCGAGCAGCGGCGGGGTTGTTTGGTTTTGTCTTGGTTAGAGTAGAGTGGTTAGACTGCTCCTCACATAGTGTGGAACAGCCACACGCACTAACGGGAGGTGTAAAGAGGAGGGAGGGTTACCTGCAGAGGTGGGGAATGGGGAGGGGTTTGTTCCGGTTGGACGTGTTCTTGTGTTGGGCCATTATAAGCTTCTTAGAAAAAATGTTGTTCTATTTTTATGTGTCATTTACTTGGATGAGCGAGGTAGCATTCAACTTTTCGTTAAATTTAATTTGAACGGTTAAAATGGTACATGGAAAAGATATTAATTTTGTTACATGGAACTGCAGGGGACTTCAGAGTTTTAAAAAGGTAAAGCAAGTCATGACGAAGTTAAAGGACATGGACTCTAAAATTATACTTCTGCAAGAGACACATTTAGTGGAGGAGGATGAAAAAAGGGTTAGGAGAAGGTGGCAGGGTGGTGTATATACAGCAGCATTTTCTTCACGGTCAAGAGGAGTGATGACTCTAATACATGAATCAGTTCCATTCTGTGTCAACAATGTTATTAAAGACAAGAGGGGCAGATATTTGATCATTCAAGGATCCATGTTGCTAGAAAACTTAAATTTGGTAAATGTGTACGGCCCTAACTCAGATGACTCAGGGTTCTATGAGGACCTGTTTCTTTTGCTTGCAACACTGCCGGGTAAATATCTAATCGCTGGGGACTTTAACTGTACGCTTGCTCCGAGTTGGGATAGGTCTACAGGTACAGACCAATCTCATAACAACAGCAGATTAACTATAAAAAGATTCATGAAAGATTTACAATTTGCTTGACATTTGGAGAGAATTACACCAACAAACCAAAGTTTACTCATGTTACTCTGCAACATATCAGACATACTCACGGATTGATTATTTTTTTAATCTCTTCTGATTTATTATCTAAGGTAAAAAATTGTTTATACGACAATATTGTAATTTCAGATCATGCTCCGTGTCGCTTAGTTTATAGGGATGAAACGATATGTACTGATCCACCTAGATGGCGTTTTCAGCATAAATGGTTGCAGGATGAGGAGTTTGTCAATTATATAGGGAAGCAAATAGATGAGTTTTTTCAAATAAATACTAACCAAACATCAGCATGTACAAAGTGGGATACCTTTAAAGCATTTCTTAGAGGGCACATTATTAGTTATATAGGTTATAAATCTAAAAAAGCAAAGCAGGATAAACTACACTTGGAAAACAAAATAAAATATACCCAAAAGAAAGTCTTTGAAAAAAGTGATCCTGAAGCCGAAAAGGAATTATTGCTTTTAAGGGCGGAATATGAGAAGCAATCAAGTTTCAAAGCAGCATCCAGTCTTTTAAGGCTGAAACAAACGTTTTATGAACAAGGGGACAGAGCAGGAAAACTATTGGCGTGGCAAATTAAACAGTTGGAAACCAAAATATCAATAACGTCAATTGTTGACAAAGGCCAAACAATAGTAAATCCAAAAGATATCAATGATGCCTTTAGGGATTACTATCAGAAATTATATGAAGCCAAAAAAAACTGTAGCTTACAGGACATTAATGTTGCGTTAAACAGGTTAAATATCCCAGTCATTTCAGACGATGCCAAAGCAAACTTAGACTTAGAAATAAGTAAAGAGGAAATAGCACAAGCCATTGATGGAATGAAATCAGGTAAACAAGCAGGACCAGACGGTATTCCTGCAGATATTTACAAAAAATTTAAGGATAAATTATTAATACCACTTCTAGACATGTTTAAAGAAACATTTGAAAAGGATGCACTCCCTGATACTTTAAATCAAGCATTAATCATTCTCCTTCCAAAACCGGGTAAACCTGCTAACAAGTGCGAGAATATGAGACCTATCAGTCTTCTCAACTCTGACCTTAAAATTGTTTGTAAATTATTAGCAAGGCGGATTCAAAAAATACTTCCTGACATAATAAATAAAGATCAGAATGGCTTTGTAAGTGGGAGACAAGGGTTCCATAATGTAAGACGGGTATTAAATATCCTTTATTATAAAAAAGAGGAAAAAGATACGGCTCTCCTGTCACTAGATGCTGAAAAGGCCTTCGATAGGGTTGAATGGCCCTATCTTTTTAAGGTTCTAGAGAAATTTGGAATGGGAAACAATTTCATAAAATGGGTTAAGATACTTTATAGTAAGCCTACAGCAGAAATTTTAACAAACAAAATTTTTTCCAAGCCAATAGAAATCAAGAGAGGTTGTCGACAGGGATGCCCTCTCTCTCCCCTGCTCTTTTCTTTAGCAGTTGAGCCATTTGCGTTGGCTATTCGTGCACACTCTCAGATTTGTGGAATTACTATAGGCCCCACCGAACATAAGATTTCTTTGTTTGCTGATGATGTGATCTTGTTTTTGTCAAGGCTCAGCTCTTCAATCCCGGCAGTGTTGGAAGTAATTCAGTTGTTTGGAATTATCTCGGGCTATAAAGTGAACCATACTAAATCCTCCATTTTACTGTTAAATACAACAGAACGAGCAAATCCTGCTCCACAAATAACACATTTTAATTTTAAAATAACAGAACAATTTGAATATTTAGGGATACAGATAGTGGCAGATATAGAGCAGACTGTTAAAATTAATTATGAAAAAATAAAAGAGGAAATTAATAATTCAGTTGACAGGTGGATGAAGTTGCCTATATCGGTGAT
This sequence comes from Plectropomus leopardus, assembly GCF_008729295.1. Taxonomy (NCBI): domain Eukaryota; kingdom Metazoa; phylum Chordata; class Actinopteri; order Perciformes; family Serranidae; genus Plectropomus; species Plectropomus leopardus. The sequence continues at coordinate 7,107,068 of NC_056479.1, read as the reverse complement.
GGGAAGAGTTAATGTTCTCAAAATGACCATACTACCAAAGTTGTTGTATCTATTCCAGAATATTACTTTGCCTCCTCCTTCTGATTTCTTTAAATGGATAAAACATGTTGTAACCAGTTTTATTTGGAACAATGGTAAACCAAAACTCCGTCTCTCCCTCCTCTATTTGCCATTTGATCGAGGGGGGTTAAAATGCCCCAATTTTTTGTGGTATTACTGGGCTACACAACTTCGCTCTCTGACATTCTATTTTTCAGAAAAAGTTAATCCACACTGGGTAGAGATGGAGTCACATAATTTAAAATTACCTCCTCCATCATTTCTATATTCTGACACGGCAAAAAAAAATGCTTAAACAGATCAGAAATCCGATTCTGAAACACATGGTAAAAATCTGGAATGTTGTCAGAAAATACCTGAATGAGTCAAACTTTTTGTCACAGTTTAGCCCAGTTTGGGGTAATCAGTCATTTATACCTGGGAGGGCAGATGTAACATTTAAAATATGGGCATCAAGGGGACTGAAAACGATTTGTAACCTTTACCCTCCACAGTCAGATGTTTTTATGTCCTTTGGGGAACTACAATCGAGGTTTAATTTGGACAGAAAACACTACTTCAAATATTTACAGTTAAGAAGTTTTGTCAATACCAATCAAGGTGGTCTTAATAAGGTTCCTCATACACAACTGGAAAAATTGTTTATAAAGAATGCTTTAAGGAAGGGTATTATTTCAGACTTTTACAATTTGTTGTTATGTAATACATCAGAAAATTCGACAAAGAAATTAATTTCTTGGAACGAAGACCTATCTGCCAATATCAATGAACAGGATTGGGAAAGGGCATGCAGTAAAGTCCATACAATGTCAATTAATAGTCGCTTAAGGATATTACAATTCAAATGGCTAATGCGTATATATACAACACCTGTGAAATTAAATAAGTACAATAGGAACATACCAGATATATGTATAAAATGTGGCTTAAAAGGTACGTTAATACACTGCATGTGGGAATGTGGCCAAATAAAAACGTTTTGGATAGAAGTGAAAAACGTAATTGAAAAGATAATTTTAAAACAGATCACGCTGGATTCCAAATTATTTATAATGGCTATATATCCGGATAAACATAACTTTAGTAAAGCAGAAAGTACCTTTATTGATTTCAGCTCATTGATAGCAAAAAGATGTATTGCTTTAAATTGGAAAAATATGAATGGACCTGGCACTTCCCAATGGTTAAAACAGATGTTAACTAGCCTACCTTTGGAAAGAATAACGTATATTCATAAATCAAAACAACATGTATTTGAAAAGATTTGGAGGCCCTTTATTGACTTTATTAAGGATTTGGATGTTTCTGATGACCTGACCAATTTTTGAATCCCTTGCAGCCATGCACTGTATCTAGTGATGATTACCTCCTAAACTCCAAAGAGAAGTAATGTTTGTGAAAGGCCCTGTTTTATTTTGTTTTATGTTTTATTTTCGGGTTATTTTATTTCTGTTATTGTTTTTTTTTTTTTTTTTTTTTTTTTTTTCTATATTTGGTCTATATATTTGTACAAAACATGTGATACTGAACTACTTTGTAATTACGAGTATAATTGAAAATTGTTTCACTTTGAAAAAAAACATAATAAAAAAATATTTATGGAAAAAAAAAAAAAAGATTACATAGATACAGAGGTAAATAAATCAAAAATAAAAAAAATAAAATAAGAATTAAAAGAAAATCAAATATATTTATTTATTTTGTCATTTATTGATGTATCCTTTTTTTGGGGGGGGGGGTCATATGTATTATGTTGTGGATGAGAGGCCAACATGTAGAGGAAAATATGTGTTTAAAATAATATCTGTATATGTGTGGACATGGCCTTAAGCTGAAGAGTGAGCAAATATACAGGCCAGATCAAAATTGTCATGCACATAATTGATACTGAAAGCAAATGCTTTAATCATTTTCATCTGATGCTTTTTCTTTACAGCACACACAAGTCTGGATATATAACAATATTTAAGATTAGCAACGAACACAGCAGAGGTTAATAGAGATCAAATCAAACAGCCATTCATGTTGTTTTCCCCTGAGGGTTATTCTGCATTTTTGGTTATTAGTGCTGAGAGAACAGAGCTGCCAAATCTCTCATTCAAGTGTCACTCTGCTTCAAAAAAAAAAAAAAAATTGCAGCGTTCTCGAGAATAATCGTTTTAATGGATGAAAAGTCTGCTCACATTATTTAGTCCACTGCCATGCTTCACTCAGACAATCTGAGCTTGTTTTCAATCAGCAGTGAGCAGCTAAAATGAACTGATTTTGAGAGAAACTGGAAGCAGAATATTCCCTCAATAACCAACAATCTCTACTGCCATCAGATTTTACATTTCCTAATTTTTCAACATTTTGACTTATTTTTCCATCTGCATTTTAAATAGCATTATTCACCTCTTTCCCCTCCTACCTCTATAAATGGACTTGCAGAACATTACAGGCTCCAGAAATATACAGTTTCTGTCAGCCTCTTGTTTTACCTGCAGCCCTCTCGATGTGTGTGGGCACCTGAGTGTATGGCGGCAAGCGGATGGATGTGAGTGTTTAATGCAGTGTGTGGGATGAGAAGATGAACAACCCTACACCGTGACATCTTTCACCTGCTGGCATAAGAGAGGATGATAAGCAGGTAGGTGGAGAGTGAGCAGGAATTCTGCTTCTGCTTTTGCAGAAAGCCAGAGGCTGAAGATTTTCCATTTCTCATTCAATGTGGCTCCGTGTAATTATGCTACCACACCATAACATAAATTTCTTAGTGGTTTGGTGGGAATATAAAGGAATCTGTGCCACTGAAATGAGCTAAAATAACAAAACTAGGAGGGTGTAGTCTTAATTTAAAGCCACATTATTTATTAATTGACACCTCAAGCAAATCATGTTTCATGAAGAAATTCTTCTTCCTCTTCCTTTACTGACGAGGTTTCCAGGAATAACGTTAACCTGACACTAAGCTTTTGTCATGTTTCACCCTTTTTCTAAAACAAGGTTTTGTTAAAGACTTTCCAGTACAAGTTATTTTTATTGTTTTCTTCATGGTCCAATTACGTTACCAAGGGAGAACTGTTTCCACTTGTATTGATCAACAAGAGTGTCATGCTCAACATTTTTGAGAAATGCTTCCGATTGCACAGACTGCAGAAGATGTACATTAAAAAAGAAAATACTTTACCCTCAAAATGGCCATTTTTACATATATTACTTACCACTTATTACCTTTAATTTGTGAAGAAAACTGTATTTTCTTTGCATGGGTTTATCCAAAAAAGGTGAACATTCATTAAATTATATCAGAACATCCTATTTAAAAAAAAAAAAGAATTAAAAAAATATATATTTTCCAGTCACAAGCTCAGGACTTCCCAAACACATGACTTTTGCTAAAACATAATGATTTAAAATAGTACAAACAGTCTCATGAGAACAGCCTGTCTAAGTAAGTTATTAACATAAAGAAACACTGGGCAATAGCCCACCTTCTCCTTTTCTTTCCTTCTGTATCTCTCTCCCTCTCATACACACTAAACAGCTTAAAAATCAGCGCTGCTGCATTCAGGGTTTACATTGTCTGGTTTTGGACCAGGAAAATCTGTTGAAGCCTGACATATTTAAATCTCTGCAGTCATAATGTCTGGTGAAATATTTCCCTCTGAGAATATGTAGGCCTAACGCTTTGTCCATACAGAAAGTGTCTTTCTGTCCACACTAAATCACTTAAATATGTACTTCTTTCAGGTCATGTAGACAAACCACCATACCTACAGTATCAGCTGTGTTCTCATGTGAGCAAACCATGTAGGAAATAAGCTGTGCGCTCAAGATCATACTTGAGGTGTAACCACTTAAAAGATGAGTGAGTACTTTCTGTATTACTAAATGTGTGCTTTTTAAACAGAAAAACATGCCTTTATATTGTTTTCAAGACCAAGTGAGCTTGTCTTGGAGGTCGACAACATTGGGTTAATTTTGACCATGGGTGGACGAAACAACAGATAAAAGGCTCAATAGGTTTGGTAACCCTCAAAATGTTTTAAATGACTCTGTTGAGTCATATCATTGGTAATATTTTTCTTGTGTCTGTCATGTGATAATGTCATTCTTTTATGTCTCCTGCCTTTTCTGTTTTTTATTCTTAATCATCAGAAATATTCTGCAAACAACCTCTGATAGAAGCATCAGAAAGGCCTGAGTGAAGGTTTGACTGACTAAACAGGCTGTGTAGTTTCAGATTCAAGACTCTGCTGTTACGCGCGAGGGATAACAGCCTGAGTCCATGTAATTGCTTCGCTAAGTGTTACATAACAGGAGTGGTTCTGTTGCAGATTTGGGATAATTTCACCAGTAGCAGCAGCAGCAGCAGGCTTAAAGCCTCAGTGCTGCTGGATTATTCCACTATATTTCATCAAGCTTATTTGTTTCCCTTCCCCCTTCTGTTATCACATTTCTCATAAAGAGAAAGCTGTGAGTCTGACATCGCTTCGCCCATCTATGTCATCAGGTCAGCTTTGTCTGATATACTCCTCGCACATGGTTCTTATTGTTGATCTGATTTTCATTTTGTCAGAAGGGTCTAAACACAAAGAGTATATTGTTATATTGTTGTTAGTATAAGTGGGAAACTGTCTTTTGTAAAACCCAAGGAAGACAAAGGTCTACATTTGTTTTTGTGACACACCTGTCCACATACTTTTGGTTCATGAGGCTGTTTTTTCCTGGTTGGGTCCAGGTGTTTTAGTTCCAACGAAGAGAAACTGTTAATGCAACAGCATACAATGATGTATTAAACAACAGTGTGCCAGCTCTGTTGCAACAATTCGGGGAAGGCATTTTCCTGTTTCAACATGACAGTGCCCCAGTGCACAAATCCATGGGTGAATTACTAATGAATGTCATGATAAAAGTAAAAAGTAAAAATTTTGACTAACTTTGTGTAGCTGCTCCTTACAGCTTTTTCTTCTTTTCACTTGATACATGTTGCACTTGATACACCGCTATCATTAATATATATATATATATATATTAATGATAGCGGTTATGATAAAAGTAAAAAGTAAAAATTTTGACTAACTTTGTGTAGCTGCTCCTTACAGCTTTTTTTTCTTTTCACTTGATACATGATGCACTTGATACATTTTAGCGTCAAAGTGTCATCACAATTCCTACTTATATGAAACTGCTCAATCCAGAAACAGTATAATAGGCTGCATTGATGGGAAAGTTACCACTGAGAAAATAATTGTACCATCAGTCTTGACAATTGCTGTACACTTGCCACTTCACAACAACGAACACTTGATGAGCATTAAGGTGGAAGCTAAGGTATGAAATTCTTTGCCAAAAGAAAATTAGAATATACTTGAAAGGTAGAATATCAGAGATATAGATTCTTAATCATCTGCAAACAGTAGGCTACAGTCAGCGGTGTAAGAAGTATTCAGACCTTATACTTAAGTAAAAGAATCAATAACAAAGTGTAGAAATACTGTGTGACAAGTAAAAATCGTGCACTTAAAAGTTTTCCTAAGTAAAAGTGCAAAAAACAATAGCTTCAAAATATACTTAAGTACCAAAAGCACTCTTTATGTGAATATCTTTATGTAGCACAAAATGAAAATACTAAAGTACATGTACCTCAAAAATTGTACTTTAGTGCAGTATTTGAGGAAATGTTCTTAGTTACTTTCCACCACTGGCTATTGTGCCAGTTTGCTGTATGTAAAAGTGGAGACATGCACACTTTTCTGCTAAACAAACAGTTGAGAGCTCACGTGCTTCTGCTGCTGTGTTTGACAAGCCAGCAAATATGTTTACACAGTCTCACTTTGAGGACATACCTCCTATTTGGGGACGAAACTTTGGACCCCACAGCGTTGGTCATTTATTTCAGAGATATGCATTTCAGTAATGGTTACCAAAATAACAGAAAGTCATGTTTTGTCCCTATTATACATTGTTAAGGTTCATTTTTAAATGTAATAGGTTATGGATTACTAGTTACCCTATAAAAATGTAATAAGTAATGTAACTATTTTACTACTTCATCAAAGTAATGTTGCATTGCATTTGATTACGTTCTAATGACTTTTCTAACAAATGTTTTAAACTTGTTTCTAACAAATGTTTTAAACTGGCCAAAAAAAGATGAAAAGTCCTAAAAATATGAATAGCAGTGAAAACCTCACAGCAGCGCTCAACATGATTACTGTCAAACCTTTATGAAAGTTTTTTCATTGTAATAAAGAATATAGAATGTTTTATTCCACATACAATCGTTTCACTGAAAAGAACTTTCAACAAATCTGTTTCAAAACGGATGTAATCACAAACATTTTAATAAGAAACTGTGACCTAATTACTTACTTTTTTCTCAGTATCTGTAACATACTGTAGTTCTTTTTATTTTGCTTTTTTTTTTTTCATGTGAACCCATTACATATAACTACTCTCCAACACTGCTGTTATTATACCAAACCATGCAGATGGTCTCAATTTTTATATGTCCTGAAAGCTGTATTTACACCCTGGTACAATGTGAGGGAACAAAATATTTAATTTCCATTTAAAATACTCAACATGTCTTTCCAAAACTATCAACACAGTTGTTTTGACTATTACATGAACTTTACAGCAACAGTTTTCATTGAAAATTTTTCCTAAGAACTAGTTCCGGTAAAAGGCCTCTGGGAAATTGCTGTAAGTCAAAACATGATCTCTTAAGTATAAAAAATTATGTGAGTGTGTGTGTGTGTGTGTGTGTGTTTGCTTCCTGTGTGTAGAACTTGTGCGTAAGATGATGACGGATGAGCAGCCACACAGTTTTCTGTATTGGACAGATTTATATGTGTTTTTCCATTGTGGTATTTATGCTTTAGAGAGTAAAGTTAGATCAAGAATTGTGCCTATTTTTCCTAAAACACTTACACAGTAACCAAGGTTCACAAAGAATGTTTTTATAGCATCTCATAATGTTCTCCTGCAAATTAAATGTTCCCCTCATAACATTATCACTAACTTGCGGATGTGCAATAAAACCCCTGCAGAACACATAGTAAATGTCAGAATATATTAGAATATTTCAAAATAACTTTCTTGTAAAACCTTCCTTCTAATTCACTAAATGCATGAAGACATAGACAGAACTGTCATTTATCATGCAAGGACGTTCTGGTCTTTAGTTCACTTTGAATGACTTCAGCCATATAAAATGATTTCCTTTAACTATGTCTGCAGCAAACATCATAACAAAACAAAAATGCCTAGCCCTGACACTGAGCAGCAGCTAGCCTCTGTTAAACTGTGTAATCTCCTTTGCTTCCACACACAAGTCTTTGTAGTCCGCTGTCACAGCTTGAAATCACATTTTCATAGGGCTGGAGTTCTTTGAATTTTCCTTTTTATGTCTCCTTGACTAACTCCGGTGCAGTGATTCAGGGGCATGCTGCTCTGTTCAGCTGACCGCTTTCATACAACACACGTTTTGTTCGGCTCATACGTCACAAATGTCCTTCTACGGAAGTTTCTCACAGTTAAAAACACTTCTGATTGTTACACAGAACTATACAGGGAGACAGTGGAGTGCTCTTAAAAACCTGACATATCTACAGCTGACTGAGCACATGTGACCCATCAGATACCCTGACCTTTAACCTTTGGTCTCACTGCAGCTCTCAATCATTCGTCTATCTGCAGGAAAAGCATGTTGACGTCTGTTGTTGCAGAACAAAACCAGTTTTGCCTTAAATGAATTATTGAACGTAAACTGTAAACTGCTCAGTGTGTGTATACCACAAGTGAAAATGCTCATCATCACCCTGAAACATCAGTTTGAGGGACTGACTATAAATATAAAGACATACAAGTAACTTTTCAGTAACTTTTTGGTAGTGATCAATATTGAGAATAGCATCTTTAAAACTAAAAAGTCACCATTATTAAGATGAAAATTTCTTTTGCTGAGATTTATTATTTGATCAAGGTTTAGGGCTGTAGAAATCTATGTGTGAATCAGTGCAAGACAAGGCTATCAAATGTTCTTTGGGATATGGCTACTTATCAATAAAGCAAATATTTGCAGCTGCAACAGTAGCTGTAACACATATGTTATGGTGCCAATTAAGATATTTTAAAACCCTTAGCAATTTTCTCAAAACCCATATTCCTTATTAGTCATAATTCAGAAATAAAAGGTGCTCCTTATAGAGTGCTCTGCAGATGAAATTTTTATAGGTGCATTTTTGCATCACTATTGTTCCCTTGACAACAGCCCATGGGATTTTTCCATTAGATTTTGGATATTTGCAGAAAATGAAGCTCTGTAGCAAACAAATGTTTATGATACTTATACGTTTTGTTCAGCAAGATTAGCTTCACAATTGGATATTACCTTTATCATTTTGAAGCATAATTCCAAACATAATTCCAACAAAGAATGAATTACACTACAGTCACATGAATTCAACATTGCCACCACAGTGAAGTTGTAAAGCGGCATGGCTTGATGAAGTCTTTAAGTATTATTAAGCCACGTGTTAGCTACTGTCTTTTTCAAGACGCAAATTTACATTATGCTTTGTTTACATTCCCCAAAAGCATCATGGAAAGTGTAGTTCTTGACCTTGGAGAATAATTATACTCAATAAAGATGGAGAATCATTTAACAAACTCAAAGAAAGCCTCTGAACTGAGGCGGAAAAGCCCTCTATCAGGATAAAATGTATGCTTGCATCTTTACTCTTTTCTATCTCTCGCTATTAGGTGCACAATATATTCAAAATTCTGCATATAAACATAAATGTATGTTATTTGAAAGTATGCAGATGTATGTATGTATGTGGTAATTTATGTTTTTCCCTTAGTTTAGTATAAGTATCAGAGGATTTCTTTTTGGTGTTTCATATACAAAGCCTTGCTGTACACCATGTGGAATGGGCCAAAGTTTTGAAATAAATACTAAATTCAGGTGACAAATTTATCATCAAGATGACACGAGGAACATCCTTGCTTACGTAAACACTTTCTGGATGATCCAGCGGTTCAGCTCGTCCACGAGTCTCATTAAAATGCAGAATTTAAAAAGGCAAATGTTGGAGGAGAGCAACCTGTTTGAATTTCAGGGGGAAAGAGAGCATTTTTTATTCAACAGGGTTTTGAAGTTAAACTTCTGGTGATGCGAACGAAAAAAAAGACTTGCTCTGATGTGTTGAAAAACAAGATCTTTTATGATATAGCATGACACTTTCATTGGTGCTAAGGTAGCTTCAGATAAAAGGATTTGTCCCAGTCTGGTGTGCACAATCAGCTCCTTTCATGAGGTTCTTTTCATACATATCTTCTTCCCATCAGTTTTTATTCAGCTTGATTGTTTGCGTTAAACAAGTGGTGCTGATGATCCAGACTAACTATCATTAAAAACAAACAAATGTGCGAGCGGAGCAAGAATTTCAGACTATGACTCACCCACTACTACACTCGAAAGCATGAGTTTCCATGTGCAACGATCCGCGCAGATAGAATTGCAGTCTGACAACACCCATTGGCTGAAAGTAGGTCAAGTTTAGATTCACGTCATTCTTTGCTGTGGCGCTACAGTGGATTGTGCCTTCGTTGCTCAGATTTACAGTTGAATGCAGCAGCCCTGAGAGGCTTATTTAGTCACGATTGTGGCAAAGACCTATGGAAACTATGTCCACAAATGCTCACTTTGAAATGTGTCATATCTCAGTGGTTTTGCAGAGTTTTGGGCTCATTTATGAATATATTTCATCGGAGAGAAGAAAGTGTACCAGCCAGGGATCTAATCTGTGTCACTGGCACAACATGAAGCAGCCTTATTCATAAAGAGTAGGACACAGTCATACTTTGAGAGCATATTTTGCATCCAAATGAGTTTTAGTTGAAGGCTAATTTGCCACAAAAATGTATTCTTGCACTTAGAACTGGGTGTATTTATTGTTTTCTGAGTTAGTATATGTGTTGTTTTGTTTCTGACATTTACAGTTTATGTTAAAAGTGATTTTGACCTGAGATCATCAGGGGTATAGCACCAAATTCTGGGCCCTGTGCGTAAGAAGTCTCTGAGGGCACCCTCCCTCTCTTGATCCATGTCTGTCTCATGCATTCATTCATTCATTTTCTGTAACCGTTTGTTCTCGCAAGGGTCGCAGGGGGGCTGGAGCCAACTGACAGGCTGTATAGACAGACAGCCTTTCACGCTCACAGTCAATCCTAAGGGCAATTTAGAGTGACCAATCAACCTGACCTGCATGTCTTTGGACTGTGGGAAAAAGCTGAAGACCCCAGAGAGAACCCACGCAGACACGGGGAGAACATGCAAACTCTGCACAGAAGGGCCTCTGCCCACGGCACAAACCCTGTTCCACTCTGGGATTGAACCAGGGATCCTCTTGCTGTGAGGCAACAGTGCTAACCACAACACCACCGTTTTTAAATTTGTTTATCTATTTATTTCTTTTTACAAGGTCAGTTTTCTATCTTTCCCTTTCCTTTTTTGTGGAAACCTGTTTTCCATTTCTTGAGGAAAAACATTACAGTGTATTTTTGTGCTCCAGCAGCTTTCGCAGTCACTCGCTCAGTTTTAGCTGCATTTAGAGACAGTCCATGTGCAGAGTCAGGATAAAACATTTTTCACCTTTAATGCCCCTTCCCGTTGGGGTTCTGAGTAATCAGTACTTTTAAATTCTTGGTATATCTGAAGCAATTGCAAGAAAATGACATGAGAGCTATTTAAACATGAAAGACATTGGTAGTAGACTACAAAGGTACTTTATAGCAGGCAGTATATATTTATTTTACTTCATTTCATTTTTTTAATTTTATTTTTTATTTTTTATTTTTTTACACACATAAAACTGCATAAAATCCAAATAAGTAAATGTTTCAGGAGTAGTTAAGAAGCCACAGGCTTATACAAACAGACCCCACCTCAACTGGAGAACAATAGAATAGAATCGAATAGAATCGAATATAATAGTCTTTATTGTCATTGTACTGGTACAACGAAATTAAAGGTGCTCCTACAGAGCCGCTGTACACCCCAGAAGATTTAAACAACCCCATTAACAACAACCATAACAACCATAACAACTAACAAAAAACGGAGATACATGATTTATGCATTTTTATGGGGGATAACATAATTGCATGATAAAGCATAAAAAAGCTATGCATATTTAAGTAAGCAACTACTATCATTCAAAGCATTTTCACGTAAAAACTGCTGAGTAAATGCATACACGTATACACATGCACACGTACACAGTGCAAAGTATGGACAGTAATGTTCAGCGCCAGCTTGTGTGACGGCCGGATTAACCTGCTGAGAGGCCCTCGGGGGGGAAAAAAAAAAAAATGTAGGCCCCTTGTGACTATCCTCCCCACCCGCATTCCCAGGTCTGCTTGCATTGACGTTAAGGTCATTTCATAAACACAAATTATCAAATTATATTATTAATTATAGAAAATTAAAGAAAACTGCAAAAAAAAAGGTGCATTTATGTGATAATATGCCAATTTCATGACACAAAAACTAGAGGGGTGCCTCACTAATAGGCTGCTATGTTACAAATGTTAAAAACATCAAAAAGAGAGGTATGAAAGGAAGAAAGTATTCAATGTATTAAGTGGGATATCCCATTTCGGTTAGGCTTAAACATATGATCAAAACAGCTGACATATAAATTGTCAGCAGTGGATTGAATTTGGAAAGCTTCAAATTGACAGAACAAATAAGAGTGTTGCATGATTGAATTAAAAAAAAATTTGCACTGTCTGTGCTTTATTTTGCCACCTCAGACGATGAATTGATCGCCTCACCCTTAAATACAAGTTTTCCAATTGTCATTGAATGCAGCATATAATCAGCGGTCGTTTGGGGCTATGATTTTGTTTTTTTCCCATGCAAATTGAACGTCTCGCGAGAAACGTCTCCGCCCTCCCGGTCCTTTGACGTCACCGGCGTCCGTCTCCGCACATGGATGGAGAAGTGTAGAGGCTCCGTTAAAGCTCCACTCCCCCCGCCCTCCTCCTCCAGCCTATTTGCTAGCCAACTCCGCATACAGACAGCCAGCCGTTCACCGTCCTGCTGCTGCGCGGAGTCCCGTCTTCTCCCTCCGAGCTCCGGTGTTGTTTCATCCCGCCTGAGAGGATCTACGAGGGGTTGGCTAGCGAGTTCGGTCGCGTTTCTTTTGGGGGGGGATATACAGTCTTGTCTTTGCGAGCGTTGTTCTCCAGTTGCCCTTCAAGACATATGGAGAAAATGGCCAGACCTCTTCCTATAAACCCAACTTTCCTGCCGCCGACACACGGCGTGCTGAAATCCCTGCTGGAAAATCCGCTGAAGCTGCCTTTTCATCACGACGAAGGTACGTTTTCTATAGAAAACTTGACTTGAACGCAACTCTGCTTTCCCCTCCTTTCTGCTGTGTTTCTCCGCTGGCTATTTTCAGTCTGCAGACGTCCGTGTTTTTTGACAGATTAAACGCAGATAAGGTCAGGTTTTAAAAAATCCTCTGAGAGTGACGCTTATTATTATTCTACAATCTTTGTCGAAAAAGAAACAATGTAATCTTATTAGTTGGCGCGCGGCAGAGATAAATAAAACAGAATGCTGATTATTTTGGTTGAATATTAGTTGACTGACAGGTTGGCATTAACTTACACTCAAGCTAACAAGCTAATTCAGCCTATATTTACTATCTAAATCAGCTTAAAACATACGTGTTCACATGAGTTGTTATTGTGACTGCGCTGTTTTTAGTTGGCAGGTGCGTTTATCACCTTTAAACCCTTCGGTGGGATTTATATTAGTGATACCACAAAGTGACGATAGAGGGCGTCTTTTCTGTCCTGAAGCTGTTGTGGATGTTTGTATTGTTGAATTCACTGAGTGACATTAACTTGCCTGAACACAAATAAAGATCTGGTTTTTATTATTAAAATGTTAGTTGAAAAATAAAATTAAACAATTCAAAATAGATTCAAGGTTCAGTTTATTTGTTATTTTTCTCATATATCTGCATACATAAAAAAGAGGATATGCCTTTAGCCCAGCTCACAGCAATACAACAGAAAATAGCAAAATATAAATGTTAAAACAAATGTATATCTATAAACTTAATGTTAAAAACAACCCCACTAAAACCAGATATAAAAAAAGCTTAACAAGAAATAAAAGTGCAGGTGCAGCATACATATCAGCACAGACATTCTAGTATTTAAATTTGAAATTGCAGTATAAAAACATCAAACTAAAAATAAAACCATATTTTCTTGATTAGTCACGCAGATGTTTTTGGTTTTGTTTGTCTAGGTTCAGAAAATAGTGAAGTCTTCCAAGATTATAGCAGTACAACGGAGGATAAGTTTAATTTAGTTAACTTAATTTAGTTGGTACATTGAAAAATGTACAACAACATGTATAAACAAACAATGCACTCAACAGTTTTGAGTATGAAAGAAAAGTTCCACAAAAAATTGAATAGTCCCCAATTATTATTATTTTTATGGTAAACTGGATGCACTGACCCTGTAAACCCCAGGCACACACTCTGTTTATACCCATGCAATGACCCGTGATCCTCCTCTGCTGTGAGACAATGAAATGACTGTTGCAAACATTTGCAGGTTTTGGGAAAGACAAGGAGAAAGAGAAGAAGCTGGAAGATGAGAGCAGCGCAGCCAACCACCCACAGTCAGCCTTCCTGGGACCGACCCTTTGGGACAAGACCCTGCCCTACGATGAGGACAACTTTCAGCTGGAGTACATGGACCTGGAGGAGTTCCTGTCGGAGAACGGCATCCCCGCTAACACAGCCCAAGGCGACCAGGCCCCGCAGGCGGCACAGCAGACACAGGCGCCACCGCCAGCCCCACCCACGCCCACTGTAGTGGACCTCAGCAGCCGCGCCACCACCTCGGTTCACACAGGCATGGCGCCTCAGACCTGCCTCCGCAGCCCAAGCACAGCAGGTAGGAATCACATGCTGTGCACCTGAAACCTCACCTACACGTCTGTTCACACCTCCTCTGTGTGAGGGGAGGCTCTCACAGGTTGCGTTGCTGTTTGCTCACCTGCGACACACACACCCTTCACCATTAGAGGAACTGTCGGCTCAGAGATGCAAATAGTGAACAAGATCTTGTGTCTTTGAAGGCATCGCCTCTGGGTGCTGATTTAGATCTGTTTCTCATTTAGCATGTGCTGTTTAATTTCTGCTAGTTGGAGCTTTTGACCAGGTACACACTGACATACTTAAATTCTGATTTACAGCCCTGATCTGGACTTTGGAGTCCGTGAGTGCAGCCTAAACAGGCTCAAGTCCAAAGATGCACAAAGCTCTGATTGGCAGAAATGCTCTCTGCCCTGACTTTGTCTGCCATGAGTCATGTTTACTTTAGTTTCTGTGTGTGTGTGTGTGTGTGTGTGTGTGTGTGTGTGTGTGTGTGTGTGTGGTTGTAAAGGTGTATCGTAAGTTTTTCCTTTGTTGAGAGGTTTTGATATTAATTTTAATCCCTAAAGAATTCCCTGTAGGGTTTGGCAGTTGCCAATTAAAAGCTCTTTGCGTTTGTCAGAGACGTGATTCATAAATGACTACATTCTGCGTAATGTCATTGAGCCTTTGTTTTGTTGCGTAGACTCAATGAGATTAATTTATGATGTATTATAAAGATTTTTTTAATGTTACACTTTAATGTTGCCCCTGAGATCCACAATAGGATCTACAAAGAGTCATCTAATGTAATTAATTTTCAAGACAGGCGTCGGTATGAAGCTATAAGCTTACACAGAACCATTCATTTCATTATATACGTGTATTTTTTTCAGTGTTGTGGTGATCAAATGGAGCTTTTCTAGTGGAAAATAATGTAATTGAGATGAGCTGACATTAAGTAGGTAGTTTTAGACTGCAGTGACTTTGTTTAGCAATTCACCAGACAGATCTGAATCATTTAAAGGGCCGACCCTCACTGTAAACATAAACAGAGCAAATTCTCAGCTGGCAAAACCCGACCACGGCACCGGGGAACGGATATTGTTTCAATTCCAAACGTAACATAAAAAGGCTCTTGCTGCTGGTAGAAGATCTGACACATAAACAGATGGATTGTTTTACCTGTAAATGCTGAAGAGGTGGAGTTCTCCTAAAAAGTAACACGTATTCTTCCTCTGAAGAGTTAATGAGCGCCTGATAGAGCATGTTAATGGAGCAACGAGTTACATATTTAAATAACCTAGAATCAGTTAAATGCTGATTAACCTTCCCTGCAGTTCTGTATTGATCCCACAGGTAAAACACTCAATAGTTTGGATGATAGGAAGAATGATTGATCACCATGCTGTCCACTGTTCAAGGGCTGATTTGAACTGTTTTTGAGTGGAAGGTCAATTACTCTCCTGAAGAAACCACAGTCACAGAGAGTCTCATAATTACAGTTGTGGTGGGACTAGTTGTGCCAGATTTTGGGCATGATGTTTGTAGATCTCGACAGCTGGTGAACCGCTGCCACACAAACAATTCCTCTCAGTGTGTTGTGTCTCATATGAAGGACAAAACCTTGAAGACAAACTGTAAGCACTCTGTTTACCTTCACTGTAATGTCGTAAAGACATCTTATGACATCGAGTCTTGGTTTATAAAAATAAAAAAAATGGCTAGACAAGATTATTTGTCACACTGGTGATATTATGAATGCCTTATTGATTCAGTATACTTATAAAAAATAAAAAAATCTCTGAATCTAGGGCTGCAAACAAAGATTATATTCATTGTTGATTAGTTTCTCGATACACATATTAGTCGATCGGTCTAAAATTTGTCCGAAAATAAGGATAATTTTCAATAACAGTTACCCAAAAGCCAAAAATGATGTCCTCAAATGTCTTTTCTTGTTCCACAATCCAAAAATATTTAGTTCACTCTCATAGAGTAAAAAAAATGGAAAATATTCAAATTTAAGAAGCTGGCTCAGAGAATTTTTTATTATTTTATTCTTAAAAGATTTTGCAAAGCATTTAATAGATTCTAATATAAGTTGGTGATTAATAAAAGTTTAATAATTGACAACTAACTGATTAATTGGTGCAGCTCTTTCTGAATCCCATTTAGTTAAACTGACAAAAAGCTAACAACAACCAATAAGCCGACAGTCCAGGCCAGAAACCCAGAATATTCAACAGGTCAGGCTGGAATTAATCGGTCAATTCAGGTCGTTCATAGAGGACATTGAAAAGTAAGGCATTTTGACTTTTATAAAGGTTTAAATGTACAAACAAAAAATTAGAATAGAAAATGAATAACACATTTCACGGGTAAAGATAAGATACTCTGGTTTAAGCCTTCTTTCCCTTCTCCATGCAGTAAGGAACAGTATAATCTAGAGCTGCACAGTCTGCTGTTATTTGTCATGAAATAATTAACTGATGAGTCCATAAAATGTCAAAACAAATTATAAAAATGCACATAACAGCTTCCCAGAGCCCATGGGGATTTCCTTTTGTTTCAGTTTCAGTTCAAAACACAAAGATAATAAGATTTTTAGATACATTAAATGATGGAAAGCAACAAATCCTCACATTTGACAAGCTGAGACTGAGGATTTTTAATATATTGACTTAAAGAAATTGTACACTAATTGTCTGAGCACTAGACAGTTCATCATAATACATTGTTTACATTATACCATCTAGCTCTAGTTTATCAGAAGGAAATCAACCATGAGCAAAATGTAGTTATATTTGATGGAAATTAAGCATTATTCCATGTCTTCTCCTCTAAAAGTCCTTCATGTAGCATGTTTTTTACAAGTGTTCCTTCTTTGGGCCAGTTAATTTTCTTCACGCAACCAGAGAGGTGTGGGCTAAGCTCTGATCATTTCAGCTCAAATCTGAAACAGTGCACAAATGGGTGCTCCAAAGGAGGTGCATCTGTACAGTACACTTTATTCCAGCCTGAGTGCACATGTGCGTACTTCAGACCGTGTGTGTGCATGTGTGTGTTCTGTTTTGGTCTGTCTCTGTCTGCATCTTCACATTTATCTCTCACGTGAACGCGGCTGGGGTTTCCTGCAGCGTGCCAGGCCATGTGACGGACACATGCAGGCGCCGTGTGCAGCACTGAGCTGCAAACAGGAGCTTGTCACGGCATGAACCTGCCTCCCTCCCCTCCCTAATCCCCTTTACTTTCACCATCCCCTCCCCTCTCTCCCTCTCTCTGTCTTTAACACTCTCCACTTCCCGTCCAGTCTTCCTCTCCCTCCCTTGCTGGGCTCGGCTCCGACACAGCCTGGACTCGGAGCCAAGGCACAGGCTGTACCCTGCAGAGATCACATGGACTCTGGTGTGCTTTTGTCACGTGCTAGCAATATTGTTCCAGCTCGCCAAGCCTTGTCTCGTCTAACCAGCCACTCCACCAACAACAACACCACCACCACCCACAACAAGAACCACAATCCCTTTGCGCCTGCATGCAAGCGATACAGCAGGCGGCTGATAACATCGTTATCACAACCAACTAAGCAACAGAGCTAAATGTGGGGCTCATATACTTTTGCAGTAATGATTTAATGTGTCAGAAGGCTGTTGATGCAGATATAAGTCAAAACTTATCAGATTTCTACTCTGAAGAGTATGAATGCTTATCTTTCCTGTCGTTGTAGTAATTTCCTCTAGGCCCTTTTTTGCAAACTGAGTAGCTTTCCTCTCAAATGTCTTGTCATGTGGTCTGCCGACAGGATCAGCATGACCTGCATGACTGACCTGCAGGAATTATTATTGGGGGAACTGTGTGTCGTGGAAACAACACTAAATTCTGCAAAATTCTGTTTGGTTGATAAATTAATTGGAGGACTTGTTAGCATCCTGCTGATGATCAAGTGAAAGACAAGTTTGTTTTTCTTATTGTCAAAATTCTCAAAACCAACAATGTGTTCGTCTATATCTCACTACATTCCGACTTCATTCCCTAGTGAAGATGTAATTCTTCAAAACCGTTTCCTCAGTCATCTCAAACATTTCCCTGTTGATGTAGTTTATAAGAATTGTAACACAAACAGGAGGATATAGTGCATTTGTTGGGAACTATTTTTTTGTGTTAATTCTTAATATCAAATCTAGTGAATATTTGGGGCAGCAGGACGCTGTATGTGGGACTGAGTCACAACAATCTTCAGTGTGTGTTAATGATGATGAAGGCACATGTCAGCCAATGCAACGCTGTGGCATATTGATGCGTTTTTCATATATTTTGGACAGTAGCTTTTGAATATACACACAATACTTGTTAGTTGGATCAGTTGATTGTTGGTCTTGTTCTTTTAATGAGATTTGTTGACATTAAGAAAATATTGTATATTACTTTTGTGGTCATCTGAATCCAGGGTTTCCCACACATTTATTTATTTGTGGCGGCCTGCCACAATTAAAATATGTGCCGCCACACGAGGATTTTATATTACTGTAGCTGGGCTATCCATTAGGAGCGCTATTGGAATATATATACTGTTTGGTTATTCATAAGAACCACACTCTTGGAGTGTAG
Organism: Plectropomus leopardus; assembly: GCF_008729295.1. NCBI lineage: Eukaryota > Metazoa > Chordata > Actinopteri > Perciformes > Serranidae > Plectropomus > Plectropomus leopardus. Next base: position 7,088,457 of record NC_056479.1, on the reverse strand, counting down.
AATGAAAAGTTAAACTTCACATGTTAATTGCGCTCACTCTAAAAGTTTGCTTTCACCCAGCAACTGCTGACATCTGTTGATCTGATCATTCTCTGAGCGGATCAACAGATAAATTATCCATCCTGTGACTCAAACAACTCAAACTGCACCTGAGGGGAAAAAAAGAACTCATGATGAATCCCGCCTGTGCTTTGTTCACGCCGGACCCACTGAAACGCCCGAGTTTAGAGAGGGGACACAGAATGATTAAAAGATAAATAAAAAGGGACACACGGACAAACAAATTAACTGCTCACCCATCAGGTGCTGCCACACATATATTCTAATCTGCGGGAATCGCAGGAACCAGTTTGACCTTCTGTTGAGAAGAAAAACCAGTTGCAGTAATGCTCTCAGAATTCTGAGCTAAAGTTAATTAGCACTAAAGGGAAAAATATTTTTTGCTAAGTGCAGTCTTAGAGAGGAGCAACGGGCTGTTGTTGGTCCCATGTCACACCCAGTTCAGAGTCCAGCGGCTCTGTCCCTGCACACAGATAGGACCAACAACTAATCACTAACTGTAGTGTTATCACCCGCACAGCTCCATGATAACACTCACAGTAACTCTGATACGATCAATGAGCGTGACACCAACCTGCAGCCAGCCATGCGTGTAACTAGATATACACTGTTGCGTCAAACTCAAACAAATTCCTCAGGTGTTTAATCAAGAGTTATTCCAGCGTTCACACAGCTCTTTGTAGGTCAGCTCAGAACTACCTTTCCCGCTTTGTTAATTTTAGATTTCCTGTTCAGGAGGGGCATTCGTCTACTTCCTCTCCCTTGGAATGTGTCGCATATTAGTCGAGGACATTACATGCCAATGAATGAGCTTGTACGTCTACTTTTATCCCATGACCATGCTGCTGTGTTTTAACTCTGCTAATTAGGAGTTCAAAATGACTCGTAAAGGTGATTAGGGCAACGCTGGCTATTTGCAGGTTTGAGTCTGACAGATTGTCCAAGACAGCGTCTAGTTTTAGTTTGTAAGTAGCTTGCTGTCTGACTGTGCTCAGTTTATTGAATGGTGGGAGGTCAGGTTTGGCAAAAGGTTTTTAAAGCTTATGGATGGATTGCTAATGTCAGGACTCGTGATTTTAATAGTCAGAACTTGTGACAGCAGGAAAATGCTTATGTTTTAAGAGTGCTGGTGTGTAGGGCTGGATATGAGCCTCAGTATACTGAAGCAATTAGTCAATGAAACAATAAGTTGAATGAAAATGTACCTTAAACACCTTTCATAACAAATTGGTCATTTAAATTCTGTTGTTTTTTTGGGTTTTTTTGTATTTCTATAATTTGAAGTTAAATATATTTGCTTTTTATCATCTAGGTTTGAGAAACTTTTCCTATTTTATTTCTTTAGACCAAACAAACAACCAATGAATCTAGATCATTTAACTGATAATAATAATTGGTTGCATTCCCTACTTTCTTGTTACCATAGCTGTACCAAATATCTTTTTTTTTAACATTCAAAGCTTCTACTGAGGTTTGCAAATGAAGCTTTGAATGTTGGTCATCGTATTTGATGGTGTATCGCCCAATTAAAAAAATAAATCTTTCATCAGAATCCTTACTTTGAATAAGATAATTCATACAATTAAATAAGTGAGGGTTTTTCTTTACTTATAAATAGACGTTCTTTAATGAATTCATGCAGTAAATGTTGATTGCTAGACCACCCTGTTACTACAGCTGCATGTCTTCTTTTTGTATGGTAAGCAGGAGGGACTTATTTAACCGTAGTAAAAATGTTGTTTTTGAAAAGCTGAATGCCAACAAATGACTTAGAATTCGACTGTCAACATCACGAGAGAAGCTTCAAACTACTAGGTACAGCCCTATTATCAAATCGTCAAGCACCCATAGTAAGCACTGACTGTTTGATCCCATTCATAGTCTTGTGTACTTTAATGCTTCAATGATAAATCAGAAAATTCATCAATATTTTCAGTATCTTTGGGTTTTGGACTTGTATAGGGCCGATATAATCCATTTGTTCTCTGAGAAAAGGTTAAAGCACAAATTCATGTGCGAAATAATGCATCAATTAATGAAGACAGTAACTGGCAGATCTCTCATTTCACTATTAGACTGATAATTGATGCATTGCACGACGTGTTGTTAATGGAAAAAGGGGTTTTGTAGGAGCCAGTAGGGGGATCGTTTTTGTGTCAAATTGAAAAATGACCATCCTTACCAGCCTAACTAGAGTGTATTGAAGTGCAGCATGTATTTGAAACATATGTTGTAGTTGTTATTTTTTCATTGAGGTATTTTTTCCACATTTCTGCTCAGTTTTATGAGGTGGTAATAAGGAGTTTTTATAGTGCTGCATAGTTTTTCAAACAATCACTCTTGTTTTCCTTATTGGGAACAGAGAGATCTGCATTGCACTCTGCTGAGGATTTCATGTCCCTGTGATGAAGAAGCCCATCACTTCCTCTGGGTAGGATAGTATCTGCCAATGCACGGACTGGGCACAGACTTCCTGTTTGCTTCTGATTCATTCAGAGCTCAATCTGATGCCCCCCCTTAAAACCCTCACCACAGCCAAAAGCAGAGAGCAGTTTGACTGCAAACATTCTGACTGAAGGTCAGCAGCATTGGCTTTCATGGCAAGCTCCCAAGTCCAAAAATGTGGGTCATTATGTACAAACTGCCAGCTTATCAACAACTTCTGAATTCCTGGTTGTTGTGAGTGTTAACGAAATGAGTCACAAAGAAGTAGTTCCACTTGAGATCGGCTAATGAACATCTTTGCATCAGTTAGAGAGGAGCACATCACCTGGATACAGTGAAAAGATTACAGCTGGTGGTTTGAGCTGACAGGAGCTGCTCATAGGTGCACAGTTAAGGATAGTTTGTGGAATGATTGTCCACCTGTGTGATATCACCACCTGCTGGTCAGAGGAAGCAGTTACTTTTCTGCACAGTATGATGTATTTATACACTGAATGAATGGTTTTATTGTTGTCGTTGTTATTGTTGTTTTCCAGAAAAGTAGTCAGTGATTCTCATGCTTTATTTCTGCACCAACCCAACACTCAAGCTTGTACCAGTTCTGAAACATCCAGATCTTAAATACACATATGTGCCCTCACAGTGAAGAAACATATGGAGTCATAGGAGTGCCAAAAATACATCTGTAAATGAATAAGAAAAAAAAGAGAGAAATCATAATATTCCAAAGAGAAATAAGTTGTTGGTGTTTTTTTTTAAAAAAAATGGTGAAAATATAAAGATAAACAAATAAAAGAATTACTCTGTAATTGAATAAAAACTTGGAACTAGAAAGAGATATAGAATAATAGGTAAAAGTGGAAATTTAAAGATAAATAATATTAAAATATCTATGTATTATATCTTTTGTATTTTTATATATATATATATATATATATATATATATATATATATTTATATATATATCTTTAAAAATGACATGTATTTTCTGCATATAAATTGCAAAATTTGTATTCTGTATATTTATTCATTTTTTATTTCTGTTTATATAATGTCATTGTTTACTTCTATACCTTTATTTTTCTTTGAACCTTTACCTAATGCTTTTGCCATTCCTTGATGAGCCAAGCTGTCAATCAGCTGCCTTTGGCGGGAGCTTTTAAGTGCGGACAACAAGAAGTAGACATGTCGCAGACTTGCGCATATGAGTGTGAATGTGGTAGCAGTTTGAATTGGGGATTCAATTATATTTTATCCATATATTTACACTGATATTCATTTATTATTTTATTTATTTCTCCTTTTAAATAACCACATTTTTTTACTTTTTATTTTTTCCTTTTGCTCACTTTTTTTTTATGATTCTCCTGTGAATGCAGCTTTCAGCTCCCCCTAAGAGATGTCCTGCTTAGTACAAGAGGCTCTTTTCAGTTACCCAATGCTGCTCCTCCATCGTCCTTTGTCCAACTTTAACAGCCCCACAGAAAAGATCTGCGGATGACGACTCACTCATGACATTGCATATCCAATTACCCCAAATGGCCAGTACCACCTCGACCTTTAATGGTGCCATTTCTGCCATTAGAGTCAAAATCAGAGGTGTTTAGAGTTTGCCTCCTGCTGATGTCTCCCCTCTCTACCAAATAATTAGAGGTTTTCCGCACTCTTTGCACCCTCTTTTCAAGAAAATAGGATGATTCTGTGCCCTCGCCAGCAGCTAATGTGTGCTATTTTTTTGTTTGTCTCCTGCAGCACTGCCCTCAGCCCGAGACACCCCCAGCCCCATCGACCCAGAGTCCATCCAGGTGCCCCTGAGCTACGAGCCCGACCCACAAGACCTGGCTCTGTCTAGTGTGCCCGGCCAGGAAATGTTCGACCCCAGGAAACGCAAATTCTCCGCAGAGGAGCTGAAACCACAACCAATGATCAAGAAAGCCCGCAAGGTCTTCATCCCCGAAGACCTGAAGGTAACCTTCTGCTCCGTCTCTGTCTGTCAGCCGGGGTGGGAGTGTGTTTGCTGATGTGAGATTAGATCTCCTGTTTTGGCCCAGATGTTGGGCCTGTTGTTTCGTAAGCAGGGTAGGGTCTGAGGCAAGTTTAGCCCTGAGGGAAGAAGGAGCATGGGAGCCAAACAAGCTACAGTCTCAAATGTGAGGAGTTTAGGACGTGGGTAAAACAGTCTAAACAAAACTGGATAATGTAATGTGTTGTATGTTAACTTAAACCTATGTGTAACCCTGATCAAAATAGTACTTGTAGACGCATTGTAGACAGCTGCTGTCGTGTATCTCCAACAAGACACAATTTGTTTTATTTCTTATTTACTGTAAAACCCATCATTACTAGATGGAAGTTTATAAGAAACCATTATAGGGATTATTGTTTGGGGCTTAATATAAAAATTTTCAACAGCAGTACTGATAAGATACCAGAGTTTTGGTATTATTACCAAAGAAAATTTGTGCCTCAATGCCAGCGATAGCTGAAGCCAGAGGCATTATGATTTTGGGTTGTCCATGCACCGATATGCCCTATTCTCATATTCAAACGCCTTTAGGGTAATTTCTTTAAATATGGCACAAACATCCACTTGGACTTAAAAATAAACTGATTAGAATTTGGCAATTGAAGATTAAAAGTCAAGGTCACTGAGACCTTCCCTTTTGGCCATAACTTATGAATACGAACAGTAAAATTCTGACAAAACTTTTTGGTCATGTTAGTGTAATTATTATTTTGGTTTGGATGTGCAGTTTTAGATACTGGTAGTGTTCCACAGGAAGAAGGCTTGAAATGTCATTCTTTCTTTGCATCAGCCTCAGTCCAAAAAATGTTATTTAATGGTGCATGTTGCACTATATTTAGCAGCAATGGTAAGTGTTTTTGTTGTGTTCCGTTTCAAATGAATCATGCAGCATCAGACGGCAGAAAAACCCACACTGTGATGTGATACAGCAGTGCAACAACATTATTGCCTTTATTCTTTTCTGTAGTCATTTCTAAAGAAATTCAGCTCAAAGGTTTTTAACAGAGTGTCTGTGCATTGGAATTTGTTGTGCAACAATATACATTCACTGGCGATAGTTTAAACTGACAGTGTTGGCTCTGCACAGCTTCATATCTTCACCTTGTGATTCAGACAGCACCCCGAGGCCTTCATCATTGGACTTTTTAGACCTCAAGACCATCAGATTCAGGGTCCGTGATGGAGAACAAATAAATCCAAAGTGTTATTTCGGATTAACGCTGCACTTTTGCTGGGCTGACACGTGCTTTACTCTCCAGGACGATCGGTACTGGGCCCGGCGCAGAAAGAACAACGTGGCAGCCAAGAGGTCACGGGACGCCCGGCGGCTGAAGGAGAACCAGATCGCCATCCGGGCCAGCTTTCTGGAGAAGGAGAACGCCGCCCTTCGCATGGAGGTAGCAGAGATGAGGAAGGAGCTGGGCCGCTGCAAGAACATTGTGGCTAAATATGAGGCCCGACACGGGCCCCTGTGAGCCCTCAAAAACCGCAACTAACACCCACCAAGTCACACCCCCTTTACTCCCCTGACCCAGCTTCCCTTGAGTTTGAAGGACAATGTGTCTCTTTTGGTGGCACTGCCCCCTCCTCCTCCTCCTCCTCCTCCTCCTCCTCCTCCTCCTCCTCCTCCTCCAGCCCCACAAACCTCCCATCTCACCCTCCACCCCATTCAACACACACCTGAATGATTCTGGTATTATAACTGTCATTTTGACTTCTATCATAAGCTTCGATTTGTCTGTTCCTTCTTTTATTTTCACATCGTTCAACTAAATATATATAAACATAGATACATGTATGTATTTGCACACGCATACTTCCCACTTTAATGTACTGTGAGGAGTTATGAGCCAACCCACCAGCTGAGTCCCCCGCTACCTTCCACTTTTGAGAAACGATGCCATGCTGTTGTTCACTTTCATACCAATTTTATACGTGCGATCAGGACTGAAAACTGTTTTTTCCCTTCTTCTTCTTCTTCTTCTTCTTCTTCTTCTTCTGTGTTATAAAATGTGGCGTGTCCAAGAGCCTGCTTATACCCCACAAATCTTGTGTTTTTTAAACCCTGTAAATGTTTGTTTTTCTCCCATCAGCAACATCTTTTTAACCCTTTTAAAAACTTTTCTTGTTGTATTTCTAACTTGCCGGCGCTCTAACACTGACACGACTCCCCCTCAGCTTCTCTGACAGCATTTTCGGTTTTTTAACATTCAGATAGCACTATAAAAAATTATTTTTTTCCTGTGTAATTGGGCGTAGATTTGCCGTTATTTTGTTTTTGTTTTGTTTTTCATCAACCAGTCACTGAGCAATAATTCCTGTCCAGAACTTAACTGACATGACTACCTAAATGTAACCCCCTCCTGGCCAATCCCCCCCTCTTTCCATCTTCAACTCACCTGTCAACTAAGAAAACTTTATATAACCTCTGCACTAATGCGTGTCTCACAATCTGATCCGGTGCAATGTTTCCACTCACTCAAAATTTTCCTCCGCCTCATATTTATCTACCTTTTATTTCTCAGATGGAAGATTGTTGTTTTTTTATATATATATATATATATAAATAAATATATGTATTCTGTTAATATAATTGTTAGTATTAATACTACTCTTGACATTGTCGTTGTTTAGCCTCCTCCTTGTTTTCAGATTTAAGCATGATTTTTCTTTCACAGAACGAAAAAGCTTATTTTTCTTTTTTCTTTTTTTTTTGCAAAGTTGTTGATAATTCGTTTTGCTTCTGTTTAACTTTTAGCATGATTAATATGAGTGTTTTTATTTAGAAAATCAATACAGATGTCTGTAGTCTCTCATTGTAGCTCTATGTTTGCCCTCTTTTTAAAGATGGCTGTATGAATGTAAAAGATGTTGACAAAACAAAAAAAGTTGGATGGTGTTGTCCAATACTGTGGTTAACCCAATCAATTTGTTTACTGCAGACCAAACGATTCACAACAGAGATGATATATTGGTTACAAAAGATATGTTTATACAAACCTATTCTATAAGTTGTTCTTTTTGTACAGTATTTTTCCTATACATTACTGAACTATGTATTTTAAAGGCACAACAGATCCAGAATATTATTAAAGAATACAAGTATATAATTCAAAAAACAAATGCATATAGTGGTATTTTGATATTCTATATTAGCTAGGATGTGCTAGTTTTACAGAGATTTGTGGATATTGAACAGCACCCAAACCTCCTGGGCATTATTATTATTATCATTTTCATGATGAATATTATTATTATGACAACACTCCTAGTGTTGGCGGCACACTTAGGCTCCCATATCATAAAAGTCCCATTTAACTCTGAGGAAGCAGATACTGAAAATGCAGTCCATAAGAGAGAATGTACAGTTAAGGCACTTTTTTAAATCCATCGACTCAAATCCCATTAAAAACAAAACACGAGTTTGTTCATCATGTTTAGTGTTGTATCGTTCCCCCGACAGGTGGCAACATTTAAGGTGTCATCCAGTTTTTTTCTTTCTTTCACAGTGAATATTCGTAACTTTTCATGGCTTTTTTTTTTTAAATTGCGCAGCTTGTGAGTTTCTTTCTGATCTGATTTGATGGGATGAAGTTACTATGAAGGAAGGGAAATCTATAGCTGGTTACTATTGCTGCTCTGTTTGTAATTGATTCCTTCAGCCGATGCAGTTGTAGGGTGTTCCTGAACCTGAGTGATGGACACTGGGAAGCTTTCTTTGTTTTCTTAAATGAAGGCTTACAGTGGAGTTTCCCCAAATGTTACTTGTGTCGTAGTATAGAGCTGCATGCTGCTTTTTGCCAACCAGTCCAAGACTAGGATGTGACCGATTCATGTTTTTGAGGGCTGATATTGATATTTCTGGTTATTTGTATGGAAGTCCAGGGTTTCCAGTATTAAATGAAATCATCCAGCTGAATAGTTTTACATTTTGGGAATATTATTTTATCTCTTTTATCTCTGATAGTTAAATATAAGAGAAGATAAATATCACTTACATGTGTGCATTTAATATGACGTTAAAGTCAGCAGTTGATTAGTTGCGTTTAAAGACTTTGAATGGAGAAAAACAAATTTTCATTTTGTTTTTATCAGAAATGAGCTTAAAAATGAAATGAACATTTCACATTCAATGGTAGATTTGAAAAGAAATAAATTTTATTAGTTATTTGTCAGTGGAGTTCTAATTTCTAGTTTGGTAATAATGCATTTTCAAACTTGTAAATAAAAACTACTATTTTATGAGAATATTTTTTTGGCATACATCATATGCACACAAACCACAAAAAATTCTCAACAAGTAAATTACATTAATTTAATATTGGCAGCCCTGGACTTCCATATTTTTGCGATAATTCTTAAAGTCATCAGTATTTGGTTCTTTTTTTAAGGCGGAAACAGGGTTTAAAAACATAATCCAAATGAAACAATCAAAAAAGCCAATATCGACCCAACAAAACAGGTCAAATTGCAGTCCAAACCTGGTTGAACATTATTGATCCAATCCAAAGGCGTTCTTTTCTAACCACAAACTATCGTCTTAGCATTTTTGCGCTTTAGAGTGTGTTGGAAGACTGGAACGATGCTTCCTAAATCTGTGGAGCATCTTTTTATGAAATCGTATATGTATATGTATCATAGGAAAAAGCCAATAATTACTCCATGTGTATCCCAAAAGTACCTCACTGTCAAGTGATTTCACTACCTCACCCGGAAACGTTAACCATACTTCTGAGTCTATTCCAGTGCCTTGAATACACTGACTGTTCCCCAGTCTCTCAGCAATGTAAAGTTCTCATCACAGCACCAATCCGATAGGTTCAGATCTGCACTGAAGGGCTTCTTAGTGCATCAAAAAAATCTATATATTATATACACTGACAACTCTCTTCATTTCTTATTTTGGACATTGCAATAGACTTGTAACCATTGTATTCATGGCAACACCAACGGACTGTTTCAGAGTGTGTAAAAACACAACTTAAAGGTGTATTCGGTCGTGATTGTCATGGAATGGATGCATAACATTTATTTGTGCTGTTCAGCCCTCAGCCTCTCCGTCTCTCTGTAATTTTTAGTGTCTAATAAAATCCCAATTCTTTTCCGCCGTGTCTCATTTCTCTGCTTATGCATGCAGAATGCTTTTAGAAATGACAAAACATTAAAGTCATGATGGAAAGCCTAATTAGCACTTGAGCCGAGAACCTCATTTAGAATGAATATTAATCTGTCCATAGCATCAAATATTGAAAACTATTAAAATGGGTCTAGTCTAGTTATTCTTTTATTGCTTAATCTAAATCTGGAAATGAAGACATTTTGCAAATCAGTGACTTTACATTAGCAAAAGTTTTTGTACAGCTTCTTTATGCAATTGATTCAGCTTTGACTAATTTTGTCAAATAAAAATACATATATTTTATTTAAAAACATTTGGCTAAGGTGTTTTATAAAAATCCTAATTTGATATTTAAATTAAAAACTGAGTAATGATTTTTTTTCTGTTACTTGTCAGTTTTTTATATACAGTGTTCAACACTGGCATTGTATGGCTGTTCAGATTCTTAGTGTGATTAATCCTTTGAAACCTGAGCGAATTTGGTTGATTTCTTTCAAAAATATGGGAAAAGAGCAATGAGTAATTTAAGGAGAAATGACCAAAAATGTAAACATAAAAATAAAAAAGTTATTAGAAAATGGAATAAAATACAAGAAAATTGCCTGAAAATTAACAAAAAACCAAAAGAAAAGTAAGAAGCAAAAATACATATTTAAAAAATATTAATAAAGTTTTCTGGACATTTTCCTTAGCTTTTTAAAAAATAATTTTCTAAATCTATTAGTTTCTTTCAGTTTGTGAAACATTTCCCACCAAGTTGCTCACAGGAAATTGAGGTCTGTCCAGGTTAAGGGTTAACTTCTTATTGATCAGATATTCACCAGTTTAATTCAGGTGATTTAATAATAAAGATTTAATAATTCAGGAAATTTGTCAGCTTGGCAAACTTGAATCTTAATGAAGTTCTTGTATGACTGCTTTGTGTAACATGGTTTGTAGAGATGTTTGTCTTATTTTGGCAAAGTCTTAAAAACAGTTAATAGCTTCAATAGCATAAATATACTTCACTACTTACATCAATGGAAAGAGTATTGTTTTTGGTATTGGTCGTGAAACTCAGGCATCATGGTGTTTCACCACACTTGGGTCAACAGACACCAGAGATGGAGCCAGAGCAGGGAACAACAGCCCTGTCAGCTGATGCCAGCTGCAGATCGTAGTAGCTGATCAGTACCTCCCCGGCATCCTGCGATCACGAGGAGAAGCAGCTGAAGCTCGTCTTCAATCAGCTCAGCACTGGCTGAAAAGACGCCTCTCCAAGCCTCAGTCCAGAGAGAGGAAGGCAAGAAGACAATCCTGTGTTAGGCCCTCAGTCTCGTCCAGCAGCAGACACCTTTATTGAACTTAGAGAACAGCTCGAGTTTCTTTGTTGTCTCGTCTTCACAGTGTGACTTGTCTGTCCTTGCTAGGAAGACAGAAGTGCCTTGGTTAAGACAGTGAATTACTTATTAGAGTGGGAAGAATTTCTGTTTTTTGTTCCATTTCCTTTTCCCCCACCTTTTTCAAATTGAAGGGAAACTTTTTGGTAAAAGTCTGAAATTGGTGCGGACTGACCAATCACCTAAAAATATAGAAAAACATGAATGTAGCAGGGTATGTTTATTTCGAAAAGCAGACATTTATACCAAAAATTGATGTGGAAAAGGTACCAGCTGATGCCTAAAATTCACCAGGATGCAGTTAATTGTTTAATGCTTAAAAGTTTCTCTTCTCCTCTTGATGTTGAAAGGAGACATACGCCCTTGCTACAAAGTTTGCATTGAGTGCCTGGTTAGATTCAAGTCCTGTTAACTTATTAAAGGTTCAAATCAAATCTTCACAAACCCCAAAACCAAAGACTCATAGGGAATTTTTCCACCCTAAAATATCCTTCTGGAGATGTTTTTCTGAGTTACCAAAGAGCCTGAAAAAGGATCTGTGTGGCTAATGCTTTCTTATCAATGTTTCCACCATAGAGAGGGATCATTTTAGCCCTTTAACCATTTGAATACCGGAGTGACATCTCTTTTCCTGTGATGCTTTCAGACTCCTTTAACAAGTATTTAAACCCTTCAACCCTGAACACATTGCTGTGATTGATTGTTGTGACTTTCAAAGACATGAGGAGGAAAAAAGGCCCTAAGCAACTCTGTGAGAAATGTTCCACAAATTGGAAGAAATGATTAGATTTAGAGTTATTTACTTAAAAAAGAAAAAAGAAAAACTAGGGAAAATGTTTAGGGAAAAAAAAAAAAAGTGAGGGAAAAACTCACATTTACATATTTTAAATGTTAAAAATATATATAATTTCTAATACCCTTTAGAGGCATTTCCTTGTTTGTTTTTTAATTTCTTTGTCTTTTTTACACTAATATTCATGTAATGTTCTTGTGCTTTTTCCTCCTTTTTTGCTGTTTTTTGGGTCATTTTTTGTTGCTTATGTTTTTGAATGAAATCAAGCAAATTTCCTTAGGTTTCAGGGGATTAATATAGACAACAAATTAAATGAAAGGCCAACTAAATGAAAGAGAAGTTTTTTTCATTATCTGACCAAAATACATCTCAAACACATAGCATTTTAAAGTGTCAAGTCATAAAATTGGCAGTGAGTGTTTGGTCTGAATCTTGCAAAATAGAAAAACAAACAATTTAAAATAGTCCTTAATGTCAGGTATTTATAAAATGTATGGCTTTGGTATGATAGTCATGTAATTATTGTTATTGTTTCTTCAGCGCTAACCTATCAGTGCTCAATGCAGCAGCTACATTACATTTGGACAAGACATCTCTTTGTGGGTTTTAGATATTATCTTTCCAAATGCAGTTTTAAAAAAAGGTAAGTCAGTGCAAACAGAATTGAAAAGCAAGCCTCTGGGTGCTCATTATGAATGAGGGTCTTTTTTGGAGGCTCAGACGTTGGGGCATTATCATTTTTTTTATTGTCACATTAGAAAGGTGATATTCCGAATGGAGGAGCATTCATGTATATGCAGCACCATTAACAGCCAATGGAACAGACAAGAAGCAGTTTTTTTTCCCTGCCAAGGCCAGGATCATGTCATCATCGGAACAAACAACAGAATATAAACATTACAAAACACAGTGGTTAAGGAAGTCATTTCAACAATTAAGAAATATGCGATCATTCAGCTCCGTACATCACTAAGAGGAAAGAAGCAACGAGAAATGTTAGGAATGTGGAGCCATTAAGCAAATTTACAAAACATGAACATGAGGTTTCTCCACTGATCAAACCCGCTTCAGAACACAGACAGAAAAACACTGTTCGTCCTAGTGGTGCAAATCAAAAAGAGAGAGAATCAGCAGAACGGCAATACTGGACTACAGTACAAAGGTCGTGCATACACACACTCTACTGCACACTATTCACAGTAATAACAAAATTGAAAAAAAGAATCTGTCTCTTCCTATTACCTGAACTGATTTTTCTCTCATTTGGCTCATTAACAAAATCCATCCGTTTCATCTCCTTACATCAGCCCATCAGCAGGGGGCGCTAAACACTTACAGGAGAAACTGTGGATGCTGAAACCTGAGGACTGCATTTGGATAGCGATCAGAAACCAAATATGCAACAGTCAAAAAAGTGTGAATGTGGATCAGATGGGTTTATAGTAATCACTGTGAAAAAGATAATAGGAAAACAAATGACCAAATGTCCATCGAAAGCTTTTTTTTGTCATTTTCCTTCCTGACTTGACTTGAAAATGCACCAGCAGCACAAAACCGAGCACACTTAAAACACTTCCAGTCTGTATTAACTACTGACAAAGGCTGGGCAAAAAACTTCAATACTTTTTTTTAGTATCAAAAGTTGGCATCAAATATCTGGTCAGATTTATGCTTTACTGTATTCATTTTTCCATCAAATAGTTCCTGCTTTAAATTGCGTTTTGCCAAAATTTGTACTGTCTTGTACAACGGCTTGTGTTTAGATTTCCAAACTTTGGTTGCCTTTTGTTTTTTTAAATCAAACAGAAACATTTTTTTAGAAAAACATGTTTTCTCAGAAGCAAAGTATGAAAAAAATATTCTTTTGGTTAAAGTGATACCCAGCCCAGCTACTGAGCTGAAAACCTCACTCCATATCCCCAGTGTTTAAATAACCAGCTGATATGAATGAATCTCCAGGTTTTGACACTCAAATGGCCCCAATGTGGAATGTACTCACATCAATAATACAAAAGACTGCTATCAAATTTCTCAAATACTCATGAATGTGCCCAGGTTCATGTAAAAAGTCAAAATTCACTCCCCTTGTTATGTTTTTTTTAGACTGAAGTTGTACAAAACAGCTTTGAAAGTAGCTTTTGTTCGCAAGTGAGACGCTGAAAAATCTGTTCTCCACGTTAGAAAACAGTAAACAATTCCTGGTCATTATTTTCGTAAACTTCACGGCTGTCGTTGCAGCTTCAGCGGGCAGTTGAGGGAAGTCCGTGTGCAGGCGCTTCTGCTCAGAAGCGTGCAGGGGGAGAAGGTGCCGGCGTCCAGCCCCGGCTTTGGTCATGACTGGAGGGTGTCTGCGCTGGGGGCCCTGTAGAGGTATTTCCAGATGGCGTAGTAGTGCACGGCCGCGGCCAGCGCCACAAACACGTGCCAGATAGCGTGGGCGAAGGGGATGACGCCGTCGCTCTTGAAGAAAAACACACCGAGGCAGTAGATGAGTCCGCCGCAGGCCAGCTCCTGAAGGCCGTCTGTGTTGTTCTGCACGCAATAAGAGGGAAGAAATAAGAAATGTCATGTGGAGCGAGTGTAGTGTGTTGACATGGTAAAATGGCCTAAGTGAGGGACTGATAAAGCCAAAAGCCGAAAATATTCAGTTTAATATCTATTGTGCACATGCATTAAGTCATTTTTGTCTGTAAAATAGTTGCCAAATGAGCACAGCATTTGGAAAGATGGTAGTTTTCACTCAACAACAGGAATGGGATATCAGGGTGCTGCTATATTCATTGAAACCACAGGAGGGCAGCAGAAATGAAAATATGAAATATTAAAGCTTGGTAAATGGCAACAGCATGTTATCAAGCATTATAATTTGTGCCAAACCTTGTAGAACAATATTTGCACTTTGCACAGCTCTTAAAATGCCGTATTTGTTCCAGATTTAATGCCACCATGTGCTGATCAAACTCTGACTGGATCACAATACGCCTTTTAATTAAACTAATCCTCCCTTTCTAGAACACATTTTTAACTACTCCACCCTGCTGCAGGAGCATCCTGTTGGGTGTGATGATTTGAGACATGCTAATAATCTGTATGTGACTGTTAATATATAAAGAAATGGTAACTTTACCATTGATGTCACGACTGATGCGGGGAAAAAACCCATCATCAAATAGAAGGCCAGCTCAACAAGTTTATACCTGGAAAGAATCAAATACAGCATGGTTACTAACAAGTAAACAGATGCAAATTCAAGCAAATATCAGGCACAAGCAAGACAGGAGAAGAGAGGGGTGTTAACAAACCTGAAGAGCAACAAATCTTGATATAAGTTTGAAAACATATCTGCTATCATCTGCTTAAAAATATATCTGAGCAAAAAATAATTTCAGTGATTTAAGACCTTCAGACCTTTTCTTAGCAGCCAAAGTTGTCGTTGTTGTGATAACTTGATGCACCTGGCAACACTCAGGGCATAAAAGGTTTCAACACCCAGGAAGAGCTCATTATTGTGACCGAGCACAAACAATCAAATGAAGCACTGATAAAACTTGCCAAACCTGTCATGACGGTTAAAATTATCTGCTACATCTGAATAAATCCGATCTTCTCATAAGTAAACTATAACTAAAACTCACAGTCTAAGAGATGTGCTTACAGAAGCCACTGAATTTAAGACCATTACATTTATGTTTGGCTGTTCACATTATTTTTTTAACGTGGCCAGTATCAGATTCCAGTCTGATCTGGTCACGGTCTTGGACTAAAGTGACGTAAAAGTCGCATGAATTCCAATGACGGTGGACGGGTCAGCCTGAAGTCGCACTGCAAAAAATTACTTTTAAGGGGTTAGAACCCACACGTTTTTGGCAAATTCTCTTAAAAAGTGATCCATTTTATTTATTTTTTTGTGACCAAAATGTTAAAAAAAAGGAAGACATTTATCACACACAAACACAACCACTTGGTGATCCACCACTACATTTAACTCACTTTTCATGATAATTGAAGACATATATGGTTCCAGCAGCAGCCATGAGCCACACAAACCAGCGCATGTGTGCAGCTAGTGGGCCCAACTCACGTAGGTTCAACCTGAGTACAAACAGAAGAAAAACATGCAACTAAATGAAACCTCCATTTACAAAATCACCATCCTTATATATGTGTGTATATATATATATATATATATAGCTCTGTATGACACTCACCAAGGTGTGTAGGAGGCAGCAATGAAGAAATAAATGACCACTCTGTCGCACATGTGGAAACAATGTTCCATAGACCTAAAACAAACAACAAACAGGTCACTTCTTATTTACTCACGGTCACACACAAGCAGGAACATTATTTGCATGTTCTTACAGGGAAAACCCGACACTTTAGAGGAAGTGACATCATGTTTCCACAGAGGGAGTAATCAAAAATAGGCTTTTTCTTCAGAGCAGAAGTTTTGACTTGGCAGCAAGTAAAGCACATATGTTGTCAGTATGGCTGAGTATCAATGCTGTATGTTGTTTTGTTCCATTTTAAATCAGCCAATTTTGAACTGAATTTCATTTATTTTTTTTCTGTTTATGTTTAGACAAAATGTAACACTTGGGAGCTCTGTCTTCTTTTGGTAAATGAAAAAAGGATATTTGTGTTTTAAAAACAAGGTGCTGAAAAAAACTGTTTTGTACAGGCAATAATCCAAGAAGCATTCATACTCTTTTACTCTTGAACAAATACAAACTCCCGGGGTTTCTGCTCCACAAAACGCCAAAATATGGCAGCCAATTATGCAGTAAACACTTCATCATTTAAAAGAAACTTGAAACCAAAAGAGCCATAGAAGTGTCTTTATACCCAGACATGACGCAGACATTCAACTTCCAAAACTCTGAATTACAATGCAGCTGCACTGTATCATTGCTTTTACTCTAAATATTACAGAAGGAGTGAATGGCTCTTTTGTCTGTGTCTTCGTGCATTATATATGTGTTTTTTTATGTCAGTCAACACGGTGGTTGCACTCTTCCTCACCTCATGTGGCTTTTCTTCCAGGTGATGATATGAAACACAGTGGAGACCAGGAAGAGGGCACACAGGCCCATGCCGTACACCCAGGCGGTGATCCTCTCCCAGCCGTTGTCGGACAGACGATGCAGAAACGCCATGCCCACAAAGGCTGGCACGATGAGGAGCTACAGAGATGGGATGAAACCATTAAAACAACATACACATCAGTTTCTAGATATGCCAAGTTACTGTAATATTTATAGAACGATAATGAGATTGGATTTGCGATTAAGTCATCTACATTAAAAAATGATTAATTCCAGCCACTCACTGCATGGGTGTAGCAGTTTGCAGCATGCTCATAGCAGGTGGGCTGATAGCGGCAGTTAGCAGAGGCCCGTCTGTTCATGAACCTGGAACACACACAAATACACAGAACAAGAAATAAACAACAATAGAGAGCTGAATCAGCACTGTGTCAACTCTTTTACCAATCTACAGTTCTGATTCTGTCCAAATCGAAAGAGAAGTGAATGACTAAAATGTTGATTTAAGGATGTTGACTATATCACGGTGCTTAGCAGCAGATAACAGTTGGGTGATAACACGTGATAGAGCAGCCAAGTCACATTAATCGAAAAAATCAAACAACATAAGATCACTCAAGAGAGCAGATAAGAAGTAAAACAACAGATAATAAATAATAGACTATTTTGCTTTCCTCGACATTAATTATACACAAAGGTAGAGCCTTGTAATAATACGTTGTGTCTGACTGCATGCAAGGTAACCCTTTGAAACGTGGAGCATCAGTTTTCTTGCGCTCCATTCAGACGCCTTTCACATGCATTTAAACCTTTGAAATCTGAGCAAATTGGTTTGTATTCAAATGAGTACATTCATTTGTATTCATTTGTATGAAAACATACATGGCTAAAAAGGCAATGAGCAACGAGGCAAGAGATATCCCACAAATTGTAAGAAATTAGGAAAAGATGACAAGAATGTGGCCAGAAAACGGTTTACTATTAAGTAACTATTAACTATTTTAGACATTAACATATTGTTTTTGTTTTGTTTAGCTGTTTTTTGGGGTTTTGTTTTTTTTTTTTGCTAAATTTCAGGTAATTTCTTTACTCATTGCTTGTAACTTCTTATACTGGTTAATAATAAAATTGCCATTATCATTTGATTTTGTAATTGCATGATTTAGAAATGAAAACTCAGTTTCCACAATTTCCCAAAATTATAGATGCCAGCTTTTCAGATATCAGAAAATAAGCTGCACTTTCCCTTTAAAAATGACTTATTACTTATTACTAAACTTGTTGCCGATTAATTTTCTATAAGGAACTCTGAATATAACGTGCTTGATTCGACTTTACCTATCTCTGTCTGTATTCACTTTTTTTTCTTTGTTCATATGTAATAACTGTTAGCAGACACACAATGCAACTTTAACAATCCTGTCACTCGAGCATTAAGTAAAACAGGTTTTTGCTAGCGGACGTGAAAACTGAGGTAACGTCAAAAAACTGGCATTAATGTGGGCAAGTATGAGCAGCAACCCTGGTCTGACAGCCCAAACATCATTTTAACAGTGAGATTTTTAGATTTCACAAACCTCTGGAAGCTGTTCACTCTCTTCATTTCAGTGCCTTATCCACCACAGGAAGCAAAGAAAAAAAATCAGCAAACGCTAGCAAACAAAAGAGCAACAGTGCCCTGCTTTACAAAGGGAATAACAAAATAATATGCTGTCCTGACAAACCAAAGGAAACGGAAGGCCTAGCATTAGCTATTCGGCTAACCTTATGCTACTCATTAGCTAACTTTCACTACAGCTACAAGGCACCGGCAGCATCAATACTCCTACTACAAAGGCACCATTTTAGTCTTTTTCTTAATACCATTCTGTAACAAATACTGGCTCACTGCCTCTTTTTTAAGCTAGAGATATCCATAAGCACCGAGCGGCAGCCGGGAAAAAAACCAAAAAGACCCCCGCAAGCAAGCAGCTCCGCCGGTCAATGACAGGCAGCTCCCCCCGCTGAGCCGTTCAACACAAAATATGATTTCTTTTTGTGCCCGGCCGCCCAACCAGTGGGGAGATGTTGAGTGATAGCGGGTTGAGCCAATGAGCAGCGAGATGACCGGCAAAGGGGCCAATTAGATGTTAGGTAGGCGGTGTCGTGCAGAGGAGCGTGACAGTCACATACTGAAATGAATATATTAAGATTGAGAGTGTTTATGGGAAAGTAACAAATAAACACGTAGACAGATAAATTGCCTAAACATAGAAACACTGAGACTTAGTTTGCTTATACTCAGTTTTCCCTGATTTCACTTTACTTTTTTGTGTTGTGGGAAGTGGTGTCTGTGTGTCGTGATGTTCAGCCCCCCCCAAATTGTGAAATTGTGAAATGCAGTTTGATTTGATCGTCCACAGTAGGACTGGCAAAATGTCAGATTTTCACTACACAATTATTGTGATCAAAAGAGTCCACTAAAACGGTCTAATAACAATATCTATAGAAATTTTGAAAAATAAATTAATAATGCCATCAGTAAAATTAAATTAAAATTTTCTTTATTGTGCATTTTTTTTCTTTTTGGCGACTGAATTGCGGTCAAAATTACATATGTAGGCAGGTGACAAGAGAGACTGTAAATATAACTGCAAAAAAGCATACTAATAGAGCAATAACACCCAATAAATGGTGAAAAGGCAAACATAGCGAAATCAGATTATTTACATGCTATTATCAAATGTGTATTTTCAACATGATGTAATTTTTTAAAAAAAATATTGCAATTATTGTTAATAACAGTATATCATTGCACCCCTAGTTGACGATAATATTTGAACAGAGGTCAAAAGATCGATTTAGACAAACACTGCATAGCAAGAACAGAGGTATTCCAGTTTGTGAACTTTATGTTGAACTAAACAAATTCAAAAAAATATCTATCACATGAAAATGGAAATTATAAACAGCTATTTGCAGCTTTATGGTCAGCAACACCAAAATTCGCAAAGTTGGTGAAAAATTATGGATACAATGATAAGACTAGAGAATAAGTCCTTGCCATAATACAGTTATAGGCTATAAATTAACCATCTACTGCATGTTCATGTTGTAAACCAGGTTCCTTCTTAAAGAATCTTTTACCTGTCTTTGGGCGTTTAATATGGTCTTAACTCAATTAAATTGAGATCTGATAATCCTGCCACTTTTTTTCAAATGTTGAAGCTTACATTATCATACAGCGAGTTCTATTAAACAAATATGTTTTGTCAAGCACACACATTACATAAGACGTTCCTCTCTGATTGAGGATGCAACATAGACAGACAGTGATTGTGTCAGCAGTGTACACTCATCATGAACTGAAACTAACAATTGCTTTTTTACCTTTAATATGTTTAAAACTTAACCATTTGACAGATTTTATTGTAGAGACAGGTCCCTGCAGTGGGTATCGTGGAATATGTAAATGTATAAATCTGGTGATCCAGCAAGAGTGATGACAACAATCTGGGCGTGATGTTGCAGCAGACAAAGTGACACAGTCAGACGGTGAACTGCACAAGCAGTGTCACGCTGTAACAGCTCAGTTACATAACAGGGCTGTAACTTGATCAGTGACTCTTAGATATAACAGAGGGTTTACGTAAGACCAAAGTGCAATCCCCGGGCTTAATGAAGTTCATGCTGTACACTCAATTGCTGCGGGTATCGCTGTGCACAACAGGAAAGGAACCAGTTGAACCCTTTGTTTTCGCCTACAAATGTTTATTCTATAGACACTAAGCAACAATGATATACCAGCCTATACATAAAGGTATCTGGGCTTTTATGGTACACGTAGCAGTTACTGTACCAGTGTGAGCAGAGAATGGGATCGATCCAGACAAAGAGAGAGCTCATTGTCATTGTTTGGCTTTTAAAAAGGACATTAGCACAGACAACGGGGGAATGCCAGAGGCCATATGTCAGGGGACAGTGTCTCCTTGTTTCTGGCTGTTGTCTGCTGCTCTTTCCCCATGCTGTTTTACTAACACCTCTAATGTGATACAGACCTGAGAGCTGCAGGTTGCCAGCATGTCACAGAGGCTCAGGATATCTTTCTGTCCTGGCCGTAAACAATCCCTGTCAATGTCTGACTCGGACTGGCTACATCTTCTGCTTGGTGGTGGATGGAGTTTCTCTGGTGTTTAACCCGTACTCTCACATCACATCAGTAGCTGTATCCATTTACACTCACTCCTGTCTGTTTATGCTCCTAAGTTGTGCAGTTGAGAGCAATGATTTGACTGAAAGATGCATTTGTGACACACAGCTGCATTTAAGACACTAAGAATCAGCAATACTTAAAAGAGCTAGAGTTAGAGTTGAATACAGTAAAAGCCTTTGCCCAGATAGAAAGGAACGTTTTCACAACATAGGCTAATGTTACCGACAAGATGTAATAATGTTTTAAAGAAAACATTTCAATCAAATGTTCAAATAACATTTAATGATGTTTATCATTCCAAATAATGTAAAGGTTAAATGTTAAAGAAGACGTAACATTTTAACTGCATCATTCTGAGGATGATTTGATGATGCTGAGTGGTGACAGGTCATAGAATGTTCTTTTATTAAAAAAAAAAAATGTGACAGTGTTACATGAGAACAAAGGCAGATCATTTTTAAAAGTAACATTCAGAAAATGTTTTCAGGATGTTATTAAGGCCTAAGATTTCTCAACATTTTGAAAAATAATTAAAGAAATAATAAACATCTTTAATATTTTGATGATGTTTATCGAAAATGTTACCCAGAGGAACACTTGCCACTGAAAACATTACCAAAACATTGCATTGTACCATTCTTAGAATGTTTTTAGAACCAAAAATTGGAAGCTGGTTATACATCATGGTCCAACCACACAGGTGTTTTCATTCATTTTTGTCAGATTATAACTACTCACAGGAGTATTTGCATATGCAAAGATTGATCTCAAAAAGTACTTAACTGATTTAACATGGCACTACAATAACATTGATGACTGTTTACCATGATGGACTGTTTACCACCACATAGGTTGTTTGTTTCTACCCTCGAACACAACCCACAAGAGCTCTCCTGCCCTGAGCACCCCTACCTGCGGTAAAAGATCAATACAAAAATAAAATTAAAAAAAAAACATGGTTTAAGTTGTGGTAAGGATTATGCAACAAAACCTTTTGGTTCAGTTTAGGAAAAGATTATGGTTTGGGTTGAAATAAATATGTTTGTCAGGTACGTAATATTAGCTTAACTAACATCATATACATAATGTTACGTACAGTTGTGTCATGTCAGTTAAGGTAACATAAAATAGGTCAACGCTGACTTTTTTTACACAGGACACAAGCAATGGTCCTCTGGGTCACAGTCCTGTCACATACGTAGCATTATGTTAACTGATGTCATGTACATATCAGTGTGTGAGATCATGTTGGTTTATGTCACTTAAAATAGCTCAATATTGACCCTTTCTCTCACACAGGACACAAACATAGGTCTCCTGGGTCAAAGTCCTGTCATGTATGTTAACAGTAGCTGAACTGATGTCATTTACGTATTGTTACATTAGATGAAGTCTGTTAACGTAACTTAAAATAACTCAAATAATGGCTTTGTGTTTCACACAGGACATGAACAACAGTCTCCCGTGTCATTGTGTTAAATCACGTCAGTTTACGTAACTTAAAATAACTCAACATTTACCATTTTATTCACACAGGACACAATCAGAGATCATGGGTAAGAGTCATGTCACATACACAACATCATGTTAACTGACATCACTTACACAATGTTATGTTACATCATGTCAGCTAACACAATCCAAAACTAACTTGACGGTGACTTTTTGTTTCACATGGGACACAGGAGTGTTCCTGTGTCACAGTCCTTTGTTTGTTTGACCAATCCACGACCTGAACACTGACTTTGTTGCTCTTTATGCTACTTAGACTGACTTCCTCCTTTGCTCCCATCATAATTCCTGCAGCCACTAGAGATCACTGCCTAAATATGTCAATATTGGTTATAATAAGCAGCTTGTGCAAATGACATGATGCCATTTGGGGGGTTTCCTTACTTAAACTTGACGCCTACATTACCCATATTGCAACTTGACCGCCAACAGCTGGGTGAGAGATTATGCTAGTAGCAGCTACTGTATTCTGGAGCCTCTAGCATGCAGAGGGCAGTGTGCTACAGAGGTCACTTTTTTCTTACTCCAAGAATATTCTTACTCTTAATTACTTACCCGATTGTGTTTCATTTTCTTACTTGTAGTCTTTAGCCCCAGCTAACTCAAGTGACATGCTTGAGGACATTTACCAGACTTCACACCCTTCACACCCTCTGGATCTCAAAAGACTTACTACATGAAGGCTACACATCAGCAGTACAACTCCTCAAGACCTGTAAACAAGTCCTGCCACTTTTTTGTTGCATGTTAGGGCGGGATGGATTAACTATGTATCATCCTAGCAGTCACACCCTTATTCACTTTGACTGATGCTGGTATGAGGGCCGACTTAAAGCATGTGTTTCATGTTTCAGTGTGATTTTCTGGGCATCGCCTTCATATACTTTTAGAGCTGAAGTCAACTTTGTTTGATACATCAGTCAATAAAAACAATCAGACACATTGTTTTGAAAGAAAGACTTCATTATTCTTTCAATGTGCCATCATTCTGTTTGTTACAACTAACTGCACCGCTCTCAGAGGACCTTTACATTTTGGCAGAGTGACTGTACCTTTATTAGTAAAGGAGCTTTAGTGATATCGCATAAGTCCCTGCCTGGATCCGCCCGACCTCAAACTGCACTTTGGTCTAATTTGCCAGAAAACACCTGTGTAGGTATGCATGACATTTAATGTAAGGCTCTGGATTTCACCTCTGGATTTCCAAAAGAAAGCCACAGTCCAATCTTTTCTGTGCATATCAGCATAGGTTAAGTATAAACCTATAAAGTATAAAGTTTAATCTAAATCAGAATGATCCACATTTGGAAATTCAATTTTTTGCGATGCGATCCATTATTCCATCCCTGATCCAGATACAAACTTTTCAAGATTACAGAAAAATTGAGAGTATAAATTGAAAGTTCAAATTTTTTGTCTAAAGTCAACTTCATCACTGTAATGGTTAAAAAAATCATGTGCAAAATATAAATAAATATATCTTTACATATATATATATGACCAAAAGTTAGTTTTATTGTATTTTGTTCCTAAAATCCTCCCTGAATCCATCCTTCTGCTGGGATCAGGATAATCCCTAATTTTTGGATCAAAAATATTCCAATCCTACTAAGAAGTTTTGAACAACACATGCTGTAGTCTGAATTACATGCCCTTTCTTTTTTCTCAGTACGCACTGCATCTGCCCTTACCTAGTATGTATCGTTGCACAAAGTGTGCAAACATTTGGGAACAATCCATTTGATAATAAACTTTTTTTTGCATAAATTTGGTTTTAACATTAAGTATGACTGGTGGTTTTGAGATAGTAAGGTCAACTTAACTCAGAAATTCAACAGAAAAAGAAATTATCCATAAATGTTAATGAAAATATGTGATGTTACCAAACTCCATGAACCAATATGAGCAATGAAGGAGGTACAGTATGTCTCTGCCTGTACAAGTGCAGCAAAGCTCACAGACTGTTTCACTGGACTGTCAGCTGATGTAATTCACACATACTGCAAAACATTCTAACAGGAAATACAAAGGGACCCATTAAAATGATTATGTCAAGTCTGAAAAGGTCTATGGGAGGATTGTGTTAATCCAATGGAGTGTATGCATGTCAGTCCTCAGAAGAGCTCTGTGTGGGTATACCATAAACACTGATCCAATGAATTAAGTTCTTTATTGACCTGGTACAGTATTTTAAACCCTCATAAAGACAACTCTTTAATTATACAATGGCTCTCGGTTGTCCACTTGCAAGTTGTAAACATGGGACTTTTTCTAATCCCAACCTTACATCCATATATTTATCAAACTTTCTAGACCCAGCTGTCCACCAGTCCCCTCCTCACCCTGCCCCTCCATGCACACCTGTCCCTCGCTCCCTCATCAAGCCACACCTGTCCCTCATCAAGTCTCAGCACATATTGCTTGGCATGTTGTCTGCCTGCTGCAATAGTCTTTCCCTGCTGTCTGCCTCACATTCTTGCGTTTGTCCAACTATCCTGTAGATGCTGATCCTGAACTTTGACCATTGTTTCATGAAAAGTGCCTTTACCTTTTACTGCATCTGCAGTTGGGTCATTCTCCCTGCTTTCAAAACCCTTAACTCTTACTGATTGTACAAACACCCAAAAAACACTGATAATATAACACTGACAAAGAAAAAGCCATTAAAGAAGTCAGCGGAAGAACTGGATGACTTGTCTACTTCTGCATTCACAAACAAAAGCAAACCAAGAAAGATAATGTGAAAAAGCAAGTTTTGTTATATTAGAACCGCAGTTTGTGAATTTATTTAAGACTGCAAATGGACAACTTCGCTTCAATTGCAATTTTACATTTTCTTTTGGGTGGTTTTTTTTTAAAAAGCATTGCTTGTGTGGATGGGAGGTTTTAGAAAGAAGGAGAAAACCTTGCTTGCTAAAATACCCATTTATAGCTACATGTGGCCTGCAGGCCTCAGTTAACCTCTAGGGCTCACTTTGACATTGCATACACTCGCATAGCTCGGTGCACAAAATGCACTTGCTAAAATCAAGCTTTAAACAAATGTTATACAATAAAAACATGTTTTAGTTTCATTGAGCCTATTTTCTATTAGCACAGCAACACAGCATCAATTTCTGAAACTAACATTATCTCATCGGCCTGATAAGTTAGGGGTCAAAGGTCAAACATGATTATGTTTGACATAACCTCATGGTCATATCAGGACCAGACATCTGCTGACCTGGTTTCAGTACCTTAAACTTTATTACCCTCAGCTGCTCAGATATTATTTCAAACTGAGAAGACTGAACTGTAAAAAGATAAGAATCCTCAACAGGTTTAAACTCCAAACTATGGAGACACACTGGGCTGTAGCAGCCTACAACATCTTCTTCTGGTCTTGCAGGGCAGACATATAGGTGGGAGTGACCTTAGAATGAAAGAGGCTTTATGTACACGCGTGACACGGAGTTTAACAGCTTTATAATTGGTTTACTGTTTCATGCTAGAATGCATGGCCCATAGTCCACATCCAGTAGGTAAGGTTAGCAAATGAATGCAGAGGAAATGTATCTGATATCACATTAATTATATAGCAAAATAAAGACTAAAACTGTAAAAGCAGTATGGAAAACTTAACCTATACTTGAAATAAAAATTACTTCAGCAGAGGATGCTAAGCAAATTATGAAAAAAAGTACAGAAGATTGTTTTTTTAATCAAGTATTAACAACAAAATATGCTACTCAGATTGAAAATGAATATTAATATGTTTTTATTTGTAAGCTATTCTTGCATGTCCCAACTTTCCATTAATGTTCACCTGAAATTCAAAAAATGTATCAGTGTGTTTAGGTCTGAAGCTTTGCTGCTGCAGTTTTGTTTGTTTTTTCCTGAGTTAACTAATCTTGCAATTAACAAACTGAGTCTAGTATGCTCAGTGTCACAGGCACTGTATCATAACAAAGAAAAAATCAAAAGCTGCCCATATTTTGTGAAAACATTCCAGACGTTTAAATTTCAACACATTTTAAGAAAAAAATTCCACATATTACAGACATTAAATGACTGTTATAGCACTTATACCTTCATGTGTCATCGAAAAGTATGTAATGTATCATTATAATGATGATAATAGCAATATAAATGAAATATTTTCCCAAATAATCCAAAAATGACTGTCTTA
Source organism: Plectropomus leopardus (assembly GCF_008729295.1). Taxonomy (NCBI): domain Eukaryota; kingdom Metazoa; phylum Chordata; class Actinopteri; order Perciformes; family Serranidae; genus Plectropomus; species Plectropomus leopardus. The sequence continues at coordinate 7,061,718 of NC_056479.1, read as the reverse complement.
TGATCATAATGGCCAATAAATAATAGATCAAACTGCTTTTAATTCATCATATCAGTGAATTACATTCATTAGTCCAGACATGCAGTACAAAATTGATATGTTATTAGATTGGTTATACCAGTTTTTGTTTTTTCTTATGTTTTCATGAACATTATCAAAGTAAAAAAATGTATTCATAAATGAGGCCCACTGTATGATATCTGGCTTTTATGAGGTTGAATACAATGTGTTTAAAGCGTCTTTCACCAACAGTAATGCAGGTGCTGAGGGCGCTTACTAAATTAATGTTTTCATCGGGGGGGGGGCACCAAATTCTGGGCGCCTTGACAGTCTCTGGCTTCCCGGCCTTCCTCTCTTGATCCAAGTCTCTCCATGCACCTTTTGAAATTTTTTTTCACAAAGTCAGTTTGCCTTCTGTCCCTTTCATCTGTTTTGGAAGCTCTATTTTCCTTTCTTGGAGAAAGACATGGCAGTGTACGTTGATGGTCCAGCAGCATAAACAGTCACTTACTCAGCCAGATGCATTTACACCAAGCAGCAACCTCCACCAATGTGGAGATGCAGCATAAACATAACCCGTTGGTTTGTGGAGTGCTCTGAACATTTACAGTCTATGTGTAGAGCCCCCCCATTCCATTAAGACTTTGGGTACTTAGTCATACATTCCACCAACCATAACGCTGCTGAATGTTGAGTTGCATTAACTCGCTTGCAGGGTTTAATGAAATTGTTGTTTCATTGCAACATAAAGAGAATCATATGTTTCCTCTGCTTGTTTAGATACCCAGAGGCAGGGTTGGGTGGAGGTGAAACTGATAATTTACAGTAACCTTCTTGGTATGGTAAAATATGCGAGAAGATATAATGAGAAAAGATCCAAAGTGAATATCAGCCACTTTGTGGTCTTTATAAATATATATGATGCAAATACATTTGGAGACATTTCAAATAAGATATGATTTGTCTGGATTACATAATGTATTTACCAACTTCTTGGCTTATCTTCACAAACTTAACAAAGATTGCCATTGATTTTTTTATGAATAAGATCCAGTTTCTGCACATTTCTCAGAAGCAGTAGGATTACACTCAGCTTAAGGTTTCTGTCCATGTTCACTGTGAGACTTCTCAGAGCTATGTGATCTATTTCTGTGGGTGTTGGCAGCTCAAAGTGAGAGCTGTAATCACAGTGGGTTGAATAATCAGATGCTAGGCCACACAGTGTCTTTATTAACCAACAAAGATTCAGTTTCTTGCTTCTCCTGTCCTTATGCACTGATTCAGACTGAAGTATTATTCATGCATTTGTTCCTGGGAGGTAAATATGCTCTAGAGGCTAAAAATACCACTAAATACCACTAATGGATTCTTTAACCTGTGTACCATTGTCCATGTTGTCCAATATAAAGGCAAATACAAACTATCACCAATACATCATTAAAAGAATATATATATATATATATATATATATATATATACATACCATCAAATTGTTAGGAAGCAGGGTGGATGGATTGGTCAAACAAATACAGGACTTTGACCCAGGAAACTGTTGTTTTTTGTCCCAGACCAAAACTCAATGCTGAGTTATTTCAATTGAGTGTTATTTACTTCATGCATGTAATATACTTCCTTACAAACATTAACCCAAATCATTTCCAAACCATGATCTTTTCTGCCTAACCTTGTAGTTTTGTTTCCTACAACCGCAACTCCTTCACAATTTTACATTGCTGTGGCATCGGTTCACATGTTACGTATGTGACTGGACTTTAACCAAGGATACCACTGTTTGTGTCCTGTGTGAAACAAAAAGTCAACATTGAGTTATTTTAAGGTACCTAGACTGATGTAATGCAAGTGATACATAACGCTGTGTACTTGATGTCACTTAACGTCATGTATGTGATGTTATATCACATAGATAATAGAAACACTTGTTTTGCCCCAAACCATTATTTTTCCCAAACTTAACTTATTAGTTTTGTTATGTAAACCTAACCAAACTGTGACTCTTTCATCATGTTAACCAGGTGTTTAAAACATTTGTGATGAAGTCATGCCATTGGTAGGGGTACTAACTTAGGAGAAGCTCATGTAAATAGTGTTAGCGGATGGGCCAAGGATGCAAATTTGTGTTTCCTAGGATGGCAAGGCATGACCCGGCCTACTCTGCCTTACTCTGGCTCTGATTGGCTCTACCCTGATATTCTAACCTAACCTTCTAACCATCTCACTCCTCATTCCTAAACTTAACCAACAAAGGCCAAAAGCAGGCCACTAGCCAAACAGAGGGAGATTAGGGCAGTTCACACCTTGCATCCAAGGAAAAGCAGTAGGATTTGTTGAAATGTGATGGCATGCTAGGCCAGCCACCTAATGTAGGTAAATAGCATGCTGGGGTTTTATTCAGCTATCAGCTAATGAACTACACTCTACTACATATACAGCACATATTAATATGATATAAAACATCTTAACCCAGCCATACATTTGCTTTATTTTCCAGAAAACGTTTGTCCAAATAAAACTCCAATTGGGGTCTTTTCCAAGAGGCCCGTTTAATTTATTTATTGAGCAGAATCTGACAGGTTCTTTTTTTTTCTTTTAGTTCCTCTTTCAGATTTGACAGGCTTTGGGGTTTCATTCAGTGCAGTTATCTAGATAACTCAGTAAATCTGCTCCTTGGATGAAAGCCCCTGCTTTGATTCCAGACCCTCTGACTGCTCTGACAGCTAATCGGTCTGATTACAGCAAAACCCTGCACGTAAGATCCTTTGCAATGAGTGGCCTGTAGAATTGCTTGGACAGAGCAGGAAAGAGCATAAAAGCAGATGCCGAATATAATCGAAGTGAAGTCAGAGGCCATTGAAAGAATAAATACTGAGTGCATGATAGGAGAGATTGATCAAAACAAGTAGTTAATCCTGAAGGGAATGGCCGTGTACACCCAACAACTACCCTTGTAGCTTTGTGTCAACTGTACTCCGTTTACTTACTAAACACACCTATCGTGTGCTTCATTCTTGTTTACACAAAACTTTGTTTGCATGTTTCCACAGACTTGATTCACCATATCTGCACTTGAGTGATATGAGCGATATAAGAGACAAAGGAATGTAAGGATGTTGGTAATCTGATGAACAAACTTTCGGCCACAGTTGAGCGTGTATTGTAGCAGGTGCGCTGAGTGCCAGATCAAAGGGTTAACATTTTCCTGTAGTGTGGGTGGAGTGATTAAAGGCACACATCTCAAAATTAGAATGTAGACGCTGCAGGTCAGGACCTTGATCAGAGAGCCTTCACCCATCTGTCTGCCGCTTTGATGACCACATCCATGCACATCACATTTCCTTCAGTTATGCAAGAGGTTACCGTCCGTCCAGACTTAACCAAATGTTGAACACTAATCCTTAAATGGTATCCAATCAAGAGCAATGCACCCTTGATTTCGACAGAGTAGTTAAAGGAGAGATAATAGTTTAATCTACATGTTGGGGAAAACGATCAAAGTCCAAAGACAACAAAATGTGACAAGTGTTTTCACCGGCTTTAAGGCACTTGTTTTTCTGAAAATGCTTCTTTTAAAATCTCCACAGATGGTAAGACTCTCCTCGTAGTTTTTCTCCTCTACTACACTTCTCTGTGTTTTTATAACCCTAACCTTAATCCTACCGCCTTTCTGTCATCACAACACAACAGCAATGCCCTCTTTATTCCTTGTGCTTTATCAGTTGTGACAGTTGTGCTCTCCAGAGCAGGCTGCAGGCTTTGACCCGAGATCCTTGAGATAAGGAGGGATTTCACATACATACACACAGCACTTAAAGGCATCAACGCTCTCCCTTACCTTCCAAGTCTGGTCCTGTGCAGGTCCAATCCTAACATTGTTCCAGGTTGTAGATGTAAAAAGAAATGTACGCACAAAAAGAGAGAGTCAGGTATTTACAAAGGTGAGTCCACTTATTCTCACTCAGACCATCGTGCTTTTCTTCTCTCTGAAGTCCGAGTGCGTTGGCTCGTGGTAGGTCGTTATCATGTTGGCAGTGTCCCACCGTGCCACCGGGGCAGGAGAGCTCTGCATCACCACCAGCCTGATGGGGAGACTGAGTCGGCTGCGGGTCCCGGGCGTATTCTTTGGTGGGATCTTTGCCCCGGCAGTCGTACATGATACACGATATCAGGAACACCAGGAGCAAGATAACGTAGCTGGCGATGAGGATGCAAAGATTCAAAGTGACAGGATCGATCTCCTGGTAGTTTTCCAGAAAGCCCATGGTGCCCGCTTCATGCTGGGCGGCCCTGAGGCCTCGAAGAACAAGCACCTCAGAGCAAGGGGAAGGTAGAAGGTATGGATAGCTGCTGCAGACCGAGAGAAAACACTAAACAAGCCTGGCGACAGCAGGACTATCTCCCTGTCTATCCTCTTCAATCTGTCTCTCTCTACTGTCCTCAAACCCCTCCCTCCATCCACCTCACTTCTGTCTCTCACCTCTCTGTTTCAGATGAGCGCCGTGGATACGTGGCTTTGTGGTAAAAATACTTTAATCCGCGCCACTCCTCCAACCTTGAATTTCTGCGATCAATGGCTCCCTTTAATAACTTAAGCCTCAATTGTAACTCAGCAACTGGGACAGACTCTGTGTTATATCATCTGCTAGCAAGTGGACATTAATTACTGTGTATGTGACGTAATTGAGAGTATATCTTGTGTGCATGTGTGAGTGTGTGTTGTGTGTGTGTGTGTGTGTGTGTGTGTGTGTGTGTGTGTGTGTGTGCGTGGTGTAATCTTAATCTTGATTGTGAGTGGGGATTGACGGAGGAAGCCATCTGGCTAAACAGAGGCCGCACAGCGCGACTAAAAGGCCACTCAGAAAATGCCAACATGCTAGCAAAAGACTTCATGAGAAAAACTCTTCCTTGTAAAATCTATGACTTCACATAATTTTGTTGAACATGGAATCTGGACAGCTTTAAAGCACTTGTCTTCCTCTGTGTCAGACTCCTCTTTGCAGGCTACCAGGGAATAAGAGACGGGATTATCATGGTGGACAGCAACTCCTCGGGTTTATAATCTCTGTTGATGCATGACAAAGCACGCCATGGTGGCGTGGGTCTGCAGGCCTGAAAAATGTGTGTGTTTGTGTAGATGGTGACACTTCAGTTGCGTGTGTCTGAACAAGTGATCTGGATTTCTTGTTGTGAGGCAGTCATTTGAGATTACTGTAGATTGATGGACAGCAGAGGGCAGCAATAAGCAACATTAGCAGTGAGTGCAGAACCACAAGAAGCAGAGCTGGAGGCTGAACTTTGACCCAGACAAGAACTTCATTAGGCAGGGAGGGTGTAACACACAGAGTGCAAATAAAGCATGAAAAATAAAGACAATCTGATTGTCAACACGTTTCGTCGCATGTCCTTCCTTTTTAAAAACTTTTTACCTTTTGCGTAATGTTTGATTAAGACTGCACAGTGATTTTCGGCATGTTTTGAGACAAAATTATGCTAGGGAAAAAAAAGAAACTTAGTGTGTATACACTTAATGTGTGTGTGTGTTGGTGATTGCGACAACTATTGCTCTATTGTGTAGTGCACACAAAAGAGAGGAGACTTTGCATTAGATGGAAAAAGTTAGTTATGAATATCAGGTTAAGGAAATACAGTTCTGGTTTCCTCATGTACTGCTTGAATTTGAGATTTTGGACTATTTGTGTGCTCATAATGCTTCTTTCAGACACACATAGGTGTTTGTTTTTGTTATGTTTCTTTTCTGTAGAAATGCATGCAAAAAGTGTATTTTTATCTAGAAATGCATCATTTGCATAGTTTAATATAACATAAAAAATGGTGATATGTGTTAGGGTTTCTTTCTCTCTCTCTCTCTCTCTCTCTCTCACTTTCTCTCTCTCTCTCTCTACCTAGTGTTTTTTTTTTTCATCTAATAATGTGTAGAATCATACAAATCTTTTTTTTCTTAAACTCTGAGCCCTAATCTTCACTTCAGTAGCACTATCATACACCAAACGTTCCAGTTTTATTCCTATATATATATATATATATAGGAATAAAACTGGAAATATATATATATATATATATATATATATATATATATATATGCTGGAGGTTATGTTCATATATCATTCATAGCCTGAGTATTTAGCATTTTATTCCTAAAAACATGGAGAAAAAGGATCTTTGTATGGCTGATGATTGTCTGATTAAAAAAAAAACCTATATCCAAAATTTCCTCTGTAAACCTGACTATGTCAACAAAATTAAATTAGAATTTCGTGTGAGTGTTCATCAGAAACAGAAATTTTGAACCTAGCTTAAGCCAATGTTCAGATTTCTGTTCCAGAAATGTGTGCAAGTTGGTGCCTTTTTGATTAGATAAAGCCTCAGATTTAAACATAACAGAAAAATCAGAATCAGAAAATCAGAAAATTGTGAAACAAAAAAGCAATCAGCTGGGGAGGTTTCATGGTGATATCCATAAGTTCAAAGTTTTACCCTATTCTAGTTTCTCCCCTCAAAAAAAAGGTCTCTGAACTGTTGCTTGTATACTATGGGTGTCATCCACAGTACTTTGCCAGGAAAAAAATATCTTCTTTCAAGGGTTAACTCTTTTGCAACACAAATGTTTGTCTTTTGGCATCTTTACTCATAAAAATGAAAACTCCAACAACTGCACTAGAGGAGAATAGGACCAACAGGGAAGCACACTAAATATTCCCCAACAAAAAGAGTATTCATAACATAAACAGGGAGAGCATGAAATCAAGCACTAATCTCCTGCAGAACAAACTGTCAGTCATGATGTTTCCTGCCTCCTGGTATATATCAGCCAGTGTGGGCAGCAGATGTACACGTTACATCTGCACAGCACAGAATGACCTCACTCCTATGCTCATGTTAGGCTGTAATCCCTCTGCATGCTCAGGAAACTGATGTTAGGAGCAAAAGGCTTGACCCTGATCCTGCCTGACCCCCACAAAGGACCACCACTCTGGCCTCGTGATGAAAGCTGATGGGGCGGGGCTTTGGTGTGACCTGTGACCTCACTGACAAATCATCTGTCAGTGAAAAATGATGACCCACTCCAGAAGGCAGCATCTGGAGGAGTCAAAGTGCACTCCGCATATACTGGAGTCAGCAATGACTGCACTGTTTCCAGTTTCTATATTTTAATAACATGTGTCATGATTTGCTCATGATGATTGATCGCCTTTCATGTAACAACAGAGATATTACAGAGGATTTATAGTATATCGATCAGGATTAACTGACTCCAGGGGATCTGTCTCCAGGTCATAAATGTTGATATATTTTACAACTCACAAGGGAACTATGCTCAGTTTTTGAATGTATGCATGTTATTCATAGCCTAAGACATAAACATGAACATCTCTCTCCAAAATCCAATAACTAGAGCGCTACAACTCAAATTCGTGGGAATGTTCCCAATGTTCAGAGTATATGGGTATATTTTCTGTTTCAGAACTGAGAAAACTACAATAGAAAAAAAGGCTAATCGCAAAGCGACTTTGTACCCTATGACAGTTTCAGTTAAGTCTGAGACTTACTTCTCTGGTGTCTGATTTTGTGTGACATGTTAAAAGATATTAATTTAACCCTTTCTAGGCTAAAGAAAAAACATACTGGAATTCTAGTTACTGGGATTACTAGTGCTTCCCTTAAGTTACTCTTTTGTTTGATTTTGTAAGCGGCCACACTGAATCTCTCCCCAGAGAGCTTGACATTTCTGTTCTTGTCTGTTCTAATTCTGTCAGATCCAGCCCTCGCTCCTCTATAGTTCCAGCCTCTTATCCAAATATGGTCACTTCTGGCTTCAAAAACCAAGGTGGCAACTGCTTAAATTACGAACTCAAGGCTTCAAAACAGCAGTCCGCAAACCAATGGGTGATGTCATGGAAGCTGCATTCATTATTTATACAGTCTATGGGCTTATTACAGTATTAACCCTGTTTTTAGCAGTAAACATGATTGAAATTAAACCCAAAAAAAGTTTTAAGATTGGAAAGTTTCTGCATACACCAGACATGTAAAACAGTATGTTTCATGTGCAGCATCCAGTGACATATAGTTCAGATTACATATATAGTATAAGAACTGACTTTTCATCCCTTGGTGAAGGGAATGGTGAATGGTGTGAAAACTTGGCAGCAGACCATGATGGACAACATGATTTCGCACCCAAATAGAATGTTTAATTGCAAGATATCAGGCCATTTCCACTGTACACTGCATTGACTGAACTTTTTTTTTTTAAGTCAAAACATGATCTTTTGTCATGTTTTTATTGCCAAAGCATTGCTGGAATGTAGAGTTTCAGCAGTCATTTTGATGACTGGGCTGCACTTTTTAACATGATCCAGAATAAAAGCAACATAATTAATACAATACAATAATGATAAAACAATAGTTACCAGCCAATATTAAGTTATCCAATGTTTTACCATCTATATATTCTTTAATGTGAACAACAAGTGTTACTGGTCTTGCAGACAGTTTTCAATTCAGATGTTACAGACTCTTTTTTTAGGTGTGATACGTCAATATGAAGAAAAACAATAGAAAAAAAAAACATCTTGTAGGACTTAAAAGATATAGATTCACTCTAAAAGATAACAAGAAAAGCCATGTTTGTGAACATGGATTGTCAGCTAAACCAAAGATTTAGAGCTCTAAAAACAGCTGCGCGTCAGAGGAAGAGTGGTGTTTCTGTCCTGGGGATGTTTGTGTTGTTGTGGTCTCAGGGAATGATTAGCTCAGAGGATGTAATAGGTTTGTCTGTGTGTATACCAGGCCTCTGGGTGGAGTTTCTCCTGCTCATATCTTGGAGATAGATCTTCCCCAGCGCCAGACGCATGGTGCCAGGGAGTCCGGCAGCCTCGGTGGGCCCTGGAGGACAGACAGCAAGGGGAGATGGGAAAGGATGTGTTGACAAACTCTGCAGGAGCCTTCAGCTGTTTGAGACAGTGAGGCGAGGATGTTTAGAGTTTGTCTCTGCTTTATATGCTGCCTGGGTCTCTCAGGCATGAAGCCCCAACAGGTTGTTTGTTCATTTTCACAGTGTGAAACTGAGTCTCCCTGCGGTGATCCTCCTCTCGATCAGACAGACTGTGACCTCACCTCTGATCTCCCACCATCAAGCATCCCAAAAACAAATGAGGAGCAAGAAACAAGCCATGTTCCCCCTGTGAACTTACACAGGCAAACATCTGTGATTTTTTTTTGTGTTTAAGTCTTACAGTTTTCCCTGGATAACAATATATGTGGAATCAAAAGTCTAATAAATAACTATTGTGACAGATAAATCTTCAATGGTAGGATAGTTTCCCACTTTTTGGATAACTTACACAAACAGTAAGTTGTAAAGATGTTTTTAAAAATAACTACACTAAACTATCAAACTGCTGCTTACACATGTATTGCATCAGTAATGTTACTCAGAAACATCTTCTGAAGGGAATGTCATTGGCTTTAGAGGTGTTTGATCATTGATGAGGTTTGACCTGATGATGGAACCAAATGAAAAGTCAGAGAATCTCCAGTACATCCCAATGGGAACATGAAAGTCTGCATCGAATCGGTTGTCCAAAGTTTTCAGTTAAAACCACAAATGTGTCCCTTATGTTGTTGCCAGAGGAAAAGTGAAGGGATCATTTAAGTCTTTGGGATTCATCCTCTGGTGACAGAGTGAAAGTCACAACCATATTTCATGTCAATCAAACCAATAATTGTTAAGATATTTCGGTCTGGACTAAAGTGGTGGACTGACCGATACTGATATCCCTCAAGCCACACTTTTACCGCAGCTAAGCAACAGGAGCAGTATTGCCCCCAGAAATTTTTCATATGGGTGAACAAATGTCGGCCAATATATCTTGAAATCTTGAAATTTTTTATTCCCTAATATCGGAAATGACATCGGCCCCCAAAAATCCATATCGGTCAGGCCTAATTGTAAGTAATAAAACCTTTACTTGTAACAAGCCTAGTCAAGTTCAAGAACACCACACAGAGACCACCAGTAATTTTTGATTTTATTTTTGCATGGGAGCAACTTTATTAGGGTGGCAGTGGCCCCCCGTGGCCACCCCTTGGCAGCACCACTGAACAAGAGGCCATGGTTTCAGTATTCTGAAACCATTTGGCAGGAAGGACTTGCTGTATACTCTGGTGGCGCTGGTGTAAAGGGTGACGAGTATTATTTAAAGGCTGAAGAGCTTTGTTCTTTGGATTTAGATTTCCACTTCTTTCTTAAATGAGGGACTCGCCTGCATATAAGTTCCACTAGATTCTTATACCATCTTCAAAGTAAGCCTGCAGACCCAATATTTAAAACTATACAGGGCATACAGTGGCTTAGGTTTCCTCTGTCATGGAAATAAAACGGTAAATCACACTAAAGGAAAAGCTAAGATTACAGACTTGAGAGAATACAACTGAAACTGAGAAGTTAAAAACAACCTCTTAGTCACAGTTACACAACAAAACGGTTCCAGTTACATCCAACATCCAACAGTCTTCACATTGGAAATTGACCTAGTGTCCTTTACTGAACCAAAGGGGAATATTTAGTTCAGTCTGAAGTGGCCTGCAGGCTGGAGGGCACTGGGAGGAAGGAGGGTGTGGTGAACGTGATCCTTCGTCTCCGTTTTGTCTTCCGACTGTTTAAGTTACTGCGGACAGACGTTCCATGAGGTCAGCAAGGAGGTGCTGTTACACGACCAGGAGACAGCTGAGTGAAACTCCTGCTGCGCTGCTCTGCTAACAAAGGCTCTATAAGGATCTTTGATCTCAGGGCAGATGAAGAATGGTCAATAAACTGACATTTATATAAACCAAGAGTGGAATAATATGCCAAAATGTACTGTTTACTTTTTAAAATATCAGAAATGGACTTAGATGACCAACTCTCCAAAGAAGACCCAGGTTAACAAATACGAGAATTTCCCTGTAATCCGATGAAACCTGAATAAATTGGCCTATATTTTTTTTTGTTTGTTTTTTTGTTTTCAAAAACATGGAGAAATGAAAATGAGAAACTTAAGAAGAAATAACCCAAAAAATAGCTAAGAAGTTGTAAATAGAAGAAAATTACCTGAAAATCAGAAAATTAACATAAAAAATAGAAATAAAAACAACAACCCTAACCCAAAACAAACAAGGAAATTTACTGAAAGTGCTTAATAGCAATAATAATCATTTAGTAAAACAATTTGAAATGTAAAATTATGATAATTATAAATTTAGCTTTTGGACATTTTCCCCAGCTTTTTTAAAATTATTATTAATAATTTTTTAAATCAATTCCTGGGATTTCTTGCCAAGTCACTCATTGCCTTTTTTTATCCATGTTTTCAAAAGAAAGCAAAGAAATTTGGCCTAGGTTTCAAAAGTTTAAATTAGAAAAAAAATGTTAAAAAGTGCAATAAAAATACCTGAAAATTAGAAAAACAAACAAACAACAACAAACAGCCAACTGAATTGACCTGAGCCTCCTTTTTTCTTTGTGATTTTCCAAATCTACTAATTTCCTGCAATTTGTAGAACTGAAAACTATTGCCAAGCACTCATTGCCAATTTCCCCATGTTTTCAAAAGGCAAACCAATTTGCTCATGGTTCAACAGTTTAAATACTTGTGAAGATATCAAAACGCAACACAAGAAAAGTGATGTCAATCACTCCAAAGGATAAACACATCAATGTTGATTGCATTAGGCACTTCGTTAAAAAACTCAATATTGATTGTAAAACTGCAAAATCAATCCAACTTTCCTTCTCTTTTGTTGCGTTTTCCTATCCACCACCGAGTCTGATGGTGACGTGCACTGAGTGAGGTCATTTTAAACGTGCAGAAGGAGAAGACTGGACAAGGGTGGGGTCTCACCTCTCAGACAGCAGTGGGTGACAGACGGGCCGAGGATCTTGCAGATCTGATAAAGGCCAAAAGAGAGCCCTTTCCTTCCTGAGTGGTGGACTGTTTGTGTTAGAGCGTTGTGCGTCTCTTCTTCTGGGTGTGGGAACCTACTCCTCCCAGAGTTCATGGTTTCCTCTCGTCAAGGACCGGCCACCAGCCCCAAATGTGTCATTCAGAGGACTGAGCAGGCCTTTAAAACCCCCAAATCTAACTAAATGTTCTGTTTTCTGATGTACTTGTAGAAATTGCAACAAACGTGTTTTATGGACTATAAAGTTAATAATCTGCCCACATTAGACGTAATTTTGGCTCTTGTCAATACATTCAGGGTTATTTTAACCGTTTGAAACATGGATTAACATCAGATATCTTGTGTTCGTTTTTAGACACTTTTCACAAGGTACTTAATCCATTCATATATAAAAAATATGTTTTTTTTATTTCAGCATTTTTTCTGGTCATTTTCTTGTTTGTTTTTCTTTCTGTTTTTGAGCCATGTTGTGTTAAGTTGCTCATTGTCTTCTCCCCATGTTTTTGAAAGCAATCAAAACAAAAAGCAAAAAAAACCCATCAAAAATCTACTGGTACATTCAGAACATGGCTGCACTAACTGAACAAGAAAGCATGACAGATCCTCCAAACTCAACATGAACTCATTGAGATTTTAATTCACTTTAGATGCTTATTCAGTGCACTGATTCTCTCCTTCCGCGTAAATTCCCGAAGACTATATTTCCCTGATTGATGACATGATCTGTGTGTTTTCTTCCAGTTTTGTCTCGGTTTAAATGTCTGCAGCTCACATTCACACCCACTTTAAATCAGCAGGGAGCTGTAAAACTGGCTCCTCGCCATTGTCTTGTGTACGTCATCACAGCAGCTTGTGCGCTCCTTCCCAGGGAGAGCTCAGAGGAATGTCCACAGCACCCCGAGATCCCAACAAAACACACCTCCCCCTCCAGGGCTCACAGTGACGCTGGTTCCACTCGCTCTGGAGGATAAAGGGCGGGCTGCGAGTGGGTCTGGTTCTCTTGTTGACGGGGATACAGAGTGGCGACCTGCTGCTTTATGGGGCCACAACGTTTAGAAATGACCTGTGAAAGCGGAACAGAACATTAGCTGCATTCACATGTCACTGAGTTTCTGATAAATAAGGTCACTTTATCCATTAAGTGTGTTTAGAGTTTGGGTCATAAACCAAATGAATAGACAATGTGAAATTATGACATGACAATACCCTTGAGGAAACGTCATCATCACTAAAGTTACTTCAATGTATTCTAAAGAGGGGGCATCTGTCTTAAATTCATAGCAACCTATCCAATAATTGTTGTATATAGTCTGGTGCGCAGTAGTGGACAATCTAAGAGCTGTTTGATAGACATTAAACACTCAACGTTGTTGCAACTGATGACTTTCGCATTTGTGTTTTCTGTTAATGCACTTTGGATTTGTATAGAGTTTTAAATATGCAGTTCTTCCAACATGTCTCTACCATAGAAGCCACACCACTGGAGAGAAGCTCAGGTTAAATAAAGGGCACAGACAAAAAGGAAATGTTTCAAATCCCAAGAGAATGAAAAGTTAAAGTTAAAATAAATTTGAGATGCATTCAAACATCATCTGGTACTTGGATCCATCAGTGTGCAGCTGAGAATGCTCAGCTTCACCATGTTTGTTTCTGGCTTCCTGACACATTGCAACTGTAAGAAGACAATCCAGCTTCACAACTGAACACAAGAAAAATCAACGGCTAAGTTGATTTTGTGTGCAGGGAGAGGCCTAATTTCAATTAGCACAGCAAAGCTTTGTGTTGTAACTGAAACTGGTTGGAAACAGATGTGGGAGTGTACGTCATTCTTAATCAGATATAGGAGTACGAGCAGTCAACTTTTTTTTTTGCAACAGTTTTCACACGGAATGAGTGCTTTGGATTTATCTCTGGTCACAATAACACAGACTCCGCAGCACAAACTGTGTGTGAAGAGGTTAAAGAGAATGTGGAAACAGGCTGTGGAGTGAGTCGGAGGTTTATGAGGCTTGGGGCAGGAAAGTTTCAGCTCCACAAAGCAGCTCATCTGTTCGGATGAAAAGGAAACCAAGAGCTGTGAAGAAGCTACTTCCCATGACATCATTGTGTTTGTTAAATGACCTCGGCGGGCATGTCAGACACACCTTCTCACTTCCTCCCTGAGCCATTCAAATTATTTACTTAATTTACAGACGGAGGTCTATATTTGCTAATATTTCCCTGGAAACACAAAATTTGATACTGAAACGTCCACAAGACTCACTTTTTCAAGACTCAAGGATGCAGTGAACATTATTAAATATCTAAGACAACAGCTATGGCTGTCCAGCCTCCCTTCCTATCTTTAGTTCATCACAAGGAAAACTGTTGTCCCAGCCAACATTTAAAAACAAAATACTACAGAAAAAGAATCATAGGAGAACAAGGCAGTTTAAGAGTTTAAAAAATGCAAAAGCTGACAAACAGTTATGTAGTTTTCTTGATTATATGACTCCTTCTTTGGTTCATAAAAAGTTTGAAAAAGTGACCAATGTCTGCAATATGATGCCTTCAAATTGCTCTTTTTGTCTGGCCCAAATCCATAAAAGATAGAAAAAGATATTTATTTACTCTCACTTCAGATGAAAAAGAAACAAAACCTCACGACTAAGAAGCTAGAATTAAATAATAGTTACATAATTTTGATTTTCCTTGATTCTGATTCAGTACTCAACAGTGACCTGTAAGGTTTTTATATTAAAAAAAAAAAAAGAACAAAGAATAGGAAGAATAGGATTCATAACAAAAATGCCCAAATACCCTTGTCTGTAGGACTTTAAAGTTTCAATCAGGCACAAATTGAAAAGCTGAATGAAAATGAAATTAGTTAAGACTACTGATTGATCCATGTCATTGTCAAACTTATACATTTTTTAAAATTTCTTAACTCTATGGGTGTAGGCTCTGAACATTTAGGTCAACTATTTATTGCTATGACATTGCTTTTACTTTATATTATGTTAAAATACATCAGTTTAAGCCTCTTGTGCTGGTGTGTCCCCCTGGTTAATGTGAAGATTAAACTAGATTTACATTTGTACATTTGTTACTGTATGAGAAGAGGTCAAATGCTAGAAATTAAAATGGTGACCTGTCATTAACAACATGAAGAGCTGCTTCTTTGTTGCTTTTAAATGAGAAAATTGCAATAGGAAGCTTAGTTAGCAAAAGAAAAGACCAAGGATGGGGAATATAGTACCTGCATGGTTGAAAAGCAGCATCAGCCCTTCACATAGTGGCTGAATACTGCACAAGCTTTCTGCAGATCGTGGAACTTCCCTCTCTGTGTGGGGTCCATCAATAGGAAGTGTGACCGCATCAGAACCCCTCAGACAATGACTGTTTCGGTTTACACAAGGACAAACTGTTTGATTGCTCTCTTGGCTGCATGTGATGTTCATTACTGCTGGACAAGTGGGGGTTGACAGTTTAAAAACAAAATTGGACAAGTTTCTGGTGTACATTTTCCACACTTCCTAAAACTCTCTTTGTGTCTCTGTTTTTAGATTTGTCTTTAATGTAAATAAAGAGATCACGTTGACATGGAAAAAAAAACATAAAAACTCTGGTGGTTCCATTAAAGTAAGACTCATTAATGGCACAGTCATTATCCTTTGGAGTTAACATCATATGACCACTGACACAATTTTCAGCTGCTTAACTTTCTCTCGTCAGACATTTAGGTAATAGGAGAGTAGTGTCAGCAAGTAGGAGCAAATCTTTGATTAACAAACTCAGATAAGTTGCAAGGACGGGTCGTTTTTTACCTGATTTTCACAGATGCCTCCCAGCCATCTACAGTGTCTCATCAGTCTTGTACAGTGTGAGGCTGACGCATTAGTCGTGTATGGGCTTTTCCCATCTTTTGCAATGCACATGCGTCAGAGGAGGCGATACCAATCGCAGTCAGGGGAGAAGCCAAACAAACTGCCTGTAAAGGGAAAAAAAATCTATTTTTTTTCCACACACATATGGACGTAATCATTCTTGATGCATGATGGGACTGACAACAGGGTGTTAACTTTCCTTTTGTTCTATGATCCACTTTATTCCTCTTTCTCCTCCTCCTCCTCCTCTGATGTTGACCACAAACTTAAAATTGTAGAAAGAGGATTCAGATGTGGCCATGAAGTCCAGCAGCTGTTATATACAAAAATCTATTGTTTTTTAATGTTCAGAAAAGCCCTGCTGTCTTTCAACATCTCTAATCACTTTTATGAAATTCAGGAGGTTAAAAACTCTCATCTGTACATCAGAGATGGGTAAAATGTGAGTATGGGTGGCTTTATATACTTCCCTACATCCCTGCTGTTAAGGAGGAAAATGTAACAAAGGACAGTTCTTGACGATATTACACCCCTGGGTTTATTTAGGAAGGGACAGGTCACGGTAGAAACAATAGAAAAGGGACATTAAAAAGATTAAAGGCACCTACATCAAAGCAGTTTATTGGAAAGTTAATATGCTGTCTCAGCAGTTTATAAGCACACAGATCATGGGTGTGATCTCAGTTTTCACTCAAATAATCAGTTAATAAAGTCACATTATATCATATTATAGAATCTGTGATGCTTTTACAAATAAATGTCTCTATTTTTGCTTTCTTTGTAGAATGCAGGGATTATCTTCTTATTTTTTCAAAGGAAAATAAATCATCATTGCAGTCACACATCACAACCGTTCGCATTAGTTGACATTATTAAGTCTTAACGAGCAACTTACAAGCTCGTTAAGATTAAGTGTAAGCATATAATTGTATATTTGTACATCTAGCAGACAAAGATAAACATTGGAATCCCATTGGAGTTGTGTTTGTGTCCACCCAGTAAATGTAAGTCCAATATTTCCTCACGACCATACGACCATATAGGTCGTAGGTTCGTACCCTCTAATACAACAAAAACATTTAAAAAATAGCAACGCTATTGATGGACAACAGAATAGCCTGTGTACTATAACTGTTAATTTTGGCAGTTTTAACACTTGGCTAACATTTTGAAACGGCTGCTGTTGCACCGAGACTATGGGGTTAGATGTAGGCAACAAAACTTCTTAATTAGGTTTAGAAAACAGATCATAGTTTGGCATAAAATAAGCATGTTTGTAACATATGTAACATAATTTAACATAATGTATTGTAACATAACATAACATAACATAACATAACATAACACAACAAAACATAACATAATGTACCGTAATGTAGCGTAATGTAACATAACATAGCGTAACGTAATGTAAAGTTATGTGATATACTACAACATATTATGTTATGTTCAAATAATTCAATATTGACTTTTGGTTTGAATACCACAAACACCTGTCTCCTTGATGAAAGTCCTGTGTTTGTTTGACCCATCCAACTCCCTTCCCTTCCATTCCCCATTCAAAGTGGACTTTAAAAAAGTGCTCTTTAAACTACATCCCCAGACTTCTTCCTTTACTTGCTCCCCTAACCTTCCTAACTTCTGCATGTACAAATAACCTATGAGGACAGTCTGTGAGACAGTTTGCACTTTACTAACAAAAATTACTGTTAAAAGGAATTGAAACATATTAAGAATTAATAGAGATGACATTTACGTATACTTAATTTCAGTGAACAAAGGGTTTTTTTGGATAGTAAGCCTCTTGATATGTTTTGTTGTTTTTCTTTTTTGTTTACAGTGATAAGTTCATCTACAGTTTTGAAGGATAAGGTTTTTTCAAGTATTGTGTTGGAGATGACACCATAGTCCTGTTGAAGTGGGATTTACTGTAAAAATGGGAGGAACTGGTCAGGAAGAGCTATCTCTTTATTATGTGGTGGAATAAGGGCGAACCGATCTGGCTGCACCTCCGGGACTGTGGGCAGCCAACACTTCAGACACTCCAAGAACCACTGGCAGCACATGAAAGAATCAAATAGAGCATATCGTGACCAAGACTGTCACATTGTAAAACACTGCTGGCTCTTATTATGTTCAATGGAGAGATTTTGCACACTTTGGTGAACGCCTTGTGGAAAAAAATGAGCTAAAAAGCCATAAGCTGATAACGATCCACAATGGACAGAATGTTTCTCAGAGACCTGAGGAAGATTGTGTCTGCAGAGGGTGGTATTATTGTCCGTGTCTCTTTGTTGCCTAAAGGCATCTGTATGGTTCAAACCAACTCATGTACTAAAGCAGCATGGCTCTATAGGGATAGCAATGTTGTTGGGCGGGCCAGTCCACCACTGTGGTCCAACTATTAATTGGATTGCCTTGAAATTTGGTGATCTCCTGAATGTCATTGCTTAATTTTAAACCTGCAAAACTAATGGCATTCCCATTAGCCTCAGCTGTTCTGTGGTTATAATAAGCACATGCTAATAAGCACATGGTAGCACCTGTACATGTTGTACTTTTAATTATTGCTTCTGCTACAACTTAAAGTCAAATACTTTTGCATTCAGCAGGATGTGGATTGTTTGTTGTGTTTTTGCTTTTTAGCAACTGTTTAGAACAATAAATGTATAAGGCATCAATAAATGGCTATGATAAGATAAACCTTTATTGATTCGCACCCAATAAAACTGATCTTGGGCTTTCAAAGGATGACTTTTTTTAAATTATTTTTTTTAGTCCTTTTTTAGTCCTATATCCTCCACATTATCTGATGCTATGGTTCAAGAAAGTCACTGATCATGTAGCAGACACACCTCTCTGGGCAGGAAAGAGGCTGAAATGGTGCGTGAGACTGAGAAGCGTCTCATACACAGTTTGGCTCACCTTCATGCCCAGCTCTGAGATTAACTTCCTTCCAGTGGGCGGTGTCCCGTGCAGCAGCAGAGACACCCCAAACAGCACAGCTGTTGTTCATGTGTATAGACCTCCAGGCATAACCACAGCCCAGTGTGTTCTCATTCAAGATCTTTTAGCCATGCTAGCAGCATGACTCGAGTGATGGAAATGTTGGTCTGTCTGTCCACCAATTTGGTTTGGATTTTCATGGTTTGAAGAGGATGAATCATAATGACTTTAGTGATCCCCTTGCTCTTTCTCTGTAGTGCCACCAGCAGGTTAATGTTTAGCCAACTTGTGAAATATCTCAGCATTAACTGAGTGGATTTCCATAACATTTTGTACATACATTCATGGTCTCCAGAGAATGAACCATAATGACTTTACTGGTCACTTGGCTCTTCTTCTAGTGCCATAAGCAGGTCAATGTTCACTCAACTTGTGAAATATCTCAACATCAGCTGAAAGGATTGCCATAACATGTTGTACATACATCTGTGATCTCCAAAGGATGGATCTTAATGAGTTTAGTGATCCCTTGCTCTTCCTCTTGTGCCACCAGCTGGTCAGCGTGTTCACTCATCCTGTAAAATATGTCAACATCAAATGATATATTGCCTTGACATTATGTACAGGCATTAATGGTCCTCAGATGATGAATCAGACTGACTTTAGTGATCACTTGTCCTCTTGCACCACCATGAAGTTCGTATTTTTTGTTTTAAGCAAAATGCCTTGACAAATATTGAATGACTTGCGGTGAAGTTTGATTCAATCATTCATGTTCCTCTCAGGATGAATCATAATTGGTGATCCCATATTTTTCATCTAGTGCCATCATCTTGACACAGTTTCAGTTTTTCAAATACTTTGGTGTATGACCAAATACCCATCAAATTCCTGTGCTGCTATGCTAAACTACAACTGTAAACACAGTGAATATTAAACCAACTACATATCAGCATTTTAGCACTGTTATTGTGAGCATATTAGCATGCTGACATCTGCATTTAGTTAAAAGCACTGTAGCTGTGCCTTATCAGATATCTGACCACTGAATGAGAAATACAGAGAGGACTAACTAACAAAACAAGGCTCTTATGGATTCTGGAGCAAAATCAGACTTTTTTTTTTATGAATCAGTGATATTGCAATATGATGAAAAGGATTGCAGTAAATCTCCCGGGGTTTAGTTTTGATCTGCCATTTCCATCTCCTGACACCCACAACATTTATCTTCGCTCTCAAAATACAGCGCATGAACTCAGAGCCTTTTCTTGGAACAGATCTTATCAACACTGTATTTATTCCTTCTCCAGCAACAGGACACTGCAGAATAATGTTAACAATTGGACGACCTGAACCGGGTCAAATAAAACATTTTGCTCTTCTGTGCTCCAGGTTGTTCTAGAAAATGACTAAATGTCACTTCATTCCAGTCAGCTGGTGGGATGGCTGTCAGGTCAGGTCTGCTTCAGCCTGTTTATGCTCCGTCTGCACAACTGTTTTATTAGACTGACTGGACCAGGATCCCTGTAACGCTAAGCTCATTATGTTTAATTGTGTTGGATTTGAACAATGTGCGATTGGTTGTGTTGCAGTCTGGAATTTCAGACTTTAGCTTGTTAGGTTTTTTGTTTGATGAAAGAGGTGGAAAGCAAATGTATATTTACTTAAGTACTCATCAGTTAAACACAGTACTTGAAGTTTAAGTACTTTCCATTTTAAGAGACTTTCTACTTTTCCTCCTTCTGCATTTCAGAAGGATTTATTGAACTTTTATATCCACTGTATTTAGCTGAGAGCTGCAGTCAATCAGTACCTGCTTTGCAAAGTCAGATTTTACATCCAACATTAGCGAAGATCTTCATTAAAATCATCTTTTGTCTTTACTTCCATGTCTTTCATTTTTCCTAATGTCTTTACCCCTACTGTTCATTTTTCATTTCTGTCTATTTATTTCTCACTTTCATGTCTTTTTTTTTTTAAAATTAATTTCTTTGCTGCTTTTGTTCTGGCCACTTTCCTGCATTCCTTGATTTCTATCATTATTCATTAGTTTTCTTTCCTTCCCAAGTTTTCTTTTTTCTTCCTTCATTCTGAACACTTTCATTACACTTTTCCATCTTTTTGTCCCTCATCGTTGATTTATGTCCTCCTTTTTATCCTTACTTTTTTTTCCTGACTATCTTGATTTTTTAAATTTTTATTTCCTTTATTCCTCTTGTGTCCTATTCTTTCTTCTGTGCTTTTGGACACTTTTTTAAAATCCCTTTTTTATTCTCCTCTTCCTTGATTTATTCCCTTCTTTCTGTCTTTGATTGCTTTCCTCCCTCTGGCTCTTATTTTTCTTACTTTCTTTCCTTTATGGCCACTTATTTATTTCATCTACTGCCTCCTTTGGTCCTAGTTCTCTTTATGTTCTTCCTCCCTAACTTCTGTGTCTGATCTGTAAACCATCAAAACTGGATACAAGGACTATTTCACTAGTAATATTTATTTTACTTTTACTTAAGTCATACATTTTGCTTGTATTAGAGTATTTCTCTGTTGTATTGTAACTAATGCCACAAAAAGGAATTATGTTCTTCCTGTTTATTGATAAACTAACCTGGTAGCATGGCACTGAGTGGAATGACAACTACGTGAATCACAAAAAAGTGACGCACACAGTCCCTGCATGAGGTGCCAGCAGTAAGTAAAGAGGCTAAAGACGCCGGTGGAGAGCACCTGTCAAACATCATATCAAGTCACCCGTTTTTTCCATCTTCAGTCTGCCTTCCTCTAACCTGACAATCAAGCAGGAGACCCCTCACTGTGTTGTGTCCCTTAAATGTGTTACTGATTTGATCTCAGAGTCTATACAGCACCAGCCCTATAGCTGATGGCGTGTATTGTGACAATCGCCCAAAAAGTGACAAAGTGTGTTGTAGGTTCCCCTCTGACGCAAGAAAACCATTTAGTTGTAGTGTCTGGTGTCACAGGGACACATAGCAACGCAAATGCTGCCTATAAATATACTTCCACGTCCATGCTATTTTAAACCTAACAGGGTCATACAGGAGAGTTCAACTTCCTTTTACCACTGAGAATTTAGGCTTAATTATCTGGAGGATACAGCAGAGAAATGAGCGGATGATTATATTGATGATTTATAAACTAGTGAAATGAGTTATTTAAACAGTTTTATTTAACACAGTCACAACAGTTTTATGATGAGGGAACACTAAAAGGTGGTAAAATATCAAAACAGACTGGATATAAATGGTTAAAGGGACAATTCAAGTATTAAACAAAGCCAACATTTTCATCTTTGCAGGTCGCTTTGATTTTGAGGGTAAAGGTTGATACTTGACATTTAAATCTGACAAAAAAAATGTATTGCAAGCTTTCAGAACTGTGTTTATTGGATGCTGCTACTTCTTTGTACATGACATTGGCATGTAGTTTTAAGGCCAACTGTTATCACATCAGCAAAATACCTAGACAACTAGGGATGAAATGGTTACCAGTTTCACAATAAACTACGGTAAAATTTCTGATGGTTAGTGTTACTGTTTTAAAATTTAATTATCAATAAAAATCATGTTTAATCACCACAATTAAAAAAAAACAAAAACTCCTAATATACTGTCCAGCACAGTGTCAGCATCTAAGAAGAATTTGTCTGAAGTGTGGTTGTATTTTGTTTTTTATAGGAGTGCTGAGGGAAACAGCGCAACATCTGAAACACCTATGTCCTTACTCAATGCAACACGAAAGAGTGTCAGTTTATCAGTTTAATTGCAATCAATATGGTTTTTATATGCTTATATAATGGTACTGGCTATGTTATTTTAAATAAGTGCATAGCGTTAAAATTTGGCAAAATGATTTCAGTGTGCGCATTCCTACTTTTTGAACATTTCTAGCACATTGTAATAATATCACGACCATACTGATAACATTGATCATTTTGGTCACTATAAGCATGATATGAAATTGTCTTACTGTTCGATCCCTAGAGACAATAACTAAACTGCAAGTGAAGGCTATAGCTGAAAGCACAGAAAAGATTTAAAGGCTAAGATTTATTTGTATAAAGATTTTGCCACGGGTTTAAGAAAGTTTGGCTATCTCTCAGATTTCTGCCTCAACCCCAAACAAAATAAAGGTAAATTTGAACTTTTTATATAGTGCTTGCAGCATTTACAAATAACATGTATTTAAAAGACACAATGTTCTGGTTATAATACACAGATTCTCCAGGATTATGTCTAGAAAGTACAGAGAACTGTGAATTATTCACATTAATTCCAAGATCAAACTTCATGATATAGGCTGAATATTAACTTGGTTGAGGTATCTCATCCTGTGTACTGTGTCGCAGTGGAAAACAACTGTTGCAGTATCTGAGACGCCTCACAATCTTTTTGCCTTCTCTTGGGAGCTCGTGTCTGCTCATATAGTCTGACTATTTTTATAACTTGTTCTGTGACGTTGACCGATAGGAGAATGGAATGCACTACAGGTCACAACTGTAAACATAATAAAGCGAAAGAGGAATGATGTTATTGGAAAGGTTAAGTCAGTGCCTGTCACCTCTTTCTCAAATATGTGCATTTGTCACAAGATGGTGAGCTATGATTTGTCAAGAAACAAGACATACTGGATGTCTTGTTTCTTGATAAAGAATTCATGGCTCGGATTGCCTGATATGACTCGATGACCATTGCTTAAGAAAATATATAACTGGTAGCTCAACTCTGACATAGTGGAAACAATGTTTTGGGTAATAGATGTTGCTGTAGAATTTTTAAAATGTGACTTTTCAGTGGTTTAAACACCAAAGATAAAATTGTCATGTTCATAAGGATTCAAGAAAACTCACAAATGGATTTCTAAAGCAAAGAAAACCAAAAGCCCCACGACCACCACTCAAGATAGATGTTTTTGATGTTTGAGTGAATTGAC